>NC_054480.1:60634226-60949868 GCF_017639515.1 Carcharodon carcharias | reverse complement strand
CCCCGCTCTCTCTCTCTCACACACCCACCCCGCTCTCTCTCTCTCTCACACACCCCCCCCGCTCTCTCTCTCTCTCACACACACACCCCCCGCTCTCCTCTCTCACACACACCCCCCGCTCTCTCTCTCTCACAGCCACACACACCCCTCTCTCTCTCTCTCTCACACACACACCCCTCCCTCTCTCTCTCTCACACACACACACCTCCGCTCTCTCTCTCTCTCTCACACGCACACCCCGCTCTCTCTCTCTCTCACACACACACACCCCCGCTCTCTCTCTCTCTCACACACACCCCCGCTCTCTCTCTCTCTCACACACACCACCCCGCTCTCTCTCTCACACACACACCCCCGCTCTCTCTCTCTCACACACACCCCGCCCGCTCTCTCTCTCACACACACCCGCGCTCTCTCTCTCTCACACACACCCCCGCTCTCTCTCTCTCACACACCCCCCGCTCTCTCTCTCTCACACACACCAGCCCGCTCTCTCTCTCACACACACACCCCTGCTCTCTCTCTCTCACACGCACACCTCCTCTCTCTCTCATACACACACCCCCGCTCTCTCTCTCACACACACACCGCCGCTCTCTCTCTCTCACACACACACACCCCCGCTCTCTCTCTCTCTCCCTCCCACCCCGCTCTCTCGCTCTCTCTCTCTCTCTCACACACCCCCCGCTCTTTCTCTCTCACCCCCACTCCCCCCCCCCGCTCTTTCTCTCTCACCCCCAACCCCGCGCTCTCTCTCTCTCACACACCCCCCCGCTCTCTCTCTCACACACCCACCCGCTCTCTCTCTCTCTCACACACCCGCGCTCTCTCTCTCACACACCCCCCCGCCGCTCTCTCTCTCACACACACCCCCTGCTCTCTCTCTCTCACACACACACCCCCGCTCTCTCTCTCTCTCACACACCACCCCGCTCTCTCTCTCTCTCACACACACCCCCGTGCTCTCTCTCTCTCACACACACACTCCCGCTCTCTCTCTCTCTCTCACACACACCCCCGCTCTCTCTCTCTCTCTCTCTCTCTCTCTCTCACACACACACCCCCGCGCTCTCTCTCTCACACCCACCCGCTCTCTTCTCTCTCACACACACCACCCCCCGCTCTCTCTCTCTCACACACACCCCCGCTCTCTCACTCTCTCACACACACACCCACCCCCGCTCTCTCTCTCTCACACGCACCCCGCCCGCTCTCTCTCTCTCTCACACACACCCCCGCTCTCTCTCTCTCTCTCTCACACACACACTCCCGCTCTCTCTCTCTCTCTCACACACACCCCCGCTCTCTCTCTCTCACACACAGCCCCGCTCTCTCTCTCTCTCACACACACACACCCACTCTCTCTCTCTCTCTCACACCCACACCCCTCTTTCTCTCTCACACACACACTCCCGCTCTCTCTCTCTCACACACACCCCCACTCTCTCTCTCTCACACACACTCCGCCCGCTCTCTCTCTCTCACACACACACCCCGCTCTCTCTCTCTCACACACACACCCCCGCTCTCTCTCTCTCACACACACACCCCCGCTCTCTCTCTCTCAGACACACCCCCGCTCTCTCTCTCTCACACACACCCCCCCGCTCTCTCTCTCGCTCACACACACCCACCCCGCTCTCTCTCTCTCTCACACACACCCCCGCTCTCTCTCTCTCTCTCTCTCTCACACACACACACCCCGGCTCTCTCTCTCTCTCACACACACCCCGCTCTCTCTCTCACACACACCCCCCGCTCTCTCTCTCTCACACACACCTCCATACTCTCTGTCACACACATACACCTCCGTACTCTCTCTCTCACACACACACCTCCGCTCTCTCTCTCACACACACACCCCGCTCTCTCTCTCTCTCACACACACACCCCGCTCTCTCTCTCACCCACACTCCCCGCTCTCTCTCTCTCTCACACACCCCCCCCCCGCTCTTCTCTCTCACACACACCTCCGCTCTCTCTCTCTCTCACACACCCACGCTCTCTCTCTCACACACACACCCCCGCTCTCTCTCTCTCTCTCTCACACACACCCCCGCTCTCTCTCTCTCTCTCACACACACCCCCGCTCTCTCTCTCTCTCACACACACCACCCCGCTCTCTCTCTCTCACACACCCACCCCGCTCTCTCTCTCTCACACACCCACCCCGCTCTCTCTCTCTCTCTCTCTCTCTCTCTCACACACACACACACACACCGCTCTCTCTCTCACACACACACTCCCGCTCTCTCTCTCTATCTCTCTCTCTTCCTCACACACTCCGCTCTCTCTCTCTCTCTCTCTCACACACCCCTGCTCTCTCTCTCTCTCTCACACACACACCCCGCTCTCTCTCTCTCTCACACACACCCCCCGCTCTCTCTCTCTCACACACACCCCCGCTCTCTCTCTCTCTCACACACACCCCCACTCTCTCTCTCTCTCTCTCTCACACACACACCCGCTCTCTCTCACACACACCCCCCTGCTCTCTCTCTCTCTCTCACACACACACCCCCCGCTCTCTCTTTCTCTCTCACACACACCCCTCTGTCTCTCTCTCACACACACACCGCCCTGCTCTCTCTCTCTCACACACCCCCCCGCTCTCTCTCTCTCTCACACCCCCCCCCCCCCTCTCTCTCTCTCACACACACCCCCCCGCTCTCTCTCTCTCACACACACCCCCTCTCTCTCTCTCACACACACCTCCGCTCTCTCTCTCTCACACACACCCCCTCTCTCTCTCTTCACACACACACCCGCTCTCTCTCTCACACACACCCCCCGCTCCTCTCTCTCTCACACACCCCCACTCTCTCTCTCTCTCACACACACCCACCCGCTCTCTCTCTCTTACACACACCCCCCGCTCTCTCTCTCTCACACACACCCCCCCCCGCTCTCCTCTCTCACACACACACCCCCCCGCCCTTCTCTCTCTCTCACACACACCCACACCCCCCCCTCTCTCTCTCTCTCTCCCACACACACACCCCGCTCTCTCTCTCTCTCTCACACACACCCCCGCTCTCTCTCTCACACACACACCCCCGCTTTCTCTCTCTCACACACACACACTCCCGCTCTCTCTCTCTCACACACACCCCGCCCGCTCTCTCTCTCTCACAGACACTCCCGCTCTCTCTCTCTCACAGACACCCCCGCTCTCTCTCTCTCACACACACCCGCTCTCTCTCTCTCACACACACCCCCGCTCTCTCTCTCTCTCAACACAACCCCGCTCTCTCTCTCTCACACACACACCCCGCTCTCTCTCTCTCACACACACCCCCGCTCTCTCTCTCTCACACACACACCCCGCTCTCTCTCTCTCTCACACACACCCCCGCTCTCTCTCTCTCACACACACCCCCGCTCTCTCTCTCTCACACACACCCCCGCTCTCTCTCTCTCACACACACACCCCGCTCTCTCTCTCTCGCACACACACTCCCGCTCTCTCTCTCACACACACCCCCGCTCTCTCTCTCTCTCACACACACCCCCGCTCTCTCTCTCTCTCACACACACACACACACACTCCCGCTCTCTCTCTCTCTCACACACTCCCGCTCTCTCTCTCTCTCTCTCTCACACACACACACCCGCTCTCTCTCTCTCACACACACACCCCCGCTCTCTCTCTCTCACACACACCCCCCGCTCTCTCTCTCTCACACACACCACCCCGCTCTCTCTCTCTCACACACACTCCCCCGCTCTTTCTCTCTCACACACACACCCCCCCCCCCTCTCTCTCTCTCTCACACACACACCCCCGCTCTCTCTCACACACACACCCCCGCTCTCTCTCTCTCTCACACACCCACCCCACTCTCTCTCTCTCACACACCCCCCCGCTCTCTCTCTCTCACACACACCCCCTCGCTCTCTCTCTCTCACACACCCCCCACCTCTCTCTCTCTCACACACACACCTCCGCTCTCTCTCTCTCTCACACACCCACGCTCTCTCTCTCACACACACACTCCCGCTCTCTCTCTCTCACACCCCCCCCGCTCTCTCTCTCTCCCCCCCCGCTCTCTCTCTCTCACACACCCCCTCTCTCTCTCTCTCTCTCACACACACACACTCCCGCTCTCTCTCTCTCTCACACACCCCCACACTCTCTCTCTCTCTCACACACACACCCGCCCGCTCTCTCTCTCTCACACACACCCCGCTCTCTCTCTCTCACACACACACCCCCCTCTCTCTCTCTCTCACCACACCACCCCCCGCTCTCTCTCTCTCTCTCACACACAACCCCCGCTCTCTCTCTCTCTCACAACACCCCGCTCTCTCTCTCTCCACACACACCCCCCGCTCTCTCTCTCTCACACCAACCCCCCCCTCTCTCTCTCTCTCACACACACACCCCCGCTCTCTCTCTCTCTCACACACACCCCGCTCTCTCTCTCTCACACACAACCCCGCTCTCTCTCTCTCTCACACACCCACCCCCTCTCTCTCTCTCTCACACACACACCCCCCTCTCTCTCTCTCACTCACACACACCCTCTTCCCTCTCTCTCTCTCTCTCACACCCTCGTCCCCCTCTCTCTCTCTCTCTCTCACACACACCCACCCCGCTCTCTCTCTCTCTCACACACCACACCCCCGCTCTCTCTCTCACACACACACCCCCGCTTCTCTCTCTCTCACACACACACCTTCTCTCTCTCTCTCACACACACACACCCGCTCTCTCTCTCTCTCTCACACACACCCCCGCTCTCTCTCTCTCACACACACACCCCGGCTCTCTCTCTCTCTCTCTCACACACGCACACCCCCGCTCTCCCTCTCTCTCACACACACACCCGCTCTCTCTCTCACACACACCCGCTCTCTCTCTCTCACACACACACCCCCGCTCTCTCTCTCTCTCACACACACCCCCTCGCTCTCTCTCACACACACACTCCCCGCTCTCTCTCTCACACACACACACACTTCCGCTCTCTCTCTCTCAAACACACCCCCGCTCTCTCTCTCTCACACACACCCCGCTCTCTCTCTCTCTCACACACACCACCCCGCTCTCTCTCTCTCTCTCACACACACACCCCGCTCTTTCTCTCTCACACACACCCCGCTCTCTCTCTCACACACACCCCCCGCTCTCTCTCTCTCACACACACCCCCCAGTCTCTCTCACACACACCCCCAGTCTCTCTCTCTCACACACACACCCCCCGCTCTCTCTCTCTCACACACCCCCCCGCTCTCTCTCTCTCACACACACCCCCCCGCTCATCTCTCTCACACACACACCCCGCTCTCTCTCTCTCTCACACCCCCCCCGCTCTCTCTCTCTCTCACACCACCCCCCCGCTCTCTCTCTCTCTCTCACACACACCCCCGCTCTCTCTCTCTCTCACACACACACACTCCCGCTCTCTCTCTCTCTCTCTCACACACACACCCACGCTCTCTCTCTCTCTCTCACAAACCCCCCCGCTCTCTCTCTCTCTTACATACACACCCGCTCTTTCTCTCTCACACACACACCCCCACTCTCTCTCTCCCTCTCACACACACCCCCAGCTCTCTCTCTCTCACACACACCCCCTCGCTCTCTCTCACACACACTCCCCGCTCTCTCTCTCTCTCTCACAACACACCCCCGCTCTCTCTCTCTCACACACACACCCCCCCCGCTCTCTCTCTCTCACACACACCCCCCCGCTCTCTCTCTCTCACACCCACAAAACCGCTCTCTCTCTCTCTCTCTCACACACACCACACCCCCGCTCTCTCTCTCTCACACACAACCCCCCGCTCTCTCTCTCTCACTCACACACCCCCCCGCTCTCTCTCTCACACACACACCCCCGCTCTCTCTCTCTCTCACACACACCCCGCTCTCTCTCTCTCTCACACACCCCCCGCTCTCTCTCTCTCTCTCACACACACACCCCCCTGCTCTCTCTCTCTCACACACACACCCCCGCTCTCTCTCTCTCTCACACACACCCCCGCTCTCTCTCTCTCACACACACTCCCGCTCTCTCTCTCTCTCACACACACACTCCCGCTCTCTCTCTCTCACACACACACCCCCGCTCTCTCTCTCTCACACACACACCCCCGCTCTCTCTCTCTCACACACACCCCCGCTCTCTCTCTCTCTCACACACACCCGCTCTCTCTCTCTCACACACACACTCCCGCTCTCTCTCTCTCACACACACCCCCGCTCTCTCTCTCTCTCACACACACCCCCGCTCTCTCTCTCTCTCACACACACCCCCGCTCTCTCTCTCTCTCTCACACACACCCCCGCTCTCTCTCTCTCACACACACCCCCGCTCTCTCTCTCTCACACACACACCCCCGCTCTCTCTCTCTCACACACACACCCCGCTCTCTCTCTC
The DNA here is from genome assembly GCF_017639515.1 of Carcharodon carcharias. Taxonomy (NCBI): domain Eukaryota; kingdom Metazoa; phylum Chordata; class Chondrichthyes; order Lamniformes; family Lamnidae; genus Carcharodon; species Carcharodon carcharias. The sequence goes on along the minus strand of NC_054480.1, from coordinate 60,943,482 downwards.
ACACACACCCCCCCGCTCTCTCTCTCTCTCTCTCTCACACACACACCCCCCCGCTCTCTCTCTCTCTCACACAACCCCCCGCTCTCTCTCTCTCACACACACCCCCGCTCTCTCTCTCTCACACACACCCCCGCTCTCTCTCTCTCACACACACCCCTGCTCTCTCTCTCTCTCACACACACACCCCCGCTCTCTCTCTCTCACACACACCCCGTCGCTCTCTCTCACACACACACTCCCCGCTCTCTCTCTCTCTCTCACACCCCCCCCGCTCTCTCTCTCTCTCACACACCCCCCCCGCTCTCTCTCTCACACGCAGCCCCCCGCTCTCTCTCTCTCTCACACATCCCCGCTCTCTCTCTCACACACACCCCCCCGCTCTCTCTCTCTCACACACACACCCCGCTCTCTCTCTCTCGCACACACACCCCCGCTCTCTCTCTCACACACACACACCCCGCTCTCTCTCTCTCTCTCACACACACACCTCCCGCTCTCTCTCTCTCACACACACCCCCCTGCTCTCTCTCTCTCTCTCTCTCTCTCTCACACAACACCCCGCTCTTTCTCTCTCACACACACCTCTCTCTCTCTCTCTCACACACACCCCCCTCTCTCTCTCTCTCTCACACACACACACCCCTCTCTCTCTCACACCCCCGCTCTCTCTCTCTCTCACACACACCCCCGCTCTCTCTCTCTCTCTCTCTCTCACACACAGCCCCGCTCTCTCTCTCTCTCTCTCACACGCACACGCCCCCTCTCTCTCTCTCTCACACACACCCCCCGCTCTCTCTCTCTCTCACACACACACCCCGCTCTCTCTCTCTCTCTCACTCACACACCCCCCGCTCTCTCTCTCTCACACACACCCCCGCTCTCTCTCTCTCACACACACCCCCCGCTCTCTCTCTCTCACACACACCCCCCCGCTCTCTCTCTCTCACACACACCACCCCGCTCTCTCTCTCTCTCACACACACCCCCCGCTCTCTCTCTCACACACAACCCCCCGCTCTCTCTCTCTCACACACAACTCCCCGCTCTCTCTCTCTCACACACACACCCCCGCTCTCTCTCTCTCTCACACACACCCCCCCGCTCTCTCTCTCTCACACACAACCCCCCCCGCTCTCTCTCTCACACACACAACCCCGCTCTCTCTCTCTCTCACACACACCCCCGCTCTCTCTCTCTCTCACACACACCCCCGCTCTCTCTCTCTCTCACACACACACCCCCGCTCTCTCTCTCTCACACACACACCCCGCTCCGCTCTCTCTCTCTCACACACCCCCCCGCTCTCTCTCTCTCGCACACACACTCCCGCTCTATCTCTCTCACACACACCCCGCTTTCTCTCTCTCTCTCAAACACACACCCCCACTCTCTCTCTCTCACACAACCCCCGCTCTTCTTCTCTCACACACACCCGCTCTCTCTCTCTCACACACACCCCCGCTCTCTCTCTCTCACACACACCCCCGCTCTCTCTCTCTCACACACACACCCCCGCTCTCTCTCTCTCTCACACACACCCCCGCTCTCTCTCTCTCTCTCTCACACACACCCCCGCTCTCTCTCTCTCTCACACACACACACTCCCGCTCTCTCTCACTCTTACACACACACACTCCCGCTCTCTCTCTCTCACACACACCCCCGCTCTCTCTCTCTCACACGCACCCCGCCCGCTCTCTCTCTCACACCACCCTGCTCTCTCTCTCTCACACACACCCCCCGCTCTCTCTCTCTCTCACACACACACTCCGCTCCCTCTCTCTCTCTACACACACCCCCCCCCCGCTCTCTCTCTCTCTCACACACACCCCCTCTCTCTCTCTCTCACACACACCCCCGCTCTCTCTCTCTCACACACCCCCCCCCGCTCTCTCTCTCACACACCCCCCGCTCTCTCTCTCTCTCACACACACCCCCGCTCTCTCTCTCACACACACCCCCCGCTCTCTCTCTCTCACACACACACCCCCGCTCTCTCTCTCTCACACACACCCCCCCTGCTCTCTCTCTCACACACACACCCCGCTCTCTCTCTCTCTCACACAACACACACCCCGCTCCCTCTCTCTCTCTCTCCACACCACCCCCGCTCTCTCTCTCTCTCTCTCTCTCTTCACACACACACCCCCGCTCTCTCTCTTCACACACACCCGCTCTCTCTCTCACACACACCCGCTCTGCTCTCTCTCTCACACCACACCCCCCGCTCTCTCTCTCTCACACACACACCCCGCTCTCTCTCTCTCTCTCACACCCGCCCCGCTCTCTCTCTCTCTCTCACACACACACCTCCGCTCTCTCTCTCTCTTTCACACACACCCCCGCTCTCTCTCTCTCACACACACACTCCGCCCGCTCTCTCTCTCTCTCACACACACTCCGACCGCTCTCTCTCTCTCCCACACACACTCCGCCCGCTCTCTCTCTCTCACACACTCCGCCCGCTCTCTCTCTCTCACACACACTCCCGCTCTCTCTCTCACACACACCCCCGCTCTCTCTCTCTCACACACAACCCCACTCTCTCTCTCTCTCACACACACCCCCTCGCTCTCTCTCTCTCACACACACACCCCCGCTCTCTCTCTCTCACACACACACCCCGCTCTCTCTCTCACACACACACTCCCGCTCTCTCTCTCTCTCTCTCTCTCACACACACACCCCCGCTCTCTCTCTCTCTCTCTCTCACACACCCCCGCTCTCTCTCTCTCTCTCTCTCTCACACACACACACCCGCTCTCTCTCTCTCACACACACCCCCGCTCTCTCTCTCTCACACACACACCCCCGCTCTCTCTCTCTCACACACACACCCCCGCTCTCTCTCTCTCACACACACACCCCCGCTCTCTCTCTCTCACACACACACCCCCCTCTCCTCTCTCTCACACACACCCCCCCCCTCTCTCTCTCCACCCCACTCCCCGCTCCCCTCGCTCTCATCCTCTCTCTCTCACACACCCCCCCCCGCTCTCTCTCTCTCACACTCACCCCCCGCTCTCTCTCTCTCTCACACACACTCCCGCTCTCACACACACACCCCCGCTCTCTCTCTCTCACACACACCCCCCCCTCTCTCTCTCTCACACACACCCCCCCGCTCTCTCTCTCTCACACACACCCCCCCGCTCTCTCTCTCTCTCTCACACACACCCCCGCTCTCTCTCTCTCACACACACACACCCCGCTCTCTCTCTCTCTCTCTCACACACACACCCCCCGCTCTCTTTCTCTCTCTCTCTCTCTCTCTCACACACACACCCCCGCTCTCTCTCTCTCACACACACCCCCCCGCTCTCTCTCTCACCAACACCCCCCCGCTCTCTCTCTCTCCACACACACCCCCGCGCTCTCTCTCTCTCTCACACACACCCCCCCGCTCTCTCGCTCTCTCACACACCCCCCGCTCTCTCTCTCTCACACACACACACCCCCCGCTCTCTCTCTCTCACACACACCCCCCCGCTCTCTCTCTCTCTCTCACACAACCCCGCTCTCTCTCTCTCTCACACACACACACACCTCCGTACTCTCTCTCTCACACACACCCCCTCGCTCTCTCTCTCTCACACACACCCCCCCCGCTCTCTCTCTCTCACACACACCCCCCCCGCTCTCTCTCTCACACACACACTCCCACTCTCTCTCACACACACCCCCGCTCTCTCTCTCTCACACACACACCCCTGCTCTCTCTCTCTGACACACACACCCCCGCTCTCTCTCTCTCACACACACACCCCCGCTCTCTCTCTCTCTCACACAACACACCCCGCTCTCTCTCTCTCACACACACACACCCGCTCTCTCTCTCTCACACACACCCCCGCTCTCTCTCTCTCTCTCTCACACACACCCCCGCTCTCTCTCTCTCACACACACACCCCCGCTCTCTCTCTCTCACACACACCCCCCCTCTCTCTCTCTCACACACACACCCCCGCTCTCTCTCTCTCTCACACACACACCCCCGCTCTCTCTCTCTCACACACACACCCCCGCTCTCTCTCTCTCACACACACACACCCCCGCTCTCTCTCTCTCTCACACACACCCCCGCTCTCTTTCTCTCTCTCACACACACACCCCCGCTCTCTCTCTCTCACACACACCCCCCCGCTCTCTCTCTCTCTCACACACACACACCCCCCGCTCTCTCTCTCTCTCTCACACACACCCCCGCTCTCTCTCTCTCTCTCACACACACCCCCCGCTCTCTCTCTCTCTCTCACACACCCCCCCACTCTCTCTCTCTCACACACACACCCCCGCTCTCTCTCTCTCACACACACCCCCCGCTCTCTCTCTCACACACACCCCCCGCTCTCTCTCTCTCACACACAACCCCCCCTCTCTCTCTCTCACACACACACCCCCCCCCGCTCTCTCTCTCTCTCACACACACACCCCCGCTCTCTCTCTCTCACACGCACACACCCCCGCTCTCTCTCTCTCTCACACACACCCCCGCTCTCTCTCTCTCTCACACACACCCCCCCCCCCTCTCTCTCTCTCACACACACACCCCCGCTCTCTCTCTCTCTCTCTCTCTCACACACACCCCCGCTCTCTCTCTCTCTCACACACACCCCCGCTCTCTCTCTCTCTCACACACACACACCCCCGCTCTCTCTCTCTCACACACACACCCCCGCTCTCTCTCTCTCTCACACACACACCCCCGCTCTCTCTCTCTCTCTCTCTCACACACTCCCGCTCTCTCTCTCTCACACACACACCCGCTCTCTCTCTCTCTCACACCCCCCGCTCTCTCTCTCTCACACACACACCCGCCCCCTCCCGCTCTCTCTCTCTCTCACACACACACACACACCCCCGCTCTCTCTCTCTCACACACACCCCCGCTCTCTCTCTCTCTCACACACACCCCCGCTCTCTCTCTCTCACACACCCCCCCGCTCTCTCTCTCTCTCACACAACCCCCGCTCCCTCTCTCTCTCTCACACACACACCCCCCCGCTCTCTCTCTCACACACACCCCCGCTCTCTCTCTCTCTCACACACACACCCCGCTCTCTCTCTCTCACACACACACCCCCACTCTCTCTCTCTCACACACACACCCCCCGCTCTCTCTCTCTCACACACACCCCCCCCGCTCTCTCTCTCTTACACACCCACCCCGCTCTCTTTCTCACACGCAGCCCCCCGCTCTCTCTCTCTCACACACACACCCCCGCTCTCTCTCTCTCTCACACACACCCCCTCCCTCTCTCTCTCTCTCTCACACACACACCCCCCGCTCTCTCTCTCTCTCACACACACACACCCCGCTCTCTCTCTCTCACACCACCCCCCGCTCTCTCTCTCTCTCTCACACACCCCCCCCCCGCTCTCTCTCTCTCTCACACACACACCCCCGCTCTCTCTCTCTCACACACACACACACTCCCGCTCTCTCTCTCTCTCACACACACACACACCCCCGCTCTCTCTCTCACACACACACCCCCCCGCTCTCTCTCTCTCTCACAACAACCCCCGCTCTCTCTCTCTCACACACAACCCCCGCTCTCTCTCTCTCTCCTCACACACACCCCGCCCTCTCTCTCTCTCACACACACCCCCCCCCGCTCTCTCTCTCTCTCACACACACACCCCCGCTCTCTCTCTCTCTCACACACACCCCCGCTCTCTCTCTCTCCTCTCTCACACACACACGCCCCCGCTCTCTCTCTCTCTCACACACACACCCCCGCTCTCTCTCTCTCTCACACACACCCCCGCTCTCTCTCTCTCTCACACACACACACCCCCTCCCCCCCTCTCTCTCTCTCTCTCACTCTCACACACACACCCGCTCTCTCTCTCTCTCACCACACAACCCCCGCTCTCTCTCTCTCACACACCACCCCCGCTCTCTCTCTCACTCCCCTCTCACTCTCTCTCTCACACACCCCCCCGCTCTCTCTCTCTCACACACACACCCGCTCTCTCTCTCTCACACACCCCCCCGCTCTCTCTCTCTCACACACACACCCCCGCTCTCTCTCTCTCTCACACACACACACCCCCGCTCTCTCACACACACACCCCCGCTCTCTCTCTCACACACACCACCCCGCTCTCTCTCTCTCTCACACACCCCCCTGCTCTCTCTCTCTCTCACACACACCCCCCGCTCTCTCTCTCTCACACACACACCCCCGCTCTCTCTCTCTCTCACACACACCCCCCCGCTCTCTCTCTCTCACACACACCCCCCCCCCCCTCTCTCTCTCACACACACACCCCCGCTCTCTCTCTCTCTCACACACACCCCCGCTCTCTCTCTCTCTCACACACACACCCCCGCTCTCTCTCTCTCACACACACACCCCCGCTCTCTCTCTCTCACACACACCCCCCGCTCTCTCTCTCTCTCTCACACACACACCCCCGCTCTCTCTCTCTCTCTCTCCTCACACACACCGCCTCTCTCTCTCTCACACACACACCCCCGCTCTCTCTCTCTCACACACACACCCCCGCTCTCTCTCTCTCCCTCTCACACACACCCCCCCGCTCTCTCTCTCTCACACACACACCCCCTCTCTCTCTCTCTCTCACACACACCCCCGCTCTCTCTCTCTCACACACACACCCCCGCTCTCTCTCTCTCTCACACACACACCCCCGCTCTCTCTCTCTCACACACACACCCCCGCTCTCTCTCTCTCACACACACACCCCCGCTCTCTCTCTCACACACACACCCCCGCTCTCTCTCTCTCACACACACCCCCGCTCTCTCTCTCTCTCACACACACACACACTCCCGCTCTCTCTCTCTCTCACACACACACACCCCCACTCTTTCTCTCACACACACACCCCCGCTCTCTCTCTCTCACACACACCCCCGCTCTCTCTCTCTCTCACACACACTCCACGCCCCGCTCTCCTCTCTCACACACACACCCCCCCGCTCTCTCTCTCCACACACACCCCCGCTCTCTCTCTCCTCACAACACCCCCCCGCTCTCTCTCTCTCACACACACCCCCCCCGCTCTCTCTCTCACACACCCACCCCGCTCTCTCTCTCTCTCACACACACCCCCCCGCTCTCTCTCTCACACCAACCCCCCCTCTCTCTCTCTCACACACCCCCCCCCGCTCTCTCTCTCTCACACACACCCCCTCTCTCTCTCTCTCACACACACACCCCCCCGCTCTCTCTCTCTCTCTCACACACACACCCCCCCGCTCTCTCTCTCTCTCACACACACACACCCCCCCGCTCTCTCTCTCTATCTCTCTCTCTCTCTCTCACACACACCCCCCCCGCTCTCTCTCTCTCACACACACACCCCCGCTCTCTCTCTCTCTCACACACACCCCCCCGCTCTCTCTCTCTCTCTCACACACACCCCCCGCTCTCTCTCTCTCACACACACCCCCCCGCTCTCTCTCTCTCTCACACACACCCCCCCGCTCTCTCTCTCTCTCACACACACACCCCCGCTCTCTCTCTCTCACTCACACACACACCCGCTCTCTCTCTCTCACACACACCCCCGCTCTCTCTCTCTCACACACACACCCCCGCTCTCTCTCTCTCACACACACACCCCCGCTCTCTCTCTCTCTCACACACACCCCCGCTCTCTCTCTCTCTCTCTCTCACACACACCCCCCCCTCTCTCTCTCTCTCTCTCTCACACACACACCCCCGCTCTCTCTCTCTCTCACACACACCCCCCGCTCTCTCTCTCTCTCACACACACCCCCCCGCTCTCTCTCTCTCACACACACCAACCCGCTCTCTCTCTCTCACACACACCCCCGCTCTCTCTCTCTCACACACACACCCCCGCTCCTCTCTCTCTCCACAACACACCCCCGCTCTCTCTCTCTCTCACACACCCCCGCTCCCGCTCTCTCTCTCTCACACACACCCCCCGCTCTCTCTCTCTCTCACACACACACCCCCGCTCTCTCTCTCTCACACACACACACCCCCGCTCTCTCTCTCTCTCACACACACACCCCCGCTCTCTCTCTCTCACACACACACCCCCGCTCTCTCTCTCTCACACACACACCCCCGCTCTCTCTCTCTCTCACACACACATTCACGCCTCTCTCTCTCTCTCACACACACCCCCGCTCTCTCTCTCTCTCTCTCTCACACACCCCCCCCGCTCTCCTCTCACACACACACCCCCCCGCTCTCTCTCTCTCACACCCACACCCCGCGCTCTCTCTCTCTCTCACACACACCCCCCCCCCGCTCTCTCTCTCACACACCCACCCCGCTCTCTCTCTCTCACACACCCACCCCGCTCTCTCTCTCACACACACCCCCCCGCTCTCTCTCTCTCACACACACACCCCCGCTCTCTCTCTCTCTCACACACACACCCCCGCTCTCTCTCTCTCACACACACCCCCGCTCTCTCTCTCTCTCACACGCACACACACCCCACTCTCTCTCTCTCTCTCACACACACCCCCCCCGCACTCTCTCTCTCTCTCTCACACACACACCCCGCTCTCTCTCTCTCACACACACCCCCCCGCTCGTTCTCTCTCTCACACACACATACTCCCGCTCTCTCTCTCTCTCTCTCTCACACACACACACCCCCGCTCTCTCTCTCTCTCTCTCACACACACACCCCCGCTCTCTCTCTCTCTCTCACACACACCCCCCCGCTCTCTTTCTCTCACACACACACCCCCCCCCGCTCTCTCTCTCACACACACACCCCCGCTCTCTCTCTCTCTCTCACACACACCCGCTCTCTCTCTCTCTCACACACACCCCCGCTCTCTCTCTCTCTCTCTCACACACACACACTCCCGCTCTCTCTCTCTCTCACACACACACACCCCCGCTCTCTCTCTCTCTTACACACACTCCCCCGCTCTCTCTCTCTCTCTCACACACACACTCCCGCTTTCTCTCTCTCTCTCTCACAGACACCCCCGCTCTCTCGCTCTCTCTCTCTCACACACACACCCCCCGCTCTCTCTCTCTCTCACACACACACTCCCGCTCTTTCTCTCTCTCACACACACCCCGCTCTCTCTCTCTCTCTCACACACACACCCCCGCTCTCTCTCTCTCACACACACACCCCCGCTCTCTCTCTCTCTCACACACACCCCCGCTCCCTCTCTCTCTCACTCTCTCTCACACACACACCCCCCCGCTCTCTCTCTCACACACACACCCCCGCTCTCTCTCTCTCACACACCCACACCCCCCGCTCTCTCTCTCTCACACACACACCCCCCGCTCTCTCTCTCACACACACACCCGCTCTCTCCTCTCTCACACACACCCCGCTCTCTCCTCTCTCAACTCTCCTCTCACACCCCCCACCGCTCTCTCTCTCTCACACACACACACCCCCCGCTCTCTCTCTCTCACACACACTCCCCGCCGCTCTCTCTCTCTCACACACCCACCCTCCCCCCTCTCTCTCTCTCACACACCCACCCCCGCTCTCTCTCTCTCACACACAACCCCCCGCTCTCTCTCTCACACACACCCCCACGCTCTCTCTCTCACACACACACACCCCCCGCTCTCTCTCTCTCACACACAACCCCCGCTCTCTCTCTCTCACACACACACCCCCGCTCTCTCTCTCTCACACACACACCCCCCTCTCTCTCTCTCTCTCCTCTCTCTCACACACACACCCCCGCTCTCTCTCTCTCACACACACCCCCGCTCTCTCTCTCTCACACACACCCCCGCTCTCTCTCTCTCTCTCTCTCACACACACACCCCCGCTCTCTCTCTCTCACACACACACCCCCGCTCTCTCTCTCTCTCACACACACACACCCCCGCTCTCTCTCTCTCTCTCACACACACACCCCCGCTCTCTCTCTCTCTCTCACACACACCCACGCTCTCTCTCTCCCTCTCACACACACCCCCGCTCTCTCTCTCTCTCTCACACACACACCCCCGCTCTCTCTCTCTCTCTCACACACACACACCGCCACTCTTTCTCTCTCTCACACACCCACCCCGCTCTCTCTCTCTCAGACACCCCGCCCGCTCTCTCTCTCTCACACACACACCCCCGCTCTCTCTCTCTCACACACACACCCCCCCCCGCTCTCTCTCTCTCACACACACACCGCCCTCTCTCTCTCTCACACCCACACCCCCCGCTCTCTCTCTCTCACACACCACCCCGCTCTCTCTCTCTCACACACAACCCCCGCTCTCTCTCTCTCTCACACACACACACTCCGCTCTCTCTCTCTCTCACACACACCCCCCGCGCTCTCTCTCACTCTCTCACTCACACACAACACCCGCTCTCTCTCTCTCACACACACACCCCCGCTCTCTCTCTCTCACACACACCCCCGCTCTCTCTCTCTCACACACACACCCCCGCTCTCTCTCTCTCACACACACATCCCCGCTCTCTCTCTCACACACACCCCCGCTCTCTCTCTCTCTCACACACACACACCCGCTCTCTCTCTCTCACACACACACCCCCGCTCTCTCTCTCACACACCCCCCCCGCTCTCTCTCTCTCACACACACCCCCCCGCTCTCTCTCTCACACACCCACCCCGCTCTCTCTCTCTCTCTCACACACCCCCGCTCTCTCTCTCACACACACACCCCCCGCTCTCTCTCTCACACAACCCCCCCCAGTCTCTCTCTCTCTCACACACACCCCCCCGCTCTCTCTCTCTCACACACTCCGCCCGCTCTCTCTCTCACACACACACTCTCCCGCTCTCTCTCTCTCTCACACACACACACACACTCCCGCTCTCTCTCTCTCTCTCACACACACCCCCCGCTCTCTCTCTCTCTCACACACACACCCCGCTCTCTCTCTCTCTCACACACACACCCCCGCTCTCTCTCTCTCACACACACACACCCCCCTCTCTCTCTCTCTCACACACAACCCCCCGCTCTCTCTCTCTCACACACACCCCCCCGCTCTCTCTCTCTCCACACACCACACCCGCTCTCCTCTCTCTCTCTCGCTCACACACACCCCCGCTCTCTCTCTCTCACACACCCACCCGCCTCTCTCTCTCTCACACACACACACTCCTGCTCTCTCTCTCTCACACACACATACTCCCGCTCTCTCTCTCTCTCACACACACACTCCCGCTCTCTCTCTCTCTCTCTCTCACACACACCCCCGCTCTCTCTCTCTCACACACCCCCCTGCTCTCTCTCTCTCACACACACACCCCCGCTCTCTCTCTCTCTCTCACACACACACCCCCCTGCTCTCTCTCTCTCACACACACACCCCGCTCTCTCTCTCTCACACACACACCCGCTCCTCTCTCTCTCACACACACTCCGCCCGCTCTCTCTCTCTCACACACACTCCGCCCGCTCTCTCTCTCTCACACACACTCCGCCCGCTCTCTCTCTCTCACACACACTCCGCCCGCTCTCTCTCTCCCACACACTCCGCCCGCTCTCTCTCTCTCACACACACACTCCCGCTCTCTCTCTCACACACACCCCCCCGCTCTCTCTCTCTCACACACACACAGCCCCCCGCTCTCTCTCTCTCTCACACACACACACTCCCGCTCTGTCTCTCTCTCTCTCACACACACAGCCCCGCTCTCTCTCTCTCACACACACGCCCCCGCTCTGTCTCTCTCACACACACACCCGCTCTGTCTCTCTCACACACACCCCCGCTCTCTCTCTCTCACACACACACCCCCGCTCTCTCTCTCTCACACACACACCCCCGCTCTCTCTCTCTCACACACACACCCCCGCTCTCTCTCTCTCTCAGACGCACCCCCGCTCCCTCTCTCTCTCTCTCACACACACCCACCCGCTCTCTCTCTCTCTCACACACACCCCCCCTGCTCTCTCTCTCTCTCACACACACCCCCCGCTCTCTCTCTCTCTCACACACACCCCCCCGCTCTCTCTCTCTCTCACACACACACCCCCGCTCTCCGTCTCTCACACACACACCCCCCCGCTCTCTCTCTCTCTCACACACACACCCCCCCGCTCTCTCTCTCTCACACACAACCCCCGCTCTCTCTCTCTCTCTCACACAGAACCCCCCGCTCTCTCTCTCTCTCACACAAACCCCCGCTCTCTCTCTCTCATACACAACCCCGCGCTCTCTCTCTCTCACACACAACCCCCCCCCCCGCTCTCTCTGTCACACACACAATCCCGCTCTCTCTCTCTCTCACACACACCCCCGCTCTCTCTCTCTCTCTCACACACACACCCCAGCTCTCTCTCTCTCACACACACACCCCCGCTCTCTCTCTCTCTCTCACACACACCCCCGCTGTCTCTATCTCTCTCACACACACACTCCCGCTCTCTCTCTCTCTCTCTCTCACACACACCCGCTCTCTCTCTCTCTCACACACACAGCCCCGCTCTCTCTCTCACACACACACCCCCGCTCTCTCTCTCTCTCTCTCACTTGCACACGCCCCCGCTCGCTCTCTCTCACACACACACCCACTCTGTCTCTCTCACACACACCCCCGCTCTCTCTCTCTCACACACACACCCCCGCTCTCTCTCTCTCTCACACATACACCCCCGCTCTCTCTCTCTCACACACACACCCCCGCTCTCTCTCTCTCACACACACACCCCCGCTCTCTCTCTCGCGCACACACCCCCGCTCTCTTTCTCGCACACACACCCCCGCTCTCTCTCTCTCTCTCACACACACACACCCCCGCTCTCTCTCTCTCTCTCACACACACACCCCTGCTCTTTCTCTCTCACACACACCCCCGCTCTGTCTCTCACACACACACCCCCGCTCTCTCTCTCTCACACACACACCCCCGCTCTCTCTCTCTCACATACACACCCCCTGCTCTCTCTCACACACACACTCCCTGCTCTCTCTTTCTCTCACCCCCCCCCCCGCTCTCTCTTTCTCACAGACCCCCCCCGCTCATCTCTCTCACACACCCACCCCGCTCTCTCTCTCTCTCACACACCCACGCTCTCTCTCTCATACGCACCCCCCCCCTCTCTCTCACACACCCCCCCCGCTCTCTCTCTCTCACACACACCCCCCCTCTCTCTCTCTCTCACACACACCCCCCCCCGCTCTCTCTCTCTCTCTCACACACAGCCCCCCCGCTCTCTCTCTCTCTCACACACACACACTCCCGCTCTGTCTCTCTCTCTCTCACACACACACCCCCGCTCTCTCTCTCTTTCTCACACACCCCCCCCGCCCTCTCTCCCTGACACACACATCTCCACTCTTTCTCTCTCACACACACCCCCCCGCTCTTTCTCTCTCACACACAGCCCCCCGCTCTTTCTCTCTCACACACACCCCCCCGCTCTCTCTCTCTCTCACACACACCCCCCCGCTCTCTCTCTCTCTCACACACACACCCCCGCTCTCTCTCACTCACACACACACCCGCTCTGTCTCTCTCACACACACCCCCGCTCTCTCTCTCTCACACACACACCCCCGCTCTCTCTATCTCACACACACACCCCCGCTCTCGCTCTCTCTCACACGCACCCCCGCTCCCTCTCTCTCTCTCTCTCACACACACCCCCCCGCTCTCTCTCTCTCTCTCTCTCACACACACACCCCCGCTCTCTCTCTCTCTCACACACACAGCCCCGCTCTCTCTCTCTCACACACACGCCCCCGCTCTGTCTCTCTCACACACACACCCGCTCTGTCTCTCTCACACACACCCCCGCTCTCTCTCTCTCACACACACACCCCCGCTCTCTCTCTCTCTCACACACACCCACCCGCTCTCTCTCTCTCTCACACACACACCCCTGCTCTCTCTCTCTCTCACACACACACCCCCGCTCTCTCTCTCTCACACATACACCCCCGCTCTCTCGCTCTCACACACACACCCCCGCTCTCTCTCTCGCGCACACACCCCCGCTCTCTCTCTCTCGCACACACACACTCCCGCTCTCTCTCTCTCTCACACACACCCCCGCTCTCTCTCTCTCTCTCTCTCTCACAGCCCCCCCCCGCTCTTTCTCTCTCACCCCCACTCCCCCCGCTCTTTCTCTCTCACCCCCACTCCCCGCGCTCTCTCTCTCTCACACACCCCCCCCCCGCTCATCTCTCTCACACACCCACCCCGCTCTCTCTCTCTCTCACACACCCGTGCTCTCTCTCTCACACGCACCCCCACGCTCTCTCTCTCTCGCACACAGACCCCCGCTCTCTCTCTCTCGCACACAGACCCCCGCTCTCTCTCTCTCGCACACACACCCCCGCTCTCTCTCTCTCTCACACACACACACACTCCCACTCTCTCTCTCTCTCACACACATCCCCGCTCTCTCTCTCTCTCTCTCTCTCTCACACACACACACCCCTGCTCTTTCTCTCTCACACACACCCCCGCTCTGTCTCTCTCACACACACCCCCGCTCTCTCTCTCTCTCTCTCACACACACACACCCCCGCTCTCTCTCTCACACACACACCCCCGCTCTCTCTCTCTCTCACACACACCCCCGCTCTCTCTCTCTCACACACAACCCCCCCCGCTCTCTCTGTCACACACACAATCCCGCTCTCTCTCTCTCTCTTACACACACCCCCGCTCTCTCTCTCTCTCACACACACCCCCGCTCTCTCTCTCTCTCTCTCACACACACACCCCCGCTCTCTCTCTCTCACACACACACCCCCGCTCTCTCTCTCTCTCTCACACACACCCCCGCTCTCTCTCTCTCTCTCTCGCACACACACTCCCGCTCTCTCTCTCTCTCACACACACCCCCGCTCTCTCTCTCTCTCACACACACAGCCCCGCTCTCTCTCTCTCACACACACACCCCCGCTCTCTCTCTCTCACACACACACCCGCTCTGTCTCTCTCACACACACCCCCGCTCTCTCTCTCTCACACACACACCCCCGCTCTCTCTCTCTCACACACACAGCCCCGCTCTCTCTCTCTCTCACACGCACCCCCGCTCCCTCTCTCTCTCTCTCTCACACACACCCCCCCCGCTCTCTCTCACACACACCCCCGCTCTCTCTCTCTCTCACACACACAGCCCCGCTCTCTCTCTCTCACACACACGCCCCCGCTCTGTCTCTCTCACACACACACCCGCTCTGTCTCTCTCACACACACCCCCGCTCTCTCTCTCTCACACACACACCCGCTCTCTCTCTCTCTCACACACACACCCCCGCTCTCTCTCTCTCACACACACACCCCCGCTCTCTCTCTCTCTCAGACGCACCCCCGCTCCCTCTCTCTCTCTCTCACACACACCCACCCGCTCTCTCTCTCTCTCACACACACACCCCTGCTCTCTCTCTCTCTCACACACACCCCCCCGCTCTCTCTCTCTCTCACACACACACCCCCGCTCTCCGTCTCTCACACACACACCCCCCCGCTCTCTCTCTCTCTCACACACACACCCCCCCGCTCTCTCTCTCTCACACACAACCCCCGCTCTCTCTCTCTCTCTCACACAGAACCCCCGCTCTCTCTCTCTCTCACACAAACCCCCGCTCTCTCTCTCTCACACACAACCCCGCGCTCTCTCTCTCTCACACACAACCCCCCCCCCGCTCTCTCTGTCACACACACAATCCCGCTCTCTCTCTCTCTCACACACACCCCCGCTCTCTCTCTCTCTCTCACACACACACCCCAGCTCTCTCTCTCTCACACACACACCCCCGCTCTCTCTCTCTCTCTCACACATACCCCCGCTGTCTCTATCTCTCTCACACACACACTCCCGCTCTCTCTCTCTCTCTCTCTCACACACACCCGCTCTCTCTCTCTCACACACACAGCCCCGCTCTCTCTCTCACACACACACCCCCGCTCTCTCTCTCTCTCTCTCACTCGCACACGCCCCCGCTCTCTCTCTCTCACACACACACCCACTCTGTCTCTCTCACACACACCCCCGCTCTCTCTCTCTCACACACACACCCCCGCTCTCTCTCTCTCTCACACATACACCCCCGCTCTCTCTCTCTCACACACACACCCCCGCTCTCTCTCTCTCACACACACACCCCCGCTCTCTCTCTCGCGCACACACCTCCGCTCTCTCTCTCGCACACACACCCCCGCTCTCTCTCTCTCTCACACACACACACCCCCGCTCTCTCTCTCTCTCTCACACACACACCCCTGCTCTTTCTCTCTCACACACACCCCCGCTCTGTCTCTCACACACACACCCCCGCTCTCTCTCTCTCACACACACACCCCCGCTCTCTCTCTCTCACATACACACCCCCGCTCTCTCTCACACACACACTCCCTGCTCTCTCTTTCTCTCACCCCCCCCCGCTCTCTCTTTCTCACAGACCCACCCCGCTCATCTCTCTCACACACCCACCCCGCTCTCTCTCTCTCTCACACACCCACGCTCTCTCTCTCATACGCACCCCCCCGCTCACTCTCACACACCCCCCCCGCTCTCTCTCTCTCACACACACCCCCCCTCTCTCTCTCTCTCACACACACCCCCCCCGCTCTCTCTCTCTCTCTCACACACAGCCCCCCGCTCTCTCTCTCTCTCACACACACACACTCCCGCTCTGTCTCTCTCTCTCTCACACACACACCCACGCTCTCTCTCTCTGTCTCACACACCCCCCCCGCCCTCTCTCCCTGACACACACATCTCCACTCTTTCTCTCTCACACACACCCCCCCGCTCTTTCTCTCTCACACACATCCCCCCGCTCTTTCTCTCTCACACACACCCCCCCGCTCTCTCTCTCTCTCACACACACCCCCCCGCTCTCTCTCTCTCTCACACACACACCCCCGCTCTCTCTCACTCACACACACACCCGCTCTGTCTCTCTCACACACACCCCCGCTCTCTCTCTCTCACACACACACCCCCGCTCTCTCTCTCTCACACACACACCCCCGCTCTCGCTCTCTCTCACACGCACCCCCGCTCCCTCTCTCTCTCTCTCACACACACCCCCCCGCTCTCTCTCTCTCTCTCTCACACACACACACCCCCGCTCTCTCTCTCTCTCACACACACAGCCCCGCTCTCTCTCTCTCACACACACGCCCCCGCTCTGTCTCTCTCACACACACACCCGCTCTGTCTCTCTCACACACACCCCCGCTCTCTCTCTCTCACACACACACCCCCGCTCTCTCTCTCTCTCACACACACCCCCGCTCTCTCTCTCTCTCAGATGCACCCCCGCTCCCTCTCTCTCTCTCTCACACACACCCACCCGCTCTCTCTCTCTCTCACACACACACCCCTGCTCTCTCTCTCTCTCACACACACACCCCCGCTCTCTCTCTCTCACACATACACCCCCGCTCTCTCGCTCTCACACACACACCCCCGCTCTCTCTCTCGCGCACACACCCCCGCTCTCTCTCTCTCGCACACACACACCCCCGCTCTCTCTCTCTCTCTCTCTCTCACAGCCCCCCCCCGCTCTTTCTCTCTCACCCCCACTCCCCCCGCTCTTTCTCTCTCACCCCCACTCCCCGCGCTCTCTCTCTCTCACACACCCCCCCCCGCTCATCTCTCTCACACACCCACCCCGCTCTCTCTCTCTCTCACACACCCGTGCTCTCTCTCTCACACGCACCCCCACGCTCTCTCTCTCTCGCACACAGACCCCCGCTCTCTCTCTCTCGCACACAGACCCCCGCTCTCTCTCTCTCGCACGCACACCCCCGCTCTCTCTCTCTCTCACACACACACACACTCCCACTCTCTCTCTCTCTCACACACACCCCCGCTCTCTCTCTCTCTCTCTCTCTCTCACACACACACCCCTGCTCTTTCTCTCTCACACACACCCCCGCTCTGTCTCTCTCACACACACCCCCGCTCTCTCTCTCTCTCTCTCACACACACACACCCCCGCTCTCTCTCTCACACACACACCCCCGCTCTCTCTCTCTCTCACACACACCCCCGCTCTCTCTCTCTCACACACAACCCCCCCCGCTCTCTCTGTCACACACACAATCCCGCTCTCTCTCTCTCTCTTACACACACCCCCGCTCTCTCTCTCTCTCACACACACCCCCGCTCTCTCTCTCTCTCTCTCACACACACACCCCCGCTCTCTCTCTCTCACACACACACCCCCGCTCTCTCTCTCTCTCACACACACCCCCGCTCTCTCTCTCTCTCTCACACACACACTCCCGCTCTCTCTCTCTCTCACACACACCCCCGCTCTCTCTCTCTCTCACACACACAGCCCCGCTCTCTCTCTCTCACACACACACCCCCGCTCTCTCTCTCTCACACACACACCCGCTCTGTCTCTCTCACACACACCCCCGCTCTCTCTCTCTCACACACACACCCCCGCTCTCTCTCTCTCACACACACAGCCCCGCTCTCTCTCTCTCTCACACGCACCCCCGCTCCCTCTCTCTCTCTCTCTCACACACACCCCCCCGCTCTCTCTCACACACACACCCCCGCTCTCTCTCTCTCTCACACACACAGCCCCGCTCTCTCTCTCTCACACACACGCCCCCGCTCTGTCTCTCTCACACACACACCCGCTCTGTCTCTCTCACACACACCCCCGCTCTCTCTCTCTCACACACACACCCCCGCTCTCTCTCTCTCACACACACACCCCCGCTCTCTCTCTCTCACACACACACCCCCGCTCTCTCTCTCTCTCAGACGCACCCCCGCTCCCTCTCTCTCTCTCTCACACACACCCACCCGCTCTCTCTCTCTCTCACACACACACCCCTGCTCTCTCTCTCTCTCACACACACACCCCCGCTCTCTCTCTCTCTCACACATACACCCCCGCTCTCTCGCTCTCACACACACACCCCCGCTCTCTCTCTCGCGCACACACCCCCGCTCTCTCTCTCTCGCACACACACACTCCCGCTCTCTCTCTCTCTCACACACACCCCCGCTCTCTCTCTCTCTCACAGCCCCCCCCCGCTCTTTCTCTCTCACCCCCACTCCCCCCGCTCTTTCTCTCTCACCCCCACTCCCCGCGCTCTCTCTCTCTCACACACCCCCCCCCCGCTCATCTCTCTCACACACCCACCCCGCTCTCTCTCTCTCTCACACACCCGTGCTCTCTCTCTCACACGCACCCCCACGCTCTCTCTCTCTCGCACACAGACCCCCGCTCTCTCTCTCGCACACAAACCCCCGCTCTGTCTCTCACACACACACCCCCGCTCTCTCTCTCTCTCACACACACACACACTCCCACTCTCTCTCTCTCTCACACACACCCCCGCTCTCTCTCTCTCTCTCTCTCTCTCACACACACACCCCTGCTCTTTCTCTCTCACACACACCCCCGCTCTGTCTCTCTCACACACACCCCCGCTCTCTCTCTCTCTCTCTCACACACACACACCCCCACTCTCTCTCTCACACACACACCCCCGCTCTCTCTCTCTCTCACACACACCCCCGCTCTCTCTCTCTCACACACAACCCCCCCCGCTCTCTCTGTCACACACACAATCCCGCTCTCTCTCTCTCTCTTACACACACCCCCGCTCTCTCTCTCTCTCACACACACCCCCGCTCTCTCTCTCTCTCTCTCACACACACACCCCCGCTCTCTCTCTCTCACACACACACCCCCGCTCTCTCTCTCTCTCTCACACACACGCCCGCTCTCTCTCTCTCTCGCACACACACTCCCGCTCTCTCTCTCTCTCACACACACCCCCGCTCTCTCTCTCTCTCACACACACAGCCCCGCTCTCTCTCTCTCACACACACACCCCCGCTCTCTCTCTCTCACACACACACCCGCTCTGTCTCTCTCACACACACCCCCGCTCTCTCTCTCTCACACACACACCCCCGCTCTCTCTCTCACACACACAGCCCCGCTCTCTCTCTCTCTCACACGCACCCCCGCTCCCTCTCTCTCTCTCTCTCACACACACCCCCCCGCTCTCTCTCACACACACACCCCCGCTCTCTCTCTCTCTCACACACACAGCCCCGCTCTCTCTCTCACACACACGCCCCCGCTCTGTCTCTCTCACACACACACCCGCTCTGTCTCTCTCACACACACACCCCGCTCTCTCTCTCTCACACACACACCCCCGCTCTCTCTCTCTCACACACACACCCCCGCTCTCTCTCTCTCACACACACACCCCCGCTCTCTCTCTCTCTCAGACGCACCCCCGCTCCCTCTCTCTCTCTCTCACACACACCCACCCGCTCTCTCTCTCTCTCACACGCACACCCCCGCTCTCTCTCTCTCACACATACACCCCCGCTCTCTCGCTCTCACACACACACCCCCGCTCTCTCTCTCGCGCACACACTCCCGCTCTCTCTCTCTCGCACACACACACTCCCGCTCTCTCTCTCTCTCACACACACCCCCGCTCTCTCTCTCTCTCTCTCTCTCACAGCCCCCCCCCGCTCTTTCTCTCTCACCCCTACTCCCCCCGCTCTTTCTCTCTCACCCCCACTCCCCGCGCTCTCTCTCTCTCACACACCCACCCCCGCTCATCTCTCTCACACACCCACCCCGCTCTCTCTCTCTCTCACACACCCGCGCTCTCTCTCTCACACGCACCCCCACGCTCTCTCTCTCTCGCACACAGACCCCCGCTCTCTCTCTCTCGCACACAGACCCCCGCTCTCTCTCTCTCGCATACAGACCCCTGCTCTCTCTCGCACACACACCCCCGCTCTCTCTCTCTCACACACACACACACACTCCCACTCTCTCTCTCTCTCACACACACCCCCGCTCTCTCTCTCTCTCTCTCTCACACACACACCCCTGCTCTTTCTCTCTCACACACACCCCCGCTCTGTCTCTCTCACACACACCCCCGCTCTCTCTCTCTCTCTCTCACACACACACACCCCCGCTCTCTCTCTCTCACACACACACCCCCGCTCTCTCTCTCTCTCTCACACACACCCCCGCTCTCTCTCTCTCTCTCACACACACACTCCCGCTCTCTCTCTCTCTCACACACATCCCAGCTCTCTCTTTCTCACACACACAGCCCCGCTCTCTCTCTCTCTCACACACACAGCCCCGCTCTCTCTCTCTCTCTCACTCGCACATGCCCCCGCTCTCTCTCTCTCACACACACACCCGCACTGTCTCTCTCACACACACCCCCGCTCTCTCTCTCTCACACACACACCCCCGCTCTCTCTCTCTCACACACACACACCCCCGCTCTCTCTCTCTCACACACACACCCCCGCTCTCTCTGTCGCGCACACAGCCCCGCTCTCTCTCTTGCACACACACCCCCGCTGTCTCTCTCTCTCACACACACACACTCCCGCTCTCTCTCTCTCTCACACACACCCCCGCTCTCTCTCTCTCTCTCTCTCTCACACACACACTCCTGCTCTTTCTCTCTCACACACACCCCCGCTCTGTCTCTCACACACACACCCCCGCTCTCTCTCTCTCACACACACACCCCCGCTCTCTCTCTCTCACACACACACCCCCGCTCTCTCTCACATACACACCCCCGCTCTCTCTCTCTCACACACACACACCCGCTCTCTCTCTCTCACATACACACCCCCGCTCTCTCTCTCACCCCCACTCCCCGCGCTCTCTCTCTCTCACACACCCCCCCCCGCTCATCTCTCTCACACACCCACCCCGCTCTCTCTCTCTCTCACACACCCACGCTCTCTCACTCATACGCACCCCCCCGCTCTCTCTCACAAACCCCCCCTGCTCTCTCTCTCTCACACACACCCCCCCACTCTCTCTCTCTCACACACACCCCCCCGCTCTCTCTCTCTCTCTCTCACACACAGCCCCCGCTCTCTCTCTCTCTCACACACACACACACTCCCGCTCTGTCTCTCTCTCTCTCACACACACCCCCCTGCTCTCTCTCTCTCACACATACAACCCCGCTCTCTCTCTCTCACACACACACCCCCCCGCTCTCTCTCTCTCACACACACAGCCCCCCGCTCTCTCTCTCTCACACACAACCCCCCGCTCTCTCTCTCTCACACACAACCCCCCCCGCTCTCTCTTTCACACACACAATCCCGCTCTCTCTCTCTCTCACACACACCCCCGCTCTCTCTCTCTCACACACACCCCCGCTCTCTCTCTCTCTCACACACACACCCCCGCTCTCTCTCTCTCACACACACACCCCCGCTCTCTCTCTCTCTCTCACACACAACCCCGCTCTCTCTCTCTCTCACACACACCCCCGCTCTCTCTCTCACACACACAGCCCCGCTCTCTCTCTCTCACACACACACCCCCGCTCTCTCTCTCTCTCTCACACGTACACGCCCCCGCTCTCTCTCTCTCACACACACACCCGCTCTGTCTCTCTCACACACACACCCGCTCTCTCTCTCTCACACACACACCCCCGCTCTCTCTCTCTCTCACACACACACCCCCGCTCTCTCTCTCACACATACACCCCCGCTCTCTCTCTCTCACACACACTCCCCCGCTCTCTCTCGCGCACACACCCCCGCTCTCTCTCTCGCACACACACACTCCCGCTCTCTCTCTCTCACACACACCCCCCCGCTCTCTCTCTCTCACACACACACAGCCCCCCGCTCTCTCTCTCTCTCACACACACACACTCCCGCTCTGTCTCTCTCTCTCTCACACACACACACCCGCTCTCTCTCTCTTTCTCACACACCCCCCCCGCCCTCTCTCTCTGACACACACATCTCCACTCTTTCTCTCTCACACACACCCCCCCGCTCTTTCTCACACACAGCCCCCCGCTCTTTCTCTCTCACACACACCCCCCGCTCTCTCTCTCTCTCACACACACCCCCCCCCGCTCTCTCTCTCTCTCACACATACACCCCCGCTCTCTCTCTCTCACACACACACCCCCTCCGCTCTCTCTCTCTCACACACACCCCCCCGCTCTCTCTCTCTCTCACACACAACCACCGCTCTCTCTCTCTCTCACACACACCCCCCACTCTCTCTCTCTCACACACAACCCCCCGCTCTCTCTCTCTCTCACACACAACCCCCCCCGCTCTCTCTCTCACACACACAATCCCGCTCTCTCTCTCTCTCACACACACCCCCGCTCTCTCTCTCTCTCTCTCACACACACCCCCGCTCTCTCTCTCTCTCACACACACACCCCCGCTCTCTCTCTCTCTCACACACACCCCCGCTCTCTCTCTCTCTCTCATACGCACACGCCCCCGCTCTCTCTCTCTCACACACACACCCGCTCTGTCTCTCTCACACACACCCCCGCTCTCTCTCTCTCACACACACACCCCCGCTCTCTCTCTCTCTCACACACACACCCCCGCTCTCTCTCTCTCACACATACACCCCCGCTCTCTCTCTCTCACACACACAACCCCGCTCTCTGTCTCGTGCACACACCCCCGCTCTCTCTCTCGCACACACACACTCCCGCTCTCTCTCTCTCTCACACACACCCCCGCTCTCTCTCTCTCTCTCTCTCTCTCACACACACACCCCTGCTCTTTCTCTCTCACACACACCCCCGCTCTGTCTCTCACACACACACCCCCGCTCTCTCTCTCTCACACACACAACCCGCTCTCTCTCTCACACACACACCCCCGCTCTCTCTCTCTCACACACACACCCCCGCTCTCTCTCTCTCACACACACCCCCCCGCTCATCTCTCTCACACACCCACCCCGCTCTCTCTCTCTCTCACACACCCGCGCTCTCTCTCTCACACACACCTCCCCGCTCTCTCTCTCTCACACACACCCCCCCGCTCTCTCTCTCTCTCTCACACACAGCCCCCCGCTCTCTCTCTCTCTCTCTCACACACACACTCCCGCTCTCTCTCTCGCTCTCACACACACACCCCCGCTCTCTCTTTCTCACACACACCCCCGCCCTCTCTCTCTGACACACACATCTCCACTCTCTCTCTCACACACACCCCCCCGCTTTTTCTCTCTCACACACACCCCCCGCTCTCTCTCTCTCTCACACACACCCCCCCGCTCTCTCTCTCTCTCACACACACATCCCCGCTCTCTCTCTCTCTCTCACACACACCCCCCCGCTCTCTCTCACTCTCACACACACACCCCCCCGCTCTCTCTCTCTCACACACACCCCCCCCGCTCTCTCTCTCTCTCTCACACCCCCCCCGCTCTCTCTCTCTCTCACACACACCCCCCGCTCTCTCTCTCTCACACACAACCCCCCCCCCGCTCTCTCTGTCACACACAATCCCGCTCTCTCTCTCTCTCTCACACACACCCCGCTCTCTCTCTCTCTCTCACACACACCCCCGCTCTCTCTCTCTCTCTCACACACACCCCCGCTCTCTCTCTCTCTCTCACACACACACCCCCGCTCTCTCTCTCTCACACACACAGCCCCCGCTCTCTCTCTCTCTCTCTCACACACCCCCGCTCTCTCTCTCTCACACACACACTCCCGCTCTCTCTCTCTCTCTCTCTCACACACCCCCGCTCTCTCTCTCTCTCACACACACAGCCCCGCTCTCTCTCTCTCACACACACACCCCCGCTCTCTCTCTCTCTCTCACTCGCACACGCCCCCGCTCCCTCTCTCTCACACACACACCCGCTCTGTCTCTCTCACACACACCCCCGCTCTCTCTCTCTCTCACACACACACGCCCGCTCTCTCTCTCTCACACACACACCCCCGCTCTCTCTCTCTCACACACACACCCCCGCTCTCTCTCTCTCACACACACACCCCCGCTCTCTCTCTCGCGCACACACCCCAGCTCTCTCTCTCGCACACACACCCCCGCTCTCTCTCTCTCTCTCTCACACACCCCCCCCCGCTCATCTCTCTCACACACCCACCCCGCTCTCTCTCTCTCTCACACACCCACGCTCTCTCACTCATACGCACCCCCCCGCTCTCTCTCACACACCCCCCCCGCTCTCTCTCTCTCACACACACCCCCCCCGCTCTCTCTCTCTCACACACACCCCCCCGCTCTCTCTCTCTCTCTCTCACACACAGCCCCCCGCTCTCTCTCTCTCTCACACACACACACTCCCGCTCTGTCTCTCTCTCTCTCACACACACCCCCCCGCTCTCTCTCTCTCACACATACAACCCCGCTCTCTCTCTCTCACACACACACCCCCCCGCTCTCTCTCTCTCACACACACACCCCCCCGCTCTCTCTCTCTCACACACACCCCCCCGCTCTCTCTCTCTCTCTCTCACACACAGCCCCCCGCTCTCTCTCTCTCTCACACACACACACACTCCCGCTCTGTCTCTCTCTCTCTCACACACACCCCCCCCGTTCTCTCTCTCTCACACATACAACCCCGCTCTCTCTCTCTCTCACACACACCCCCGCTCTCTCTCTCTCACACACACCCCCGCTCTCTCTCTCTCTCACACACACACCCCCGCTCTCTCTCTCTCACACACACACCCCCGCTCTCTCTCTCTCTCTCACACACAACCCCGCTCTCTCTCTCTCTCTCTCACACACACCCCCGCTCTCTCTCTCACACACACAGCCCCACTCTCTCTCTCTCACACACACACCCCCGCTCTCTCTCTCTCTCTCACACGTACACGCCCCCGCTCTCTCTCTCTCACACACACACCCGCTCTGTCTCTCTCACACACACACCCGCTCTCTCTCTCTCACACACACACCCCCGCTCTCTCTCTCTCTCACACACACACCCCCGCTCTCTCTCTCACACATACACCCCCGCTCTCTCTCTCTCACACACACACCCCCGCTCTCTCTCTCGCGCACACACCCCCGCTCTCTCTCTCGCACACACACACTCCCGCTCTCTCTCTCTCACACACACCCCCCCGCTCTCTCTCTCTCACACACACACAGCCCCCCGCTCTCTCTCTCTCTCACACACACACACTCCCGCTCTGTCTCTCTCTCTCTCACACACACACCCCCGCTCTCTCTCTCTTTCTCACACACCCCCCCCGCCCTCTCTCTCTGACACACACATCTCCACTCTTTCTCTCTCACACACACCCCCCCGCTCTTTCTCACACACAGCCCCCCGCTCTTTCTCTCTCACACACACCCCCCGCTCTCTCTCTCTCTCACACACACCCCCCCCGCTCTCTCTCTCTCTCACACATACACCCCCGCTCTCTCTCTCTCACACACACACCCCCCCCGCTCTCTCTCTCTCACACACACCCCCCCGCTCTCTCTCTCTCTCACACACAACCACCGCTCTCTCTCTCTCTCACACACACCCCCCACTCTCTCTCTCTCACACACAACCCCCCGCTCTCTCTCTCTCTCACACACAACCCCCCCCGCTCTCTCTGTCACACACACAATCCCGCTCTCTCTCTCTCTCACACACACCCCCGCTCTCTCTCTCTCTCTCTCACACACACCCCCGCTCTCTCTCTCTCTCACACACACAGCCCCGCTCTCTCTCTCTCTCACACACACCCCCGCTCTCTCTCTCTCTCTCATACGCACACGCCCCCGCTCTCTCTCTCTCACACACACACCCGCTCTGTCTCTCTCGCACACACCCCCGCTCTCTCTCTCTCTCACACACACACCCCCGCTCTCTCTCTCTCTCACACGCACACCCCCGCTCTCTCTCTCTCACACATACACCCCCGCTCTCTCTCTCTCACACACACAACCCCGCTCTCTGTCTCGTGCACACACCCCCGCTCTCTCTCTCGCACACACACACTCCCGCTCTCTCTCTCTCTCACACACACCCCCGCTCTCTCTCTCTCTCTCTCTCTCTCTCACACACACACCCCTGCTCTTTCTCTCTCACACACACCCCCGCTCTGTCTCTCACACACACACCCCCGCTCTCTCTCTCTCACACACACAACCCGCTCTCTCTCTCACACACACACCCCCGCTCTCTCTCTCTCACACACACACCCCCGCTCTCTCTCTCTCACACACACCCCCCCGCTCATCTCTCTCACACACCCACCCCGCTCTCTCTCTCTCACACACACCCGCGCTCTCTCTCTCACACACACCTCCCCGCTCTCTCTCTCTCCCACACACACCCCCCCGCTCTCTCTCTCTCTCTCACACACAGCCCCCCCTCTCTCTCTCTCTCTCTCTCACACACACACTCCCGCTCTCTCTCTCTCTCACACACACACACCCCCGCTCTCTCTCTCTCTCTCACACACACACCCCCGCCCTCTCTCTCTGACACACACATCTCCACTCTTTCTCTCTCACACACACCCCCCCGCTCTTTCTCTCTCACACACACCCCCCGCTCTCTCTCTCTCTCACACACACCCCCCCCGCTCTCTCTCTCTCTCACACACACACCCCCCCGCTCTCTCTCACTCTCACACACACACCCCCCCCGCTCTCTCTCTCTCACACACACCCCCCCGCTCTCTCTCTCTGTCTCTCACACAGAACCCCCGCTCTCTCTCTCTCTCACACACACCCCCCGCTCTCTCTCTCTCACACACAACCCCCCCCCCCGCTCTCTCTGTCACACACAATCCCGCTCTCTCTCTCTCTCTCACACACACCCCCCGCTCTCTCTCTCTCTCTCACACACACCCCCGCTCTCTCTCTCTCTCTCTCACACACACCCCCGCTCTCTCTCTCTCTCTCACACACACACCCCCGCTCTCTCTCTCTCACACACACAGCCCCCGCTCTCTCTCTCTCTCTCTCACACACCCCCGCTCTCTCTCTCTCACACACACACTCCCGCTCTCTCTCTCTCTCTCTCTCACACACCCCCGCTCTCTCTCTCTCTCACACACACAGCCCCGCTCTCTCTCTCTCACACACACACCCCCACTCTCTCTCTCTCTCACTCGCACACGCCCGCGCTCTCTCTCTCTCACACACACACCCCCGCTCTCTCTCTCTCTCTCACACGTACACGCCCCCGCTCTCTCTCTCTCACACACACACCCGCTCTGTCTCTCTCACACACACACCCGCTCTCTCTCTCTCACACACACACCCCCGCTCTCTCTCTCTCTCACACACACCCCCGCTCTCTCTCTCACACATACACCCCCGCTCTCTCTCTCTCACACACACACCCCCGCTCTCTCTCGCGCGCACACACCCCCGCTCTCTCTCTCGCACACACACACTCCCGCTCTCTCTCTCTCACACACACCCCCCCGCTCTCTCTCTCTCACACACACACAGCCCCCCGCTCTCTCTCTCTCTCACACACACACACTCCCGCTCTGTCTCTCTCTCTCTCACACACACACCCCCGCTCTCTCTCTCTTTCTCACACACCCCCCCCCGCCCTCTCTCTCTGACACACACATCTCCACTCTTTCTCTCTCACACACACCCCCCCGCTCTTTCTCACACACAGCCCCCCGCTCTTTCTCTCTCACACACACCCCCCGCTCTCTCTCTCTCTCACACACACCCCCCCCGCTCTCTCTCTCTCTCACACATACACCCCCGCTCTCTCTCTCTCACACACACACCCCCCCCGCTCTCTCTCTCTCACACACACCCCCCCGCTCTCTCTCTCTCTCACACACAACCACCGCTCTCTCTCTCTCTCACACACACACCCCACTCTCTCTCTCTCACACACAACCCCCCGCTCTCTCTCTCTCTCACACACAACCCCCCCCGCTCTCTCTGTCACACACACAATCCCGCTCTCTCTCTCTCTCACACACACCCCCGCTCTCTCTCTCTCTCTCTCACACACACCCCCGCTCTCTCTCTCTCTCACACACACAGCCCCGCTCTCTCTCTCTCTCACACACACCCCCGCTCTCTCTCTCTCTCTCATACGCACACGCCCCCGCTCTCTCTCTCACACACACACCCGCTCTGTCTCTCTCACACACACCCCCGCTCTCTCTCTCTCTCACACACACACCCCCGCTCTCTCTCTCTCTCACACGCACACCCCCGCTCTCTCTCTCTCACACATACACCCCCGCTCTCTCTCTCTCACACACACACCCCCGCTCTCTCTCTCTCTCTCACACACACCCCCGCTCTCTCTCTCTCTCTCTCACACACACCCCCGCTCTCTCTCTCTCTCTCACACACACACCCCCGCTCTCTCTCTCTCACACACACAGCCCCCGCTCTCTCTCTCTCTCTCTCACACACCCCCGCTCTCTCTCTCTCACACACACACTCCCGCTCTCTCTCTCTCTCTCTCTCACACACCCCCGCTCTCTCTCTCTCTCACACACACAGCCCCGCTCTCTCTCTCTCACACACACACCCCCACTCTCTCTCTCTCTCACTCGCACACGCCCGCGCTCTCTCTCTCTCACACACACACCCCCGCTCTCTCTCTCTCTCTCACACGTACACGCCCCCGCTCTCTCTCTCTCACACACACACCCGCTCTGTCTCTCTCACACACACACCCGCTCTCTCTCTCTCACACACACACCCCCGCTCTCTCTCTCTCTCACACACACACCCCCGCTCTCTCTCTCACACATACACCCCCGCTCTCTCTCTCTCACACACACACCCCCGCTCTCTCTCGCGCGCACACACCCCCGCTCTCTCTCTCGCACACACACACTCCCGCTCTCTCTCTCTCACACACACCCCCCCGCTCTCTCTCTCTCACACACACACAGCCCCCCGCTCTCTCTCTCTCTCACACACACACACTCCCGCTCTGTCTCTCTCTCTCTCACACACACACCCCCGCTCTCTCTCTCTTTCTCACACACCCCCCCCCGCCCTCTCTCTCTGACACACACATCTCCACTCTTTCTCTCTCACACACACCCCCCCGCTCTTTCTCACACACAGCCCCCCGCTCTTTCTCTCTCACACACACCCCCCGCTCTCTCTCTCTCTCACACACACCCCCCCCGCTCTCTCTCTCTCTCACACATACACCCCCGCTCTCTCTCTCTCACACACACACCCCCCCCGCTCTCTCTCTCTCACACACACCCCCCCGCTCTCTCTCTCTCTCACACACAACCACCGCTCTCTCTCTCTCTCACACACACACCCCACTCTCTCTCTCTCACACACAACCCCCCGCTCTCTCTCTCTCTCACACACAACCCCCCCCGCTCTCTCTGTCACACACACAATCCCGCTCTCTCTCTCTCTCACACACACCCCCGCTCTCTCTCTCTCTCTCTCACACACACCCCCGCTCTCTCTCTCTCTCACACACACAGCCCCGCTCTCTCTCTCTCTCACACACACCCCCGCTCTCTCTCTCTCTCTCATACGCACACGCCCCCGCTCTCTCTCTCTCACACACACACCCGCTCTGTCTCTCTCACACACACCCCCGCTCTCTCTCTCTCTCACACACACACCCCCGCTCTCTCTCTCTCTCACACGCACACCCCCGCTCTCTCTCTCTCACACATACACCCCCGCTCTCTCTCTCTCACACACACAACCCCGCTCTCTGTCTCGTGCACACACCCCCGCTCTCTCTCTCGCACACACACACTCCCGCTCTCTCTCTCTCTCACACACACCCCCGCTCTCTCTCTCTCTCTCTCTCTCTCACACACACACCCCTGCTCTTTCTCTCTCACACACACCCCCGCTCTGTCTCTCACACACACACCCCCGCTCTCTCTCTCTCACACACACAACCCGCTCTCTCTCTCACACACACACCCCCGCTCTCTCTCTCTCACACACACACCCCCGCTCTCTCTCTCTCACACACACCCCCCCGCTCATCTCTCTCACACACCCACCCCGCTCTCTCTCTCTCACACACACCCGCGCTCTCTCTCTCACACACACCTCCCCGCTCTCTCTCTCTCCCACACACACCCCCCCGCTCTCTCTCTCTCTCTCACACACAGCCCCCCTCTCTCTCTCTCTCTCTCTCACACACACACTCCCGCTCTCTCTCTCTCTCACACACACACCCCCGCTCTCTCTTTCTCACACACACCCCCGCCCTCTCTCTCTGACACACACATCTCCACTCTTTCTCTCTCACACACACCCCCCCGCTTTTTCTCTCTCACACACACCCCCCGCTCTCTCTCTCTCTCACACACACCCCCCCCGCTCTCTCTCTCTCTCACACACACACCCCCCCGCTCTCTCTCACTCTCACACACACACCCCCCCGCTCTCTCTCTCTCACACACACCCCCCCGCTCTCTCTCTCTCTCTCTCACACAGAACCCCCGCTCTCTCTCTCTCTCACACACACCCCCCGCTCTCTCTCTCTCACACACAACCCCCCCCCCGCTCTCTCTGTCACACACAATCCCGCTCTCTCTCTCTCTCTCACACACACCCCCGCTCTCTCTCTCTCTCTCACACACACCCCCGCTCTCTCTCTCTCTCTCTCACACACACCCCCGCTCTCTCTCTCTCTCTCACACACACACCCCCGCTCTCTCTCTCTCACACACACAGCCCCCGCTCTCTCTCTCTCTCTCTCACACACCCCCGCTCTCTCTCTCTCACACACACACTCCCGCTCTCTCTCTCTCTCTCTCTCACACACCCCCGCTCTCTCTCTCTCTCACACACACAGCCCCGCTCTCTCTCTCTCACACACACACCCCCACTCTCTCTCTCTCTCACTCGCACACACCCGCGCTCTCTCTCTCTCACACACACACCCGCTCTGTCTCTCTCACACACACCCCCGCTCTCTCTCTCTCTCACACACACACGCCCGCTCTCTCTCTCACACACACACCCCCGCTCTCTCTCTCTCACACACACACCCCCGCTCTCTCTCTCTCACACACACACCCCCGCTCTCTCTCTCGCGCACACACCCCCGCTCTCTCTCTCGCACACACACCTCCGCTCTCTCTCTCTCTCTCTCACACACACACCCCTGCTCTTTCTCTCTCACACACACCCCCGCTCTGTCTCTCTCACACACACCCCCGCTCTCTCTCTCTCACACACACACCCCCGCTCTCTCTCTCGCGCACACACCCCCGCTCTCTCTCTCGCACACACACACTCCCGCTCTCTCTCTCTCACACACACCCCCCCGCTCTCTCTCTCTCACACACACACAGCCCCCCGCTCTCTCTCTCTCTCACACACACACACTCCCGCTCTGTCTCTCTCTCTCTCACACACACACCCCCGCTCTCTCTCTCTTTCTCACACACCCCCCCCGCCCTCTCTCTCTGACACACACATCTCCACTCTTTCTCTCTCACAGACACCCCCCCGCTCTTTCTCACACACAGCCCCCCGCTCTTTCTCTCTCACACACACCCCCCGCTCTCTCTCTCTCACACACACCCCCCCCGCTCTCTCTCTCTCTCACACATACACCCCCGCTCTCTCTCTCTCACACACACACCCCCCCGCTCTCTCTCTCTCACACACACCCCCCCGCTCTCTCTCTCTCTCACACACAACCACCACTCTCTCTCTCTCTCACACACACCCCCCACTCTCTCTCTCTCACGCACAACCCCCCGCTCTCTCTCTCTCTCACACACAACCCCCCCCGCTCTCTCTGTCACACACACAATCCCGCTCTCTCTCTCTCTCACACACACCCCCGCTCTCTCTCTCGCTCTCTCACACACACCCCCGCTCTCTCTCTCTCTCACACACACAGCCCCGCTCTCTCTCTCTCACACACACACACCCGCTCTCTCTCTCTCTCTCATACGCACACGCCCCCGCTCTCTCTCTCTCACACACACACCCGCTCTGTCTCTCTCACACACACCCCCGCTCTCTCTCTCTCTCACACACACACCCCCGCTCTCTCTCTCTCTCACACACACCCCCGCTCTCTCTCTCTCACACATACACCCCCGCTCTCTCTCTCTCACACACACAACCCCGCTCTCTGTCTCGTGCACACACCCCCGCTCTCTCTCTCGCACACATACACTCCCGCTCTCTCTCTCTCTCTCACACACACCCCCGCTCTCTCTCTCTCTCTCTCTCTCTCACACACACACACCCCTGCTCTTTCTCTCTCACACACACCCCCGCTCTGTCTCTCACACACACACCCCCGCTCTCTCTCTCTCACACACACAACCCGCTCTCTCTCTCACACACACACCCCCGCTCTCTCTCTCTCACACACACACCCCCGCTCTCTCTCTCTCTCACACACACCCCCCCGCTCATCTCTCTCACACACCCACCCCGCTCTCTCTCTCTCTCACACACCCGCGCTCTCTCTCTCACACACACCTCCCCGCTCTCTCTCTCTCACACACACCCCCCCGCTCTCTCTCTCTCTCTCACACACAGCCCCCCGCTCTCTCTCTCTCTCTCTCTCTTACACACACACTCCCGCTCTCTCTCTCTCTCTCACACACACACCCCCGCTCTCTCTTTCTCACACACACCCCCGCCCTCTCTCTCTGACACACACATCTCCACTCTTTCTCTCTCACACACACCCCCCCGCTTTTTCTCTCTCACACACACCCCCCGCTCTCTCTCTCTCTCACACACACCCCCCCGCTCTCTCTCTCTCTCACACACACACCCCCGCTCTCTCTCTCTCTCACACACACACCCCCCCGCTCTCTCTCACTCTCACACACACACCCCCCCGCTCTCTCTCTCTCACACACACCCCCCCGCTCTCTCTCTCTCTCTCACACAGAACCCCCGCTCTCTCTCTCTCTCACACACACCCCCCGCTCTCTCTCTCTCACACACAACCCCCCCCCTGCTCTCTCTGTCACACACAATCCCGCTCTCTCTCTCTCTCACACACACCCCCGCTCTCTCTCTCTCTCTCACACACACCCCCGCTCTCTCTCTCTCTCTCTCACACACAACCCCGCTCTCTCTCTCTCTCTCACACACACACCCCCGCTCTCTCTCTCTCACACACACAGCCCCCGCTCTCTCTCTCTCTCTCTCACACACCCCCGCTCTCTCTCTCTCACACACACACTCCCGCTCTCTCTCTCTCTCTCTCACACACCCCCGCTCTCTCTCTCTCTCACACACACAGCCCCGCTCTCTCTCTCTCACACACACACCCCCACTCTCTCTCTCTCTCACTCGCACACGCCCGCGCTCTCTCTCTCTCACACACACACCCGCTCTGTCTCTCTCACACACACCCCCGCTCTCTCTCTCTCTCACACACACACGCCCGCTCTCTCTCTCTCACACACACACCCCCGCTCTCTCTCTCTCACACACACACCCCCGCTCTCTCTCTCTCACACACACACCCCCGCTCTCTCTCTCGCGCACACACCCCCGCTCTCTCTCTCGCACACACACCCCCGCTCTCTCTCTCTCTCTCACACACACCCCTGCTCTTTCTCTCTCACACACACCCCCGCTCTGTCTCTCTCACACACACACCCGCTCTCTCTCTCACACACACCCCCCCCCGCCCTCTCTCTCTGACACACACATCTCCACTCTTTCTCTCTCACACACACCCCCCCGCTCTTTCTCACACACAGCCCCCTGCTCTTTCTCTCTCACACACACTCCCCGCTCTCTCTCTCTCTCACACACACCCCCCCCGCTCTCTCTCTCTCTCACACATACACCCCCGCTCTCTCTCTCTCACACACACACCCCCCCGCTCTCTCTCTCTCACACATACCCCCCCGCTCTCTCTCTCTCTCACACACAACCACCGCTCTCTCTCTCTCTCACACACACCCCCCACTCTCTCTCTCTCACTCACAACCCCCCGCTCTCTCTCTCTCACACACAACCCCCCCCCGCTCTCTCTGTCACACACACAATCCCGCTCTCTCTCTCTCTCACACACACCCCCGCTCTCTCTCTCTCTCTCTCACACACACCCCCGCTCTCTCTCTCTCTCACACACACAGCCCCGCTCTCTCTCTCTCACACACAGCCCCGCTCTCTCTCTCTCTCTCTCACACGCACACGCCCCCGCTCTGTCCCGCTCACACACACCCCCGCTCTGTCTCTCTCACACACACCCCCGCTCTGTCTCTCTCTCACATACACACCCCCGCTCTCTCTCTCTCTCACACACACACCCCCGCTCTCTCTCTCTCACACACACACCTCCGCTCTCTCTCATACACACGCCCCCGCTCTCTCTCTCATACACACACCCCCGCTCTCTCTCTCGCACACACACACTCCCGCTCTCTCTCTCTCTCACACACACCCCCGCTCTCTCTCTCTCTCTCTCTCTCTCTCACACACACACCCCTGCTCTTTCTCTCTCACACACACCCCCGCTCTGTCTCTCACACACACACCCCCGCTCTCTCTCTCTCACACACACAACCCGCTCTCTCTCTCACACACACACCCCCGCTCTCTCTCTCTCACACACACACCCCCGCTCTCTCTCTCTCTCACACACACCCCCCCGCTCATCTCTCTCACACACCCACCCCCCTCTCTCTCTCTCTCACACACCCCCGCTCTCTCTCTCACACACACCCCCCCGCTCTCTCTCTCTCACACACACCCCCCCCGCTCTCTCTCTCTCTCTCACACACAGCCCCCCGCTCTCTCTCTCTCTCTCTCACACACACACTCCCGCTCTCTCTCTCTCTCTCTCACACACACACCCCCGCTCTCTCTTTCTCACACACCCCCCCGCCCTCTCTCTCTGACACACACATCTCCACTCTTTCTCTCTCACACACACCCCCCCGCTCTTTCTCTCTCACACACACCCCCCGCTCTCTCTCTCTCTCACACACACCCCCCCGCTCTCTCTCTCACACACACACCCCCGCTCTCTCTCTCTCACACACACACCCCCGCTCTCTCTCTCTCTCTCACACACACACCCCCGCTCTCTCTCTCTCACACACACAGCCCCCGCTCTCTCTCTCTCTCTCTCCCACACCCCCGCTCTCTCTCTCTCACACACACACTCCCGCTCTCTCTCTCTCTCTCTCTCACACACCCCCGCTCTCTCTCTCTCTCACACACACAGCCCCGCTCTCTCTCTCTCACACACACACCCCCACTCTCTCTCTCTCTCACTCGCACACGCCCGCGCTCTCTCTCTCTCACACACACACCCGCTCTGTCTCTCTCACACACACCCCCGCTCTCTCTCTCTCTCACACACACACGCCCGCTCTCTCTCTCTCACACACACACCCCCGCTCTCTCTCTCTCACACACACACCCCCGCTCTCTCTCTCTCACACACACACCCCCGCTCTCTCTCTCGCGCACACACCCCCGCTCTCTCTCTCGCACACACACCCCCGCTCTCTCTCTCTCTCACACACACCCCTGCTCTTTCTCTCTCACACACACCCCCGCTCTGTCTCTCTCACACACACACCCGCTCTCTCTCTCTCACACACACCCCCCCGCCCTCTCTCTCTGACACACACATCTCCACTCTTTCTCTCTCACACACACCCCCCCGCTCTTTCTCACACACAGCCCCCTGCTCTTTCTCTCTCACACACACTCCCCGCTCTCTCTCTCTCTCACACACACCCCCCCCGCTCTCTCTCTCTCTCACACATACACCCCCGCTCTCTCTCTCTCACACACACACCCCCCCGCTCTCTCTCTCTCACACATACCCCCCCGCTCTCTCTCTCTCTCACACACAACCACCGCTCTCTCTCTCTCTCACACACACCCCCCACTCTCTCTCTCTCACTCACAACCCCCCGCTCTCTCTCTCTCACACACAACCCCCCCCCCCGCTCTCTCTGTCACACACACAATCCCGCTCTCTCTCTCTCTCACACACACCCCCGCTCTCTCTCTCTCTCTCTCACACACACCCCCGCTCTCTCTCTCTCTCACACACACAGCCCCGCTCTCTCTCTCTCACACACACACCCCCGCTCTCTCTCTCTCTCTCATACGCACACGCCCCCGCTCTCTCTCTCTTACACACACACCCGCTCTGTCTCTCTCACACACACCCCCGCTCTCTCTCTCTCTCACACACACACCCCCGCTCTCTCTCTCTCTCACACACACACCCCCGCTCTCTCTCTCTCACACATACACCCCCGCTCTCTCTCTCTCACACACACAACCCCGCTCTCTCTCTCGTGCACACACCCCCGCTCTCTCTCTCGCACACACACACTCCCGCTCTCTCTCTCTCACACACACCCCCGCTCTCTCTCTCTCTCTCTCTCTCTCACACACACACCCCTGCTCTTTCTCTCTCACACACACCCCCGCTCTGTCTCTCACACACACACCCCCGCTCTCTCTCTCACACACACAACCCGCTCTCTCTCTCACACACACACCCCCGCTCTCTCTCTCTCACACACACACCCCCGCTCTCTCTCTCTCTCACACACACCCCCCCGCTCATCTCTCTCACACACCCACCACGCTCTCTCTCTCTCTCACACACCCGCGCTCTCTCTCTCACACACACCCCCCCGCTCTCTCTCTCTCACACACACCCCCCCGCTCTCTCTCTCTCTCTCACACACAGCCCCCCGCTCTCTCTCTCTCTCTCTCACACACACACTCCCGCTCTCTCTCTCTCTCTCTCACACACACACCCCCGCTCTATCTCTCACAAGCCCCCCTGCTCTCTCTCTCTGACACACACATCTCCACTCTTTCTCTCTCACACACACCCCCCCGCTCTTTCTCTCTCACACACACCCGCCGCTCTCTCTCTCTCTCACACACACCCCCCCGCTCTCTCTCTCTCTCACACACACACCCCCCCGCTCTCTCTCTCTCTCACACACACACCCCCCCGCTCTCTCTCTCTCACACACACCCCCCCGCTCTCTCTCTCTCTCTCACACAGAACCCCCGCTCTCTCTCTCTCTCACACACACCCCCCGCTCTCTCTCTCTCACACACAACCCCCCCCCCCGCTCTCTCTGTCACACACACAATCCCGCTCTCTCTCTCACACACACCCCCGCTCTCTCTCTCTCTCTCACACACACCCCCGCTCTCTCTCTCTCTCTCACACACACCCCCGCTCTCTCTCTCTCTCTCACACACACACACCCCCGCTCTCTCTCACACACACACCCCCGCTCTCTCTCTCTCTCTCACACACACCCGCTCTCTCTCTCTCTCTCTCACACACACTCCCGCTCTCTCTCTCTCTCGCTCTCACACACCCCCGCTCTCTCTCTCTCACACACACAGCCCCGCTCTCTCTCTCTCACACACACACCCCCACTCTCTCTCTCTCTCACTCGCACACGCCCGCGCTCTCTCTCTCTCACACACACACCCGCTCTGTCTCTCTCACACACACCCCCGCTCTCTCTCTCTCACACACACACACCCCCGCTCTCTCTCTCTCACACACACACCCCCGCTCTCTCTCTCTCACACACACACCCCCGCTCTCTCTCTCTCACACACACACCCCCGCTCTCTCTCTCGCGCACACACCCCCGCTCTCTCTCTCGCACACACACCCCCGCTCTCTCTCTCTCTCTCTCTCTCACACACACACCCCTGCTCTTTCTCTCTCACACACACCCCCGCTCTGTCTCTCACACACACACACCCGCTCTCTCTCTCTCACACACACACCCCCGCTCTCTCTCTCTCACACCCACACCGCTCTCTCTCTCTCTCACACACCCATGCTCTCTCTCTCATACGCACCCCCCCGCTCTCTCTCACACACCCCCCCGCTCTCTCTCTCTCACACACACCCCCCCGCTCTCTCTCTCTCACACACACCCCCCCCGCTCTCTCTCTCTCTCTCACACTCAGCCCCCCGCTCTCTCTCTCTCACACACACACACTCCCGCTCTGTCTCTCTCTCTCTCACACACACACCCCCGCTCTCTCTCTCTTTCTCACACACCCCCCCCGCCCTCTCTCCCTGACACACACATCTCCACTCTTTCTCTCTCACACACACCCCCCCGCTCTTTCTCTCTCACACACAGACCCCCGCTCTTTCTCTTTCACACACACTCCCCCGCTCTCTCTCTCTCTCACACACACCCCCCCGCTCTCTCTCTCTCTCACACACACAACCCCGCTCTCTCTCTCTCACACACACACCCCCCCCACTCTCTCTCTCTCACACACAACCCACCCCCCGCTCTCTCTGTCACACACACAATCCCGCTCTCTCTCTCTCTCACACACACCCCCGCTCTCTCTCTCTCTCACACACACCCCCGCTCTCTCTCTCTCTCTCACACACACACCCCCGCTCTCTCTCTCTCACACACACACCCCCGCTCTCTCTCTCTCTCTCACACACACACCCGCTCTCTCTCTCTCTCTCTCACACACACACTCCCGCTCTCTCTCTCTCTCACACACACCCCCGCTCTCTCTCTCTCTCACACACACAGCCCCGCTCTCTCTTTCACACACACACCCCCGCTCTCTCTCTCTCTCACACGCACACGCCCCCGCTCTCTCTCTCTCACACACACACCCGCTCTGTCTCTCTCACACACACCCCCGCTCTCTCTCTCACGCACACACCCCCGCTCTCTCTCTCGCATACACACACTCCCGCTCTCTCTCTCTCACACACACTCCCGCTCTCTCTCTCTCTCACAGCCCCCCCCGCTCTTTCTCTCTCACCCCCACTCCCCCCGCTCTTTCTCTCTCACCCCCACTCCCCGCGTTCTCTCTCTCTCACACACCCCCCCCCCCCGCTCATCTCTCTCACACACCCACCCCGCTCTCTCTCTCTCTCACACACCCGCGCTCTCTCTCTCACACGCACCCCCCCCGCTCTCTCTCTCTCGCACACAGACCCCCGCTTTCTCTCTCTCGCACACACACCCCCGCTCTCTCTCTCTCTCACACACACACACACTCCCACTCTCTCTCTCTCTCACACACACCCCCGCTCTCTCTCTCTCTCTCTCTCTCTCTCACACACACACCCCTGCTCTTTCTCTCTCACACACACCCCCGCTCTGTCTCTCTCTCACACACCCCCGCTCTCTCTCTCTCTCACTCACACACACACCCCCGCTCTCTCTCTCTCACACACACACCCCCGCTCTCTCTCTCTCTCTCACACACACCCCCGCTCTCTCTCTCTCTCTCTCACACACACACTCCCGCTCTCTCTCTCTCTCTCTCACACACACCCCAGCTCTCTCTCTCTCTCACACACACAGCCCCGCTCTCTCTCTCTCTCTCACTCGCACACGCCCCCGCTCTCTCTCTCGCACACACACACTCCCGCTCTCTCTCTCTCACACACACCCCCCAGCTCTCTCTCTCTCACACACACCCCGCCGCTCTCTCTCTCTCTCTCTCACACACAGCCCCCCGCACTCTCTCTCTCTCACACACACACACACACTCCCGCTCTGTCTCTCTCTCTCTCACACACACACCCCCGCTCTCTCTCTCTTTCTCACACACCCCCCCCGCCCTCTCTCTCTGAAACACACATCTCCACTCTTTCTCTCTCACACACACCCCCCCGCTCTTTCTCACACACACACACCCCCGCTCTGTCTCTCTCACACACACTCCCGCTCTCTCTCTCTCTCTCACAGCCCCCCCCGCTCTTTCTCTCTCACCCCCACTCCCCCCGCTCTTTCTCTCTCACCCCCACTCCCCGCGTTCTCTCTCTCTCACACACCCCCCCCCCCGCTCATCTCTCTCACACACCCACCCCGCTCTCTCTCTCTCTCACACACCCGCGCTCTCTCTCTCACACGCACCCCCCCGCTCTCTCTCTCTCGCACACAGACCCCCGCTTTCTCTCTCTCGCACACACACCCCCGCTCTCTCTCTCTCTCACACACACACACACTCCCACTCTCTCTCTCTCTCACACACACCCCCGCTCTCTCTCTCTCTCTCTCTCTCTCACACACACACACCCCCGCTCTGTCTCTCTCACACACACCCCCGCTCTGTCTCTCTCTCACACACCCCCGCTCTCTCTCTCTCTCACTCACACACACACCCCCGCTCTCTCTCTCTCTCACACACACACCCCCGCTCTCTCTCTCTCTCTCACACACACCCCCGCTCTCTCTCTCTCTCTCTCACACACACACTCCCGCTCTCTCTCTCTCTCTCTCACACACACCCCAGCTCTCTCTCTCTCTCACACACACAGCCCCGCTCTCTCTCTCTCTCTCACACGCACACGCCCCCGCTCTCTCTCTCTCACACACACACTCCCGCTCTCTCTCTCTCACACACACCCCCCAGCTCTCTCTCTCTCACACACACCCCGCCGCTCTCTCTCTCTCTCTCTCACACACAGCCCCCCGCACTCTCTCTCTCTCACACACACACACACACTCCCGCTCTCTCTCTCTCTCTCACACACACACCCCCGCTCTCTCTCTCTTTCTCACACACCCCCCCCGCCCTCTCTCTCTGAAACACACATCTCCACTCTTTCTCTCTCACACACACCCCCCCGCTCTTTCTCACACACACACACCCCCGCTCTGTCTCTCTCACACACACCCCCGCTCTCTCTCTCTCTCACACACACACCCCCGCTCTTTCTCTCTCACACACACCCCCCCGCTCTCTCTCTCTCTCACACACACCCCCCCGCTCTCTCTCTCACACACACACCCCCCCCGCTCTCTCTCTCTCACACACACCCCCCCGCTCTCTCTCTCTCTCTCACACACAACCACCGCTCTCTCTCTCTCACACACACACCCCCCGCTCTCTCTCTCTCACACACAACCCCCCGCTCTCTCTCTCTCACACACAACCCCCCCCGCTCTCTCTGTCACACACACAATCCCGCTCTCTCTCTCTCTCACACACACCCCCGCTCTCTCTCTCTCTCACACACACCCCCGCTCTCTCTCTCACACACACACACACCCCCGCTCTCTCTCTCTCACACACACCCCCCCGCTCTCTCTCTCTCTCTCACACACACCCCCTGCTCTCTCTCTCTCTCTCACACACACACTCCCGCTCTCTCTCTCTCACACACACCCCCGCTCTCTCTCTCTCTCACGCACACAGCCCCGCTCTCTCTCTCTCACACACACACCCCGCTCTCTCTCTCTCTCTCTCACATGCACACGCCCCCGCTCTCTCTCTCTCACACACACACCCGCTCTGTCTCTCTCACACACACCCCCGCTCTCTCTCTCTCACACACACATCCCCGCTCTCTCTCTCTCTCTCTCACACACACACCCCTGCTCTTTCTCTCTCACACACACCCCCGCTCTGTCTCTCACACACACACCCCCGCTCTCTCTCTCTCGCGCACACACCCCCGCTCTCTCTCTCGCACACACACACTCCCGCTCTCTCTATCTCTCACACACACCCCCGCTCTCTCTCTCTCACACACACCCCCCCGCTCATCTCTCTCACACACCCACCCCGCTCTCTCTCTCTCTCACACACCCGCGCTCTCTCTCTCACACGCACCCCCCCGCTCTCTCTCTCTCGCACACAGACCCCCGCTCTCTCTCTCTCGCACACACACCCCCGCTCTCTCTCTCTCACACACACACACACTCCCACTCTCTCTCTCACACACACCCCCGCTCTCTCTCTCTCTCTCTGTCTCTCTCTCTCTCACACACACACCCCTGCTCTTTCTCTCTCACACACACCCCCGCTCTGTCTCTCTCACACACACCCCCGCTCTCTCTCTCTCTCTCACACACACACCCCCGCTCTCTCTCTCTCACACACACACCCCCGCTCTCTCTCTCTCACACGCACACCCCCACTCTTTCTCTGTCACACACACCCCCCCGCTCTTTCTCTCTCACACACACCCCCGCTCTGTCTCTCACACACACACCCCCGCTCTCTATCTCTCACACACACACCCCCGCTCTCTCTCTCTCACACACACACCCCCGCTCTCTCTCTCTCTCACACACACCCCCGCTCTCTCTCTCTCACACACACCCCCCCGCTCATCTCTCTCACACACCCACCCCGCTCTCTCTCTCTCTCACACACCCGCGCTCTCTCTCTCACACGCACCCCTCCGCTCTCTCTCTCTCGCACACAGACCCCCGCTCTCTCTCTCTCGCACACAGACCCCCGCTCTCTCTCTCTCTCACACACACACACACTCCCACTCTCTCTCTCACACACACCCCCGCTCTCTCTCTCTCTCTCTCTCACACACACCCCCGCTCTCTCTCACACACACACCCCCGCTCTCTCTCTCTCACACACACACCCCCGCTCTCTCTCTCTCACACACACACCCCCGCTCTCTCTCACACACACACTCCCCGCTCTCTCTTTCTCTCACACCCCCCCCGCTCTCTCTCTCACAGCCCCCCCCGCTCTTTATCTCTCACCCCCAACCCCCGCTCACTCTCTCTCTCACACACCCGCCCCCGCTCATCTCTCTCACACACCCACCCCGCTCTCTCTCTCTCTCACACACCCACGCTCTCTCTCTCATACGCACCCCCCCGCTCTCTCTCACACACCCCCCCCGCTCTCTCTCTCTCTCACAAACACCCCCCCCGCTCTCTCTCTCTCACACACACCCCCCCGCTCTCTCTCTCTCTCTCACACACAGCCCCCCGCTCTCTCTCTCTCTCTCTCTCACACACACACACTCCCGCTCTCTCTCTCTCTCTCACACACACACACACCCGCTCTCTCTCTCTTTCTCACACACCCCCCCGCCCTCTCTCTCTGACACACACATCTCCACTCTTTCTCTCTCACACACACCCCCCCGCTCTTTCTCTCTCACACACACCCCCCCCGCTCTCTCTCTCTCTCACACATACCCCCCCGCTCTCTCTCTCTCTCACACACACACCCCCGCTCTCTCTCTCTCACACACACACACCCCCCCCGCTCTCTCTCTCTCACACACACCCCCCCGCTCTCTCTCTCTCTCTCACACACAACCCCCGCTCTCTCTCTCTCTCTCTCACACACACACCCCCCCTCTCTCTCTCTCACGCACACCCCCTCGCTCTCTCTCTCACACACACACACCCCCGCTCTCTCTCTCTCTCACACGCACACACCCCCGCTCTCTCTCTCTCACACGCACACACCCCCGCTCTCTCTCTCTCACACGCACACACCCCCGCTCTCTCTCTCTCTCACACACACACACACCTCCCCTCTCTCTCTCTCACACACACCCCCTCGCTCTCTCTCACACACACACACCCCCGCTCTCTCTCTCTCTCACACGCACACACCCCCGCTCTCTCTCTCTCACACGCACACACCCCCGCTCTCTCTCTCTCACACGCACACACCCCCGCTCTCTCTCTCTCTCACGCACACACACCCCCGCTCTCTCTCTTTCTCTCACACGCACACACCCCCGCTTTCTCTCTCTCACACGCACACACCCCCGCCCTCTCTCTCTCTCACACGCACACACCCCCGCTCTCTCTCTCTCTCTCTCTCTCACACGCACACAACCCCGCTCTCTCTCTCTCTTTCACAAGCACACACCCCCACTCTCTCTCTCTCTCTCTCTCTCTCTCTCACACATGCACACACCCCCGCTCTCTCTCTCTCTCTCTCTCTCTCTCACACGCACACAACCCTCTCTCTCTCTCTCTCCCACATGCACACACCCCCGCTCTCTCTCTCTCTCTCTCTCACATGCACACACCCCCGCTCTCTCTCTCTCTATCACACGCACACAACCCCGGCTCTCTCTCTCTCTCACACGCACACACCCCCGCTCTCTCTCTCTCTCTCTCTCTCACACTCACACACTCCCGCTCTCTCTCTCTCACGCACACACCCCCGCTCTCTTCTCTCATGCACACACCCCCGCCCTCTCTCTCTCTCACGCACACACCCCCGCCCTCTCTCTCTCTCACGCACACACCCCCGCCCTCTCTCTCTCATGCACACACCCCCGCCCTCTCTCACACACACCCCCCCGCTCATCTCTCTCACACACCCACCCCGCTCTCTCTCTCTCTCTCACACA
This sequence comes from Carcharodon carcharias, assembly GCF_017639515.1. Lineage (NCBI taxonomy): Eukaryota > Metazoa > Chordata > Chondrichthyes > Lamniformes > Lamnidae > Carcharodon > Carcharodon carcharias. The sequence continues at coordinate 60,898,707 of NC_054480.1, read as the reverse complement.
CCCGCGCTCTCTCTCTCACACGCACCCCCCCACTCTCTCTCTCTCGCACACAGACCCCCGCTCTCTCTCTCTCTCACACACACACCCCCGCTCTCTCTCTCACACACACACCCCCGCTCTCTCTCTCTCTCTCACACGCACACGCCCCCGCTCTCTCTCTCTCTCACACACAAACCCCCGCTCTCTCTCTCTCACACACACACCCCCGCTCTCTCTCTCTCTCTCACACGCACACGCCCCCGCTCTCTCTCACACACACACCCGCTCTGTCTCTCTCACACACACCCCCGCTCTCTCTCTCTCACACACACACACCCCCGCTCTCTCTCTCTCACACACACACCCCCGCTCTCTTTCTCTCACACACACACCCCCGCTCTCTCTCTCTCACACACACACCCCCGCTCTCTCTCTCGCACACACACCCCCGCTCTCTCTCTCGCGCACACACACCCCCGCTCTCTCTCTCTCTCTCACACACACTCCCGCTCTCTCTCTCTCTCACACACACCCCCGCTCTCTCTCTCTCTCTCTCACACACACACCCCTGCTCTTTCTCTCTCACACACACCCCCGCTCTGTCTCTCACACACACACCCCCGCTCTCTCTCTCTCACATACACACCCCCGCTTTCTCTCCCTCACAGCCCACCCCCGCTCTTTCTCTCTCACCCCCACTCCCCGCGCTCTCTCTCTCTCACACCCCCCCCCCGCTCATCTCTCTCACACACCCACCCCGCTCTCTCTCTCTCTCACACACCCGCGCTCTCTCTCTCACACGCACCCCCCCGCTCTCTCTCACACACACCCCCCCGCTCTCTCTCTCTCACACACACCCCCCCGCTCTCTCTCTCTCACACACACCCCCCCGCTCTCTCTCTCTCACACACAGCCCCCCGCTCTCTCTCTCTCTCACACACACACTCCCACTCTCTCTCTCTCTCTCACACACACCCCCGCTCTCTCTCTCTTTCTCACACACCCCCCTGCTCTCTCTCTCTGACACACACCCCCCCGCTCTTTCTCTCTCACACGCACCCCCCCGCTCTCTCTCTCTCACACACACCCCCGCGCTCTCTCTCTCTCACACACACACCCCCGCGCTCTCTCTCTCTCACACACACACCCCCGCTCTCTCTCTCTCACACACACCCCCCCGCTCTCTCTCTCTCACACACACCCCCCCGCTCTCTCTCTCTCACACACACCCCCGCTCTCTCTCTCTCACACACACCCCCCCGCTCTCTCTCTCTCTCACCCACACCCCCCCGCGCTCTCTCTCTCTCACCCACACCCCCCTGCTCTCTCTCTCTCACCCACACCCCCCCGCTCTCTCTCTCTCACCCACACCCCCCCGCTCTCTCTCTCTCTCTCACACACACCCCCGCTCTCTATCTCTCTCTCACACACACCCCCGCTCTCTCTCTCTCTCACACACACAACCCCCGCTCTGTCTCTCTCTCACACACACACCCCCGCTCTGTCTCTCTCACACACACACCCGCTCTCTCTCTCACACACACCCCCGCTCTCTCTCTCACACACACCCCCGCTCTCTCTCTCTCACACACACACCCCCGCTCTCTCTCTCTCACACACACACCCCCGCTCTCTCTCTCTCACACACACACCCCCGCTCTCTCTCTCTCACACACACACCCCCGCTCTCTCTCTCGCACACACACCCCTGCTCTCTCTCTCTCGCACACACAGCCCCGCTCTCTCTCACACACACACACCCCCCCTCTCTCTCTCTCACACACACCCCCTCGCTCTCTCTCTCACACACACACACCCCCGCTGTCTCTCTCTCTCACACGCACACACCCCCGCTCTCTCTCTCTCACACGCACACACCCCTGCTCTCTCTCTCTCACACGCACACACCCCCGCTCTCTCTCTCTCTCTCACACGCACACACCCCCGCTCTCTCTCTTTCTCTCACACGCACACACCCCCGCTTTCTCTCTCTCACACGCACACTCCCCCGCTCTCTCTCTCTCACACGCACACACCCCTGCTCTCTCTCTCTCACACGCACACACCCCTGCTCTCTCTCTCTCACACGCACACACCCCCGCTCTCTCTCTCTCTCTCTCACACACACACACTCCCGCTCTCTCTCTCTCTCTCACACACACACACACCCGCTCTCTCTCTCTTTCTCACACACCCCCCCGCCCTCTCTCTCTGACACACACATCTCCACTCTTTCTCTCTCACACACACCCCCCCGCTCTTTCTCTCTCACACACACCCCCCCGCTCTCTCTCTCTCTCACACATACCCCCCCGCTCTCTCTCTCTCTCACACACACACCCCCGCTCTCTCTCTCTCACACACACACCCCCCCCGCTCTCTCTCTCTCACACACACCCCCCCGCTCTCTCTCTCTCACACACACACCCCCCCTCTCTCTCTCTCACACACACCCCCTCGCTCTCTCTCTCACACACACACACCCCCGCTGTCTCTCTCTCTTACACGCACACACCCCCGCTCTCTCTCTCTCACACGCACACACCCCTGCTCTCTCTCTCTCACACGCACACACCCCCGCTCTCTCTCTCTTTCTCACACACACACACCCCCGCTCTCTCTCTTTCTCTCACACGCACACACCCCCGCTTTCTCTCTCTCACACGCACACTCCCCCGCCCTCTCTCTCTCACACGCACACACCCCCACTCTCTCTCTCTCTCTCTCTCTCTCTCTCACATGCACACACCCCCGCTCTCTCTCTCTCTCTCTCTCACACGCACACAACCCCGGCTCTCTCTCTCTCCCACACGCACACACCCCCGCTCTCTCTCTCTCTCTCTCTCACATGCACACACCCCCGCTCTCTCTCTCTCTCTCTCTCACACGCACACAACCCCGGCTCTCTCTCTCTCTCACACGCACACACCCCCGCTCTCTCTCTTTCTCTTTCTCTCACACTCACACACTCCCGCTCTCTCTCTCTCACGCACACACCCCCGCTCTCTCTCTCTCACGCACACACCCCCGCTCTCTTCTCTCACGCACACACCCCCGCCCTCTCTCTCTCTCACGCACACACCCCCGCCCTCTCTCTCTCTCACACACACACCCCCGCTCTCTCTCTCTCACGCACACACCCCCGCTCTCTCTCTCTCACACACAAGCCCCCGCTCTCTCTCTCTCACACACAAGCCCCCGCTCTCTCTCTCTCACACACAACCCCCCCCGCTCTCTCTCTCTCTCTCACACACACCCCCGCTCTCTCTCTCTCTCACACACACACCCCCGCTCTCTCTCTCTCTCTCACACACACAACCCCCGCTCTGTCTCTCTCTCACACACACACCCCCGCTCTGTCTCTCTCACACACACACCCGCTCTCTCTCTCTCACACACACCCCCGCTCTCTCTCTCACACACACACCCCCGCTCTCTCTCTCTCACACACACACCCCCGCTCTCTCTCTCTCACACACACACCCCCGCTCTCTCTCTCGCACACACACCCCCGCTCTCTCTCTCGCACACACAGCCCCGCGCTCTCTCACACACACCCCCCCTCTCTCTCTCTCACACACAACCCCTCGCTCTCTCTCTCTCACACACACACCCCCGCTCTCTCTCTCTCTCACACGCACACACCCCCGCTCTCTCTCTCTCACACGCACACACCCCCGCTCTCTCTCTCTCACACGCACACACCCCCGCTCTCTCTCTCACACGCACACACCCCCGCTCTCTCTCTCTCACACGCACACACCCCCGCTCTCTCTCTCTCTCACACACACACACCCCCGCTCTCTCTCTTTCTCTCACACGCACACACCCCCGCTTTCTCTCTCTCACACGCACACACCCCCGCCCTCTCTCTCTCTCACACGCACACACCCCCGCTCTCTCTCTCTCTCTCTCTCACACGCACACACCCCCGCTCTCTCTCTCTCTTTCACAAGCACACACCCCCACTCTCTCTCTCTCTCTCTCTCTCTCTCACACGCACACAACCCCGGCTCTTTCTCTCTCCCACACGCACACACCCCCGCTCTCTCTCTCTCTCTCTCTCACATGCACACACCCCCGCTCTCTCTCTCTCTCTCTCTCACACACACACAACCCCGTCTCTCTCTCTCTCTCACACGCACACACCCCCGCTCTCTCTCTCTCTCTCTCTCTCACACTCACACACTCCCGCTCTCTCTCTCTCACGCACACACCCCCGCTCTCTCTCTCTCTCACGCACACACCCCTGCTCTCTTCTCTCACGCACACACCCCCGCCCTCTCTCTCACGCACACACCCCCGCCCTCTCTCTCTCTCACGCACACACCCCCGCCCTCTCTCTCTCATGCACACATCCCCGCCCTCTCTCTCACGCACACACCCCCGCTCTCTCTCTCTCACGCACACACCCCCGCTCTCTCTCTCTCATGCACACACCCCCGCTCTCTCTCTCTCACGCACACACCCCCGCTCTCTCTCTCTCATGCACACACCCCCGCTCTCTCTCTCTCACGCACACACCCCCGCTCTCTCTCTCTCACGCACACACCCCCGCTCTCTCTCTCTCACGCACACACCCCCGCTCTCTCTCTCTCACGCACACACCCCCGCTCTCTCTCTCTCGCGCACACACCCCCGCTCTCTCTCTCTCACGCACACACCCCCGCTCTCTCTCTCTCGCACACACCCCCGCTCACCCACTGACTGGACCACTGACACCTACTTACCTGGCCACTCAGTCACCTGCTCACCCACTAAACTCCTTTGAGGTATTAAAACTCATACCTGAATACAACAGCTGATGTCATAAAAAGAGGGTGTGTCCTCTGCACTGCTGCTCTTCGCCAATGCTGAATCATGGTGCTAAAGAATCGCTGCTGCAGACATGACAGGAAGTCTTGACTGGAAGGACGCAAAAAGCTCAAGGCTCAGCGATCTTTGCAGTCAGTTGCGATCTTGCCAGCATCGCCACTGACTGGAAGATCTGGGCCATTACCTGAATGGTCTGATATGAAATTGAAAGGAAACCTTCTGCCTGCACTCAATAAACCACATACTATAAATCTGTATTCGATAGACCACGTCCTACACATTCTGTACTTGATAGACCACGCAGTACACACCCTGTCTCTGTGTGAAATGGCTTTGCCTTCGCACTGCTATAACCGGCTGAATTTTCCCCATGGCGGTGAGATGGGACCAGGAGCAAAATTGGAAATGAGAGCATTAGGTTGGCTATGCGTCACATTGCTGAGTCTTAACAGCATTGGCAGGTGTGGGGTGACTGCGGGAGAGGCTACCAGCCCAGCGATGGCAAATAGTCAGTTAGGCTCATTATTGAGTCAATTTGGAGAGAGTTGTTGCCATGATGACCAGGTCCCCCAGTTCAGGCCAGGTCGCCCAGAATTGAACCAGAGGTGGCCCCTTAGTGCCTCCTCTCACTCACTCCAGCACATCAGTATAAGATGGTTCTGGCCACAAGCCATCCTGTGGAGAGGTTGGTGGCTGGAGAGCTGTGGCCATAAGAGATCTCTAACTTTTCACATCAGCACCCACATCTCCGGCTGTTGCTGCCAGCTGGACATTGCAGTGGGCACTCGTATTGAGCCTCCCACTTCACTGGTTGGTCCACTGTCATTAATTGGACAGTGCTCCTGGAGGCGGCTCCTTAACCATCTACCTCCAGGAACAATGCGAACAACACCCCCATGCACTTCCCAATCCAGAATTGAGGTCGATGTCAGTATCGTAACTCTACCGGCAAAGTCCAGCCCAAAGCATTGCCCACAGGAGATGCTGAAGTGCTTTGCACAGCCTGAGGTCAGTGTGGGGCCTCACATTTTGGGTTTAACCTTGCTGACATCCTACTTATTTAGTTAACAGTTTGAATTTTCTCTACATGACCCACTTCAGAAACAAGTCTCACCATCATTTTAAAAAGTTATAAAATAATGGACTTGCTACAAAAATGAAATTGTAAACTGTAAACTTTTTTTTAAATTTATAAATATTAGCTGAGAGCAGACTCTTTGATCACATTAAAATGTAACCTGTATTTGAATGCCAGTGAGAAGTCAGTACATATTCACAAAGCTCCCTAGCCCCAAATAAAACTGAGGATGCGTATATTGGGTCATTCTCAGCAGCATCTCAAATCTTTAGCATAACCAGCCCAATTCATTAGAATACCCTTCTGAACATTTAATCATTTCACTTGTGAAGTAAAAGGTCAAGAATGATTTTGAAAGGATGGTGGCACACCGTCACAGTCAAAGTTGATGTAATTTGTGACCATAGAGTTGTTCTAGTGCCTGTGACAGGAGTGGAAATCTGATTAGAAAGATTCAAACATGAGTTGCGGCAAAGATGGCCATGGGTTTTGGAGATGACGCTCAAGGACTTCCGAGAGGAAAAGGACGTTAGTGATGGGGTGGAAACTTTCGACGGCAGAGTGATCGAGGATTTTTTTTTTAAGAGTGGGCGATAATGGTGATTTTAAACGCAAGATTGATGGCACTAGAGGAGCGGCAACCATTTACAAAGTCGGCTAGCATGGGGGCTGGAATTGGAGGTTGGTCAGTTAGCAGTTTAGTGGGAATAGGGTCAAGAAAAATGGAACTCAAAGGGGGCAGCCAACCTCTCACAAAGAGAGCTTGCCTGAGTGTCCACTTGGAACAATCAGTGACAAATGTATGGTATTGAGCATGAAAGGTAAAATAGAAGGATCATGCACTCCATGAATGGTATAGAATGTGTTGTGGAGGATTTTGAAAGTTCAGTGATGTTAATTGATTCATCTCTCACTGTGCCAGATTTTCCTCTCAGTACTCGACTGTGAGAACTTTGTGGAGCAGAAATGTCTCTCACAAATTCAAGGGCAACCTGTTCACAATCTTCTGTCCGTTGATTTTGGAGTATGTGAATGACTGTGAACAGTTCTAGTCACCTCAACAGAAACACTTCAGTGCCAATGTAGGCAAGAGTTATGAGGAACAAATGAACAAGTATGACTATTTCCCTTCAGGAAGAAATGCTGCAGAGGATATCTCATAGATATTAATGAGTTAAAGAAAAAAGACTTACAATAACATAGTGCCTTTCATGACCTCAGGACGTCCCAAAGTGCTTTCCAACCAGTGAAGTTCCTATGCAAGTGTATCCAGTGATGTAATGTAAACACAGAGCAATTCTTTTCAAAACACCAGGACAGCAGGGGAAGAGGACACAGCTTTAGAGCTGTGAAAGGAAGATGCCAGATTATCTTTACAAAGGAGATGATCAGGAGCAGGTGACTAAAGTCAGGACACAGGACTGATCTGAGAAACAGCTTGACGTTATAATGGGAAGAAAGGAGGCTTGGCATTTGGGAAAGGTGCGCCAAAGAGACCAAAGGGTCATTTATTGAGCTGATCCAGTACAATCGTTAGCAGCCTATTTTCAGCAGAGTTTATCACTGAATAAAACATTCAAGAAGCTAGAAATTACATGCTGCCAAGTTTCACTACTTTGTTTCATGCCTCAGCTCCTTTTGACTTTTCTTGCAACTCTGCTGAGCAGCTCCCAGTTTCTGACATTTTGAAAAACCCTCAAGATCCTGCTCTCACTGTGCCTGTGTTATAACACGTCAAGCTTTTTATCAAGAACAGTCACTCAGTATAATTTCAAGGCCTTCTTATTTCTTGTGGCATATACTGTTAAATCAAAGCTCTTCTCCATAATTAAACAGTTGTTTGAAACATGGAATTTTTTTGCAAATGGGTCACATGTAGTAATAGCACTGGTATCAGAAGTTCTCCTGCGTTTAAGTAACAAAGGAGGAAGCTACCAGCAGGGGAGAAATCTGCCACGTTGTGAAGTTGGTCTATGCTCTTATCTCTGACATGGTGGACAAGGTCGGTTCCCTTGAAGTCTGCGGTCATTATTATTATTACAGGCTTGGATTGCTATCTTTGGTACATGAGGCAGACCTCAATTGTACAGCCATTAGGTTATAATAACATTTAACGAAGCTTGTTAATGAACAAGCTTTTCCCTCACACTTTTACACATCATCACATTGTCCCAATGTGTAGCATGCTGCAAACTGTCTATTCTGTTTTATTTAGCATGCAGGATGCGTAAAAGAATAAAGCCATATGCATTAACTTCAAATACATAATTAAATTACTTGACTGGCTTCTTCCTACTAAAGAAGAACTTTAATGAATTGCCATGTTTGTGTATTGAGAGATTGCTTCTCCAATATTTGGGATTGAGACTTTTATTGAAAACATTGACCAGTCCTGAAAGTGCACTAGTTGTTCTCTCTCTCTCCCTCTCTCTGTCTCTATCTTTCTCTCTCTCTTGATATCATCTGTCTTCCTTTTTTTTTTAACAGATGAAAGCTTCTACTCATGAGGAGTCTAGGAAGGATGCAACAAAAATAAGCGTGAGTTTCAGTCTTTCCGTCATCAGTTCATATTTCCTATTGTGTCTAGTTATATCTGCAGTAAAACGCAAAGTCTACAGATGTTTATTTGCATTTTAAGAAGGAAATAGAACAGTTCGGTAAAGAACTTAATGATCTGTTTCATTTGCACTTATCTGTAAACAATCAAATGTACATCTGAAAAACTTATCTAATATACTGTACAATAATGGTCCTCCACTTGTGATTTTCATTGAGGTCAGGTGTTACAGGTGAGCTGATGAGCCAAGTGTTAGAGCCGTGGAGTCCATTTAAGGCCCAAATGTTAAACATCTAAGTCGGAAATGTTATTCCAACTCGATTCCTCCCAATGGGTTATTTTGCTCTCTCTTGCCTTGGCCATTAGATGGCACATTTCATGGAGATGGAGTCCTCTGCCTAATGGAGAGGGGATAGAAAGACTGACTAATCCCAAACTTGTGAAGATGCCTGCTTGTAATATGTGTATCAGCAGCAGAGAGAAATATGTTTGGAGCGGTCCACTCTTGCAACTGAGGGAGGGCCCAGGGTGCTTCTCACTATTGTCTAAGATCACACCCCTTCAAACAAAATTTAGGGTGAACATCTTCATCCCCTTCTCAGTGACTGTTAGTATCACGCTCAGATCTACCAATGTCCATGATGGTGACTGCCAAAATCAATAATTGCAAATTTAAGTGTCACATCGTAAATGTCAGAAGGACACTGAGTAATTTATTATAATTCAGGATGGTTATCTGGGTGAAAAGTGGGACGTGAACTATATGACCTTGGTCTCTCGCTTTCTACTTTTGCCCAATCATAAAGATCAGTGAGTAGAGATAAGCATTGGACAGTCGAGTCAGCAGTCATTGTATTCAAACAAACTGAAAATCTGACCAGGAGTACATCAGACTGCATGATTCATGTGCAAACCCAAGATGGATTCCTAACCCCTGATCTGTAACTTCCCTGGAAAATGAAAATTGGACACCTGACACCCAGGCCTGAGTTTTGGCTACTGAGGCAGTTACCTTGAGTCGGGAAATCTCCCTGCTCGCTGCACCTGTCTTGGGAACAAGGCTCCTGAATGTTGCAATCTTTGCTCGATTTGGGGGGTGAGGTGGTGTGGTGTGGGAGTGCAGGATAGTATCAGGCTTGCTTATCTTGAAAGCAGAGCCACAGGAGTAGTCAACTGCTGAAGCGGTCTGGTTAGAAGGCCCATCTTGAATCTCTGATTCTCTGAAACTTTATCCCAGTTGTGTTATAAGACTTTAAGCCTTCTATTCCTCACCCCCCCCCCATGCCATCCATCCTCCAAGGCCCTTTATACCCTCATGAGCCAACTTGCCCAGTATCCACCCTGGGCAGACCCCAGGAGCCGTATGGTGACGAAATAAAAATGAAGTTCTAAAATTCTAATACAGTTTTCACTATACAGAATTGATAGTTTAAAAAAACTCCCATTCATGAAAGTCTATTCAAAGCTTGTTTTTATATCTCAAGTGCTCAATCTTCTATAAAAACAAACAAATTTCTATTCACATCCCACACCAAAGACACACAATTCTTTAATTAGCCTCTTTAAGTTGTCAATCAAATTGTGAATTCAGAACACTTCTTCTGGGATAATTTTAGGTTTTGGAAATCAGTCAAACATTCATAAAGAAATGTTAGGGAACTGTCAACAAACAGCTATTGAAACTGCTTGAACAGAAGTATTTTTAACTCACTGAAATCTGCAGCTTGATGTTTTTAGTCATTTTTAAAGGGCTGGGGATTTAAATAACTTCACATAACAAGTTATTCAGACCTTTTCTGCCCTTCAAGAACAGTTACACCCACTCCATAATTTTTTGACTCCCACACTGCAAGTTAAGGCCCTTGCAACAGCCAAAAAGATCTGTTTGATCTCAGCACTGAGTTCAAATGGCTCTTCTGAATTCAGGTTTCCCTCATGTGTGAATCATGCCCTGTCCCCTTTCTCCAGTCAGTAAAAATTCTACCTTTTGGAAACAGAAGCGGGACTTCTGTATCTGGATCCTACCTGCCAGTGTGGAAGCTCCACAGAGTCTCCATGACGCCATGAAAATCCAGGCCCATTATGTATTCTCACGAGTTAATTTCACAGTCTCCATGTTGTGGGTTGAAATTAATGATCTCTGATAGAACTGCCAAACCCTGGTTGGGGGGGAGGGGAGAGGAATGGTGGGGGTACCAATAACAGATTTGCATATGTTATTGGCATCACCCCAGTTAGGTTATGTTTGATTATAACAGGAAACTTGAGGGAAAATATTAACAGCTGAAAACTTCAATCAGTTTATTTTCCTTCTGAGGCTACTTTCCTCCCACAATCTGTAAACAGTTCTCTCCTACACCTTGTTCACTTGCTCCTAGTTAAGAAGATGATGGAATGCCCCCTGCTATGCTCTCTCTAAGCAACAACAGGCTCTGGTGTGTCAGTAACCTGGAGTGACTGACCTTCCACTTTCTCCTCCCCTTGTGACCCCATCACCCATTTTGCTCACCATCTCCCACCTTTTATGGCCACTAATGGTCAAATACCAATCAGAGTCACATGAGCCCTTTCTCCCTCCCCAATCCCAGTGTGCCTGGAGAAGCCAACAAGGGGTTAATGCCGGGTGAACTTTCACAACAGAAGAGAGAGAGAGAGAGGCTGTTCTGTCTGCAGTAGCTGCAGCTGGTGGTGTTCCTGTGGGGATATGAGTGCTGCAGATTGCAGCTGCTGCAGGGAGAGAAAATCCATTAGCATAATGTTATGTCATTGTTTATGCAAGAAATAGACTCTGTGCATTGAGGCAAAAATTAGTTTTAATCACAGTGTGGCCAGTTTTTACCTTTTTGAAGATGCTTTGATGCAAATAGATTTTTACATGTTCAAAACCCCTTGCTTCTTCATTCTTTGTGAATGTTAATTGAGTTATCTATTCTAGGTAGTAGTTGATGTCAGGGGCTCCTGTCTCTCTGTGGGTACAAGCTGCTGTAGTTCTGCTAAGACTAACTCAAAAGTACCAGCTTCCCTGTTCCTGCTGTTATGTCCGCCAGGCGAATCTCAGAACACAGTGAAGCCTGTCTGACATTGCCCCAGACACTGGTGCTGCTGGGAGCTTAATCACAGGCTTACTCATGGCACAGCTTGACACACAAACCATAGCACCCCCCTCCCACCCTCATCTCCCCACCCCCCCCTCATCTCCTCCCCCCACAATGTGAGTGATGACATGAACAGCAAGCTGTGAGGTATTCAGAATTCTCTCGTCCCACAGTGATCCATTTCAACTTGCATTTAAATCCCATTCTGCTTTTACCCTGAGCTTCTACCTTTGTTGCTGGTTTTCATTTCATTGAACATTGAGGAATAACACACAGCCACTGACCTACACACATCGTTATGCTGCATCTTTTGGGTATCAGAGCACTCCACTAAAATTAATTGTTGAGGCAGAAATGACATTAGAGAATAAATTCGATATCTTCTGAAATAGTGAAGCGAAGCATGTCTTTTTGGGTTTTGAAATGCAAGCCAACAAGAAGATGATAAATCCAATTGCTAGAGTATTCTTTGGTGGGGGGGGTGGGGGTCGGGACAGGGAGACAGGTTAAAAGGCACGCTGGGAACGGTTGTGGATCTCATAGAGCCACAGAAATTTACAGCATAGAAGGGGGCCATTCAATCTGTTGTGCCCATGCTGGGTTTTGAAAGAGCTGTAGTATTTAGCCCAACACTGCCCTTTTTTGGTTCAAATCCCTGTAAGTTCCTTAAGTACCTGCTCAACTCCCTTTTAAAATTATTTACGGAATCAATTTCTGACTACTTTTTCAGATACATCATTTCCAATCCCAACAAATTACTGAGTGAAACAAAAAATCCTCCTCACCTCCCCTCTAGGTCTTTTGCCAATGATTTTAAATCAATGGCCTCTGCTTATTGACCCAGAAAACAGGGGGAATATTTCTCTTCTGTCCAATCTCTCAATATCTCCCATCATCTTGAAAACCTCTATTACTCACCTCTTAACCTTTTCTGTTCCTTGAGAACAGTGCTAACCTTTCCAGTCCCTCCTCATAACTGAAGCTCTTCATCTTTGGTAACATCCCAGTAAACATCCTTTGCACCCTTGCTAAAACCTTAACATCCTTCCTGAAGTGTCGTGCCCAGGATTATCTGCAATACTCCTGCTGAGACCTAGCCAGTGACTTCTAACATTTTAGCATGATCTTGTCGCTTGTATATTCTATTCCTCTATCATAAATCCAAGGAACCCATTTTTTTTTATCTACCTTATCAATTTGACTTGCCACCTTTAAGGAATTGTGTATATGGACTCAAAGGTTTTGCTGTTTATCTACACTCTTCAAAATTGAGCCATTTATAGCATAACATTTTTCCATATTAGTCCTCCCAAAGTGCATCACACTTCTTTGCATTGAACTCCAGCTGCCATACTTCTCATTTCACCATTCTACCTATCATCCTGATCGCTATCTGCTGTGTTGCCAGGTTTTGTATCATCTACAAATCTTACAATGCTGCTCCCTACATCCAAGTCCAAGTTTTTGTTAGCAAAAAGTAAGAGTAATGGACCCAAAACTGACTCTTGGGAAACATCCCAGTATGAAAAATATCCATCCGCCACCACCCTTGGCTTCCTGTCAGTGAGCCAATTCCGTATTCATGCCACCAATTTTCTCTTAACTCCATGGACTTCCAACTCTTTAACAGGCCTCCTGAAAGTCCATATCTACAGCATCTGCTGTATTATATTGATTAACCTTCTCTGATACCTTGAAGAATTCAATCAAATTAGCGAGACATGATTTGCCATCAACAATCTGTTCTGGCTCTTCTTGATTAACCCAAGCCTTTCCAAATTAAAGTTTATTTTGTCCCTGATAATGGTTTCCAATAATTTCTATGCCACCAGTTTACTCCTTTCCTCTTCCTTGAACAATAGCATTTGCACCCTTCCAGTTCTCTGGCATTACCCTTGTATCCAATGAAGATTGAAAGATTGCGAGCAATTCCTCTGCTTTTTCTGTCTTTGCTTCCATATATAGTATATATTACAAAGTAAACTGGGCTTGGCAGCCAAAACAAAAGTGTGTTGCCCTGGAAATTGGATCGCTCTGTGTTAAGGCGGAACTGTCCAAAATTGTATTGCAAGTGTCTTGTGCCCAGCTGTCAGCAACGAGCATATTGGACCATGCTGTTTATAGGCATCCCGAACTGCAAGCTGAAAGCAGTGCTGGCCCAATTTAAACGTGCAAAGAGAGGTCCCTGTACCAATTGCTGGAACCTCTTCCCCTATGGGGCTAAAGTCTGTGAGAGCCTGAGCTGCACATAATCTCTGGTTATCCAGCAACCTAATCAATGGTCCTTAAAAATACCTGAATGTGGAGTTGGAAGGAGCAGAAGTACCCCTCCTGGCTCCACATTAATAGTACACACACACACACGCGCCAGACCTACTGGTAGTCTCTTTTGCACATCTTTCATCCAGTGAACTGCCTCTTGGAGTATGGCCAATGTCCACAGTCCGCTCGCCACCTCCTGATGACACAAGAAGACCAATATCACCTGGTTCTCTTGCCCATCTGTTTAGGAACAGCAGTTCTTGATGCTACTCAGCTCATGCCCAAAACAATTTTCTACGCATTTGAGCTAAATATTCAGGGTGGTCTGCTCTTCCATTTAGGCAATGATCTAAAAGGCAGTCTCCTGAGCTGTAGCTAATGAAGAACACTCTGGATGTACTGATGCCTGTGATTTCTACAAATGCACTCAGCAGTAGGATTTGTGGTAATGGGGAACTACAATCCTATCAAATACAAAATAGATTTGGCAAAATAAACCTTAACCAGTGATTGTAATCAGTGATATTTTACTACCATCTAGTGGTCAATAAGTGTATCACCTTCACATCACACTTTATCAGAAGATTATTGGATTCTGTCATATTTAAAATGCGTGCTGGCTTCATAAGACCTCACACAGGTTGTCAGGAAGAAATGCTTTGGAGCGATTTGTTCTGGTATCAAATCACAACTCTGTTATCTTTCTTCTTAATTTGTGGAATTCTAACTGGAAATCTTCCAAATAAATAAGAATGGTGCAATATTTTAAAATTAATGCCACCTTCAGAATTAAAACCTCGTCACTACTTATTGAAAAAGCAAAATGAAAAAGGCCCTGTAATTAATTTTTCACAAGATATATCTGAAGTCTTTATCATATTAATGAAATGGTCAATACAATACACCACGGTGCATTTTCTGACCTAAGTTATTATCAAGTGTGAAAGATGTAAGAAATCGAATAAATCAGAAATCACAAAATTCTTTTTAATCTATTGAAATGTGAAAGACTTAATGTGAAGCATGTGAATTATAAATGACTCTCTAATTCTGTTCACTGTGGATTTACCTTTATTATGTGACTCATTTTTACGTCATATCACATGCAGTTCATGGAGAACCATTAACATATACTGTGATGCTACACCATAACTCCTGAACACAAAGACTTGGTGTTAAATAGTCCGATCAAGGTTCAATTCCATTGCAAAGCATCATCGCACAGATGTACTACATAGAGAATGGGCAACAGGAGATATTTGCAGGACACATTTAATAAAACAACAGCAACTTAAATTTGTACAGCACCTTTAACATATAAATATACCAAGGCACTTAACAGGAATGTTATCAGACAAAATTTGACACTGAGCCACATAAGAAGATATTAGAACAGTTCTGAGGAGTATCATGAAGATGGAGAGAATGTTTAGAGAGGGAATTTCAGAGCTTAGGGCCCAGGAGGAAGAAATAACCACCAAGAGTACAGCAAAGCAAATCAGGTCTGCAAATTAAGCAGGTAGATTGGATGAATGCAGAAGGTTGCAGAACTGCTGGAGGTTAGAGATAGGGAGAGGAGAGGCCCTGGAGGGATTTAGAAGCAAGGATGAGAATTTTAAAATCAAGGTGTTTATGGTTGGAAGTTTAACTGGTCGTATTGGAGAGATACCAGGATTTTGTCAGTATTGTAAACCCTGGTGAAAATAAATCTCTTAAGCCTCAAATCTTTCTGAATGTTTTGCTGACATCAAGCTGACACTCTGGCATAAATCCAACAGATCGGGCCTTCATTTGCCTGCCGCATCCTGAAGTGATAGGGCTGTGGAACACACAGGCCCTCCAATGAATTGGATGAGGAAACCAAATGCAATATTTCCAAGCTTGCTGACAACACAAAACTAGGCAGGGTTGTAAGGAGGATGCAAGGAGGCTTCAGGGTGATTTAGACAAGTTGTGTGTGTGTGGGCACACACACGGCAGATACAGTATAACGTGGATAAACGTGAAGCTATATGCTTCAGTGTGAAAAACAGAAAGGCAGAGTATTATTTAAACGATAACATATTGGGAAATGTGGATGCACAAAGGGACTTGGGTGTTCTTGTACACCAGTCAATGAAAGTAAACAGCTGGGTGCAGCAAGCAATTCGGAGGGCAAATGGTATGTTGGCCTTCAATGCAAGAGGATTTGAGTTCAGAAGTAGGGATGCAATTATACAAGGCCTTGGTGAGATCACATCTGGAGTATTGTGTGCAGTTGTGGTCTCCCTACCTAAGAAAGGACACACTTGCCATTGGGGGAGTGCAGCGAAGGTTCACTAGGCTGATTGCAGGGATAGCAGGACTGTCGTTTGGGGAGAGATTGGTTTGACTGGGCCTGTATTCATGAGAGTTTAGAAGAATGAGAGGGGATCTGATTGAAACATATAAAATTCTAACAGGGCTAGACAGACTGGATGCAGGGAGGATGTTTCCCCTGGTTGGGGAGTCTAGAACCAGGGGTCACAGTCTCAGGATATGGGGCAGGCCATTTAGAACTGAGATGAGGAAAACTTTCTTCACTCAGAGGGTGGTCAACCTGTGGAATTCTCTACCACTGAAGGCTGTGGAGGCCGGGTCACTGAGTATATTCAAGAAAAAAATTGATAATTTTTTGGATACTAGGGGCATCAAGGAAAGAAAGCGGGAATATGGTGTTGAGATAGAGGATCAGCCATGATCATATTGAATGGCGGAGCAGGCTCGAAGGGCCAAGTAGCCTACTCCTGCTCCTAGTTTCTATGACATGCAAATGAACAAGAATGTGTTGTCCGACACAGTGACTGCCACTTGTGCCCTATCAATGCTGGGCACTGGGAATGCGAATACATTGCTGGGCACTGGGAATGCGAGTACGTTGCTGGGCACTGGGAATGCGAGTACATCACTGAGCACTGGGAATGCGAGTACGTCGCTGGGCACTGGGAATGAGAGTATGTCGCTGGGCACTGGGAATGCGAATACATTGCTGGGCACTGGGAATGCGAGTACGTTGCTGGGCACTGGGAATGCGAGTACGTTGCTGGAGCCATGGGCAGGTGGAGGAGAGATTTCAATTTTTGTGGAGAGATCGACTTAACTGCTTGCCTTCACGAATTTTAAATGTTAGGACCAATGCTTTAAGTCCCTATCTTCAGCTGACCCTAGAGTCATCCACTCTCATAGTGTGAGTTAATCTGCTCACTGAGGCAGGCGTTAAGAGCTGGAATCCTGCTAGAAGTCCTCCTGTGATAATGGATGTGACCTTACAGCTCGCATCCCATTGAAGATGTATCAAGACTCCAACAAAATGGAAGACACTGGCCAAGTAAATATTGTGTGTTAAACACAGTATATCATAGCGTAGAATTTACAGCACACAAAATACCCATTTTAATACCCAAAATACCCACTGGTCTATGCTGGTGTTTATGCTCCACACAAGCCTCTTTTCACCTGAGTTCCTCTGCCCTATCAATATATCCTCCTGCTCCTTTCTCCCTCATGCATTTTTTCCAGCATCTATTCTCTGTCGCAACTACTTGTTGTGGTAGCAGTTCCACATTCTAACAATTCTCCTGAATTCATCCTTAGTTTTGGATTCCTCCACAAGTGGAAGCTTCTTCGCT
This sequence comes from Carcharodon carcharias, assembly GCF_017639515.1. Taxonomy (NCBI): domain Eukaryota; kingdom Metazoa; phylum Chordata; class Chondrichthyes; order Lamniformes; family Lamnidae; genus Carcharodon; species Carcharodon carcharias. The sequence continues at coordinate 60,881,274 of NC_054480.1, read as the reverse complement.
TGGTCTATTCTATCAAACTCCATCATAACTTTAGAAACCTCTGTTAGGTTACCCCGCAGCCTTCTCTTTTCTAAAGTAAACAGCCCCAACCTATTTGGTCTTTCATGATAGTTATCACCCCTCTGTTCTACTAAAATCCTTGTAAATCATTCTTGTGCTTTCTCCAATGCTGCTACATCCTTTTTGTAATATAAGGACCAGAACTATGCACACCAGGACAATCGGGAATGTCATTGTGTTTATGTCCCAACATGTGTATACAGAGTGCAAATGCAGTTGCCATTCGATGGCTGCGGATCCCAAACTATTGATTCCTGTCAGATATAGAAAAAAGAGTACAAAAACCTCAGGGCAGAATCTTCTGCCTGTCGGGTGGGCGGGTCGGGAGCGATCAGCTGTGCGTCGCCATTTTACGTGGGCAGGCCAATTAAGGTCCGTCCAGCATGACACATGCTCGCAAAAGAGCGCAGAAATCTTCCTCAGGCATGGAGCTGCCTTGGGGGGGATTCAGAGCATACAGAGAATTTTTAATGAATAAAGTTAAAAATGATTTACACATGTCCCTCACATTTATGAAATGTGAAAATTTTATTTATTAATTTAATAAAGCCTTCATAAAACCTCATCCCACCTGTGGATGAGGTTTCATGCAAAACATGAAGGCTGCTTGGGCTCTTCGCCTGCCCACCAACCTTAAGGTTGGATGGGCAGCCTTGTCAATGGCGTTAATTGGTTTTTAAATGGCCTTAACAGGCCTTTGACTGTTCGGTGGGCTTGCAGCCACCTCTGGCGCATGCCTGCCGTACGAAAGATTGGAATGACACGCGGTGACGTCAGGATGCACGCACGCCTGACATCACCGTGCGTCATTTTACGCATTGGCATTGCGAGGCCTGCCCCCACACGCCAAAGAGAAAAATTTGCCCCAAGAGATAGGGCTCATATAAATGCTCCTACCTATGCTCCCTAAGTATATTAATAGTAACGATAGCAGTGGTTACGGATATTTGACGTGCATAGCCTAGCTTACAAAGGTTTGTATTCAACCTAAAGCTCATAGATAAACTCAACCGGCATTTTGACTGACACCGACAAATCTGCTTGTCTGCGGTCCTCATCCTCTGCTCATATTTTCGGATGACTGGAGATTTCCTACTGGAAGGGCTACACTCTAATGAAAATTTAACAACGTTTGTGCATGCCAGGAAGCTGACCAGGGACTGAAATTGAGGCTAATATTAAGATGAGCCTGATTGATTTTTCCTAATATGGAATGTTAATTTTAACAAAAGCAGCATGCGATTTTATAGGGCTGAATCATACAAACTGCCAGATTCCCTGCCTCCCCAGCTAAAATGTTGGAAGGGGGGGGGGGCCCGCTGAGGAGAACCTGCCCAGGGGAATACTGACAACCTCCAGCCATTTAATGGTCAATTGGCAATTAATAGGCTGGAGGTGACACTACTGCCCTCCTGGATCAGGACTCCAGACTCAGAGAGCTGCTGGCCAATCAGAAGTCTAGGGAAGCCATTAAGGAGGGACCCCCACCCCACTCACTATCAATACGGACAGGGAAACCTGCTGGTGGACAGTTGAAACAGGCGCCTCTCACCACTGGGATCTAGTGGGATGGAGGCCGTTAAGTGGACATAAGACCCTCCATTGGTCCACTGGGAGGCAGGCAAATGTGTCACCCCTGCCTTCAAACTGCCGGTGGGGAAGCCCAGCCCGCAATATCTACAAAGCCAAAAACAACTTATCCTGAATTTTTGTTAACTTCACACAAACTTTATTGGTTTTTAAAGGAATCATTCATTTCGTTATAATGGACTGGCTTCTGACAATGGAAATGCAGTGAAGATCCTTTCTTCCTTTCCATCACATTTTAATCCTGCTATACACTCTGTGTTGTGGGTTGGGTTGGCGGGTAATAAAAAAAAAACATGAAACTCACTATCTAGCAATCAACAGCCAAGAATCATAACCCCCCCCCCCCACCCCGATCACTTCACATCATCTACCACCTTAAGAGCTTAGATTTAATATCTCTCCTATCCAAGGTTGAAAGCAGTGAACTAATTTTACTGGCGACAGACAATGCATTTAAATTGATTTAGCTGAGAAGCTAATGAGTTTGGGGTAGGTTCACATTGATTTGTTTACTTGGCTCATTATATTTTTTATTACCTCTGAACTGTGGTGCCTGCTTGAGGTCAGAGCTTTATCACAATTGTATGGATATACAGGAAACATTTTAAAGAGGTTCTAGCTTATAAACATTAAGGCACAAATCAGATATTGGAAGGCCCCTTGCGGTGACCTTGACAGAAGCTTAAACATTGTCAAACATGATTAAGGCACTTGAATTTAATGATCAGATTCTCCTTGCAGAATATAATTTTTTAAATCTGTATTTTGTTAGCGTTTTTCCAGAATGAGTGAGGACACAAGCTATATGGAGACAATAATTGGTTTTTGATAGGATATGTGCGTGAAGGAAAGCAGCAGGCAAATACAACAAAATAAATAAGATTGTACATGATGAAGATAATTAGATACAGTTAATCAAGTAGTTTACAGGATACACGGTAACTGTTGTAGCTGCGGCTTCGATTGGGCCAAATGTGTTCTGCAAAGGGGAGGTTAAACAGGAATAGATGAATATCATGGAGTTCAGCTTAATTACTCACGAAAGAGAAGAACTAAAGGTTTGTATTTATAATAATGCCTTTCATGACCTCAGGGTGCCTGGGAGTGCTTTACATCAAGCTAAATGCTTCTGAAATGCAATCACTGTGTAACGTGGCAGGCAACCAGATAAACCTTTTAGTGACATAAGGTGAGTGATAACTATTGGCCAGGACGCTGAGGAACAACACCCCTGCTTTTCTTTGAAATAGAGTCTTTTACATACATCCACCTTGGAGGGCAGACAGAATCGTGGTTTAATGTCTTATCCGAAAGACGGTACTTCCAGCAGTGCAGCACTTCCTCAGTACTGTAATGAATTGTCAGCCAAGATTTTGTACTCAGGTCTCTGGGGTACAAAATTAAGGTAGATTTACAAAGGAGACTAAGTAGAGCTTGTGATAGTTATATCGTGCAATGTTTGTGGGAGGAATGAACATGGAGGTGCAAGTCTAATGTCTTCGTTCCATGCTTTCTGTATGCAGAAGAGTGCATAATGTTTTTTTTCATGATGCATTGTTGTCAACTTATCAATGCTTTTATCTGGCAGTGAAAATATTTTTTCATATAGTTTGCAAGGATTGTAATCAAAATTAGAAATTATGCCATGTGATTATCTGTATATAAATCCTCAACATACTTGTACAAAATTTCTTTCCAATTAAATGGGAGTATTATCACATTTAAAATAAATTGGTTAGTGTGTCCATTAAAATAGCACACAAAGAAATTGCATGGAAACATTGTGAGCGTATGCTAACATTCACACATCATTTTTGCTGTCAGGAGTCTGAACTGCCGGAGAATTGAACACCTGCCTACATAACATTAGCCCCACAGTGCAGTTCATTGTACATGAACCATTTTTGAATGACTCTAAGACGTGAATAAGCTACGTATTTGTAAATTTTTCTTCCTTACAACAGTGTAAACCTCCCCAGCAGTCAACATGTCAGGTTTGAAGAGCAATTAAAGGAGTTGGGCTGTGCTGAGTATTTCTCTGACAAAATATTTGTTTTAAAACAATAACATGGTAACTGAACAAAGCTGAACTGAGTTGAAAGAGAAACATTTGGGATGCTGATTTCATAGAAAACTTTTATTTGTGGAAATCCCTAATGAATCAGTTCAATGTTTTATCAAAACTAAAATAATAAATGCTAATGTGAATTTATTTGAATCAAATTAATTGCTTTCAAGCAATACACTGTGACATCTAAGAATGTTAACCATAACAAATATTACCTTGTTACTCTTAAAAGGAAAGCATTTTATTTCTCACTAATTTATTTTTTCTAAGCCCTTCATCAAGCTATTGTGTGTCTTTTTTTATTCCATCTAGGCTGTGAAGGTGGTTGGAAGCAATATCTCTCACAAACTTCGGTTGTCCACCATAAAAACTTCAGATGAAGGCACTTATGAATGCAGAGTGACTGATTATAGTGAGGGCAAACCCAGGCATCACAAAGTCAAAGCTTACCTGAGGGTCAAGCCTGAGCAGGGTCATGAGATGCTGCTACATGGAGCCGCCGCACACATGCAGGACACCAAGGTACCAACAAGTGATATAGAGACTCACACGAATCACATTGTTAAATCCTCGTCTTTTTCCAACAGCCCTCAAACTGTCCAAATTATGAATGAACAAGCCCTGGAAACTGACTGTGAACAGAATGATCTGTCTCTTGATGCTGATCGTATCCACTGTGTTTAATCGAATGAGCTGTTGTGGAGAGTCAAGTGTTTGTAAATTGTAAAGAAGGAGTGCATGACCAGCTTCTTTGTGGAAATATTTTGGCAAAGGAAAATCTCAAATTATAATTTAAAGGCGGAAACTCTGCTTTTGAACTATTTTCTTTATTTGATATATATATATGTTTATTGGAAGTAAAATGTTGATTTCATCACATCCACCTGGATGTTGCTGTGTGTTCAGTGTCCTATTAAAACATCTCTATCTACCTAATAACTCAGTAGAAACAAGGTCAGATCAACTTTTTACTGTATGTTTATCAGAAAGATACAATGCAGCCTTACATAATACAGAATAATGACATGGATGCCTTTAGTTTTTTTTTGATGTGCAGTGCAATTATTCATCTCTTCAACATGAGTGGAAAAGTCTTTCATCCTCAGTCTCTTTTCATTTAATGACTGAAGCCTCATCTTCACCTGGGATTCCAAACCAGTTTCTAACAATCAAAGTTTTTACAATAATTGCAGCCCCATGTAAAATGATAAACCTCAAACTTTGCCGAAAAATTCTAATCCCATCATGAACAGCCCCCAACATCATTATGATCCTATATTCCCCTAAGATTTCCTACTCTGCCACTTCTTCACATCTCCTCATCATATTTAATCATTCCAAACTTATTTCCATTAAACAATCTTTCTAATCTCACCTAGGGACTTCAACATCATTTCACTTGACATCCTCAACCTACTCCCACCTAACAATCCCAATTTGAGTTTTGTCTAATACATCTATTAAATTATATTTAATAATCATAATGTCTATTGTTCTATGGCATCTCTAACTAATTTTACAATTGTGTACTGTCTCATATAACAACCCCAACCACATAGTAGTCTCCTTTTACCCAAATAAATCCATCCTTATTCCCATCAAAGAACTTTAACCCATTTCAACTTTTAACCCCAACTCACAAAATTCCCCCATCACAACATAATTGAAAAGGAATACTCAACCTCCCCTAACCAACCTCATTCAATAGCTTTTATCTCATTAAAAATACATCCCCTATTTCAACCTCATCCAGAAATTTCGGCTAAAATGTTGCAATTCCATCTAAAAAATTATGCGGCAGGAGGTAATGAAAGTTACCTCCTCAACCGTCTGTAGTAACCAAATATCCTGAATTATGAAGTCCTATTTGTAAATTTGTCCATCAGAAATATTAGTACAAAATTAACATGCCATTTAAGAAGGAAAAACAGTGAACATCATTGTGTAGCAAAATACGAAAACATTTGGACATCTGGATTTGCTCCTTAACTGCTCCCTAAATTCAACTAAAATACAAACTATTTTGATAGATTTTACAGCAAAAAGTTTAAAATGATAAGCATAAAACCAATCCTTTTTATGTTTTATGGAACTGGGACCTGTCAGCAACTGAAATGTGTCATACATTGTTAGTGTACCCAATTTGTCTATGTAAAGTACATCAAGGGGGGTTGAATTGCAATGAAAAGCAACTTGCTTTTGCTCTCCCTGACCAACTAATCATCTTGAAAAAATACAAATGTCTAATAGTGGTTTATGGGCTTTGCCTTCCAGGAAACCTAGATCATCTGATTAGATGGTGTCCTCCAATACTGCATTGGGTCTCATTGCTTTGATAAGTCACCTGAAGGTACATCTCTGGTACCATGCAGTAGAATGCTTTGCTGTAAATAAAGCTACAATTTATGGTTTTCTCTATCATTTTTTTTCAATTAATTGTGAACTTTGAAATATCTATGTAAGAAATTAAAGTAACATTGTTTATCTGCAAGTTTTTTTTTAAAAATTGTATATGAACAAGCATTGTTAAATCAATTAAAAAGAGCATAACTTCAGCACTGAAAATGGTGTAATACATTTTAGATTGTGCCAATTATCTGGATCCCATTTCCTCTGACAGGGCCAAATAAGAACGAGCTTTGTCTTTTAGCCAGTAAAACAGCATATCTATTAAGCCTGCAGACAAACAGTGCCCTTGCCATATCTGAGTATAACCATATATGTGTTGACAAATCTGCATTAGTACCTGTTATCCTGACAGATATATGGACTGAGCAGGACTGGAAATGGCTTCCTGGAATGCACTGGAAATGTGCATTGTCAGTAAATTGTCATGTAAAGTACTGACATATATTTAAAATGGTGCCACTTCGCTCTTTGGAACTCATTTAATGAGCAGTGAAATAGGCTGATGCTCTAGGCTCTAAAGCCCATTTAATGGATCATTCAAATTGTCCATTCAAGCTGTGAACAGCTGCCAGTCTATACAGCTGAAATAAAAACAGAAAATGCTGGAAATACTCAGCAGGTTTGGCAGCACCTGCAGTATTTTGCTTCTGTACAGCTGAAAACTACTTATGCGAGAGAGAAGAAAAATCCAGAAAGGAGTGGGTCATTGCACACAAATCATATTTAAGTATTTCTTTAGTGATGAAGTAGCTATGGAAACATAACAGAGCTACAGCTGCTGCAGCTTTTAATTACTGGATTTTATTTTGGTCATTGTAGCAGAGGCTCTCTGTAAAATGATTTTGCTGTATGTGATTTAATAAACACAAAAAAATAGATTTAATATTGTCAGGTTTGTTTCCTTGTTTGCACCTTTCTTGTGCTACAAAAGTGCTGCAACTTTCATAAACCAAGAGAAATCCAGCAATAAGTGATGAGAACCAACTATAATTTTAGGAGCTACATGCTGCAGCTGGTATAACATGGCTGTTTGGGCCTTTTACGATTAACCAATAAGGGTGACACTGAGATGGTCCAACCTCACCTAACATGAATCAATATAACGTGTCCTTTATTTGGCACCATTATTATAAATGAACGAGTGGTTCAATTAAACTAATATGCTTAAAATAAAACAAATAAATGTAAGTTTACCAATTAAATTGAAATGTAATTCCTGGAAACTACAAGAAGAATTCTATTGGGAAGAACGCCATTGCTTTTGATGAAACATCAGTGAGGTGATGTCTGGTTCCAAGCTGGAGAACTTTAATCTCGTGTCCAGCTGGTTCTCCTTTTACAGCCTCACAAGTGTTGAATTGCAGGCCACACAGTTATAAGTTGTTGGGAATGGGAGCAAGCATTTAAGAACTACCCATTGAGTGCAGGATACTCGGACCATATGTGGAGCCAAAAGTCCATCAAACTCTTCTTGCCGAATACCAGCTTCGGTAACCCGCCTGATGCAGGCTCCCAAAAGATTGCCCATCTCTTGACATTGAACTCTTCAATGCGGCCCATGTTTCTGAATGGGTTTCTGGTCTGCTCAAATCTTGACTCCAGCTTTGGGAAATACTGCTGAATTGCTTGTCAAGACCCCACAGGTCCATTCTGAAGTCTTCAACAATCCGCCCAGCAGTTTCTTTCTCGGACGCAAGCAGCAAATCAACAGGAGACGTGTGAGTCAAATTCCCGGTGGTTGAGACGTCCTCCTCACAGCCCATCTTCATACTTAAAGCTTTGAGTTTTCCTGGACACTAAAGGCAGTGTTAGTTTTTTGTCGCTGCAAGTCAAGGTTCAGCCCCTTCAAAATGCTGAAAATATCGGCCAAGTAAGCTCGTCGGGTAAACCATGAGAAATCACGCATGCGGTCCAAGAAGCCACACTGTCGATAGTCACTGACATTCAGATAGGTTTTGACCTCCTTGGTAGACGATTACTTTTCCCTGTGATAACCAGTGAATTCAGTATGGAAAAAAATAGTTTCATATGTTCACTCCCCAACTCTTCACGGAGGGCTTTAAAAATGCAAGTGTTCAGAGGGCATCCTTTGATAAAGTTCACTTTTTTTTTACTGCCTCATCCAGTGGCAGTGTAAAGGCCAGCGGGAATTTTCTTCACAGCGAGTTTTCCACAATGAATGCTCCAGTGTATTGCTGCCGTCTATGGTGCAGCTACTTGGACACCTACACGTAGGTCCTTCGTCCTACCATTTAATGCTGAAGCCAGTACAATTACTGACACATCATGTTCTATCCACTTCATTTCTCACAATAGAATCGTTCGGTATCTCAAAAGTGGCTTCTCCTGTCGTGTTGGTTGGCAGAGATCGGGAGAACAAAAAATCGTCATATTTACCCTAAATATTCATACCTGACGTAGGCCAGCAGGTACCATCACTCATTCTATCAGTGGATTCCTCAAGCTGGATCAAGGAGTGCCAGCACTGACAGCAGCTGGTATTGCACGTGTTCAGCCATGAAACTTATTTGATGCTGAACAATATCATTCGATAGAGATACATTACCAATGATATTCTTTGCCTTTTCCCCAGTCATATTGTTTGTCGTTATTTTTGCAGCAAGCTGGACCAAGTTCTCTGCGACAGTATGATCTTTCCCAGTCTTTGCTAACAGCAGTGGCAGCTTGTATGAAGATTCTGGAGTGTTTGCATTTTCCCCCAATAGGCGCAGTAAAATATTGTATTCTTTGTGGATCAGTTCTTTGCATTTGTTCTTAAAAACTCAAAGGATTTTCCAATGTATTTGTGTTTGCATTCAAAATGGTTTAAGCTTAAGGGTTTCTTTGTTTCATTATTCAAGGTTTAGTAACAAAACACAACTAGGCTTTGAGTCTTTATCACCATTTTTTCAAGGTCTCACTGTTAGATTTCCTTTTTACTATGTTCTTGTCCTATTGGACTTTTTGATCACTATTATTGCAAAAAAAATGTCACTAACAATTTCTTTGCTGTTCTTCTCATACCCTTAACTAGGCAAGGTATTCACACTGAGTATGTCCCTCCATTCTATTGTACTCTGCACTTGTCATGTTATTGACATCAGAATCAAAATGTTACAGTTCTCGTTGACAAATCCTGACTCGCGTTGTCACCATTATTTTGCACTGTGCTCGCACTCACTCTCACAAACCTCGCTGGATTTGCACTTTAGAGTACCATATTTAAGCAAAAGATCCATACATTAACCCTTAGAATGCTGGAGTTTTTTGGATTTTTTAAAAAAGTTTCAAACCAGGATATTCCGGGAGTAGCAATCAAAGCGTTCAGTTTGCATAAGAAGTTACAAATGTCGAGGCACATTCCAAAACCAAAATATAGCTTAAAGTGTTTAACATGGCCAACTGAAGCACCGGTGCCTTTCCTTGTCCGATCCGTGGCGGGACCATACAACAGGTCAGAAGCCTCGTTGAGTAACATCACATGACCTGACCTGCTATATCATAAAAAATCATCACAATAATCGTCTGAGAAACTATTTACTTTACATTTATATTAATCAAACAAAATCATTTGTAACATAAATCTTGTTTATAAAACTGGATTGTTGCGCTCACACTTATGATGACGTCTAACGCATGCAGGAGCGATAGGAAAAGAGGAATATAGGAACAAGAGAAGGCCATTCAGCCCATGGAGCCTGCTCCGCAATTCAATATGATCATGGTTGATAGAACACTTCAATGCCTCTTACCTACGCTATCCCTATAACCCTTTACATTATTGTTAATCTATCAATCTCTACCTTAAACATACACATTGACTGCGCTTTCACAATCCTCTGGGGTTGAGAATTCCAAAGATTCACAGCCCTCTGAGTAAAGAAATTTCTCCTCGGCTTGGTACTAAGTAGCCCCCCCTTATTTTGAAATTGTGTCCCCTGGCTCTAGACTCCCCAACCAGGGGAAACATCTTACTGCATCTACCTTGTCTACTATCCCTTTAAGTATTTTGAAGGTTTCTATGCATTATTTTCAATGCCATGCAAGTGGTGAGGGTTTGGGCCTATTCTCTCATATAGCCTCAATTGTGGCATTGCATGTCAGTGACTTGTATTTGGGATCAGCCTGCAGACCACATGGAGGACCCTTGTGGACCACACTTTGAGAACCATTGCTTTAAGGCCTCAAATTGTCAACTGAACATTTGGGTAAATAGAGGTTCAGTGTTTGGTGAAGGAATCAGAAACACTCTCCATTAAATGGCCAGCATTGGGGCCATAGCCTCTGAGCTCCCCAGCGTCAGATTTTGGGAATCTTTCTCAGAAATTCCCAGGTAAGAGTGCACGGCAATTGCCCAGAAGTACAAGCTTCCTCTAGACAATTGCGCTGTGCTGGGAACCATTGGAAAATGCAAATTAAATTGCAAACTTCAGATGGTTCTGCCAGGGTTGTACCAAGTTATTCAGAAAAAGTTAGAAAAATTAAAACCTTTTCTAACTTCGGGGTAACTATTCTAAAGACCCATGCCAATCCCACGATGAGACTGCACCACCACCCACCCCCCCCCCCACAGCTCTGACCCCCCAGGGGACTCCCCCACCCCTGACTAACCACACACCCCCATGGTATTCCCTGCCCACCCACCCCCTCCATGGGAATGCCCCCACCTGCACAGGGCTCCTCACCCAACAACCCCCCCAGGCCCGACTCTTAACCCCCTGACCCCACTCCCACACCCTCCATGTCTGACACACTGCCCCCAAAATTCCAACCTGCAGTCCCCCCAAATGTCCAACCCCCCCACCCCCTCCCAATGTCCAGCACCCCCAAATATCCGGCCCGCTCCACCCCCCCTCCTGATATCTGACCCCTGCCCCACCCCCCCCCCCACACCCTCCCAATGTCTGACCCCCTCAGCCCCCTGCAATGTCTGGTTCCCTCAATGTCCAACCCCCCTGTACAACCCCCCTCCAAATGTCCAGCCCATTGCACCCACTCCTAAGGTCCAACTCCACCCATACCACCCCCAATGTCCAGCCCCTCTCCCCCCAACCCCACCCAACCTCCGAACACCCTACCCCCCCAATCCTTTTCACTTACATTAGGCACTTACCTTCTCCCTGTCCTGTCAATTTCAATGGGACCTTACCTGTTTTACAGCAACTAGTGTCATATAAAAGGGAGTGTGTCCTCCTTCACTTCAAAGGTGCCGGACTGCAACACTGGGCTTCGGAGAGAGCTGCATTGTTTGGATCTCGCCCGGCCTGAGTTGAAAGGTTGGGTGAGGCAGACACGGAAGAAATTTGATGTGGGTAAGCAGGCACGGAGTGGCAAACCAACACTGATTGCCGCTCTGAGGAAGTTACGGCTCTCTATTTATTGCTTTTAAAAAAATACATAGGGCGGAATTTTACGGCAGCAGGATTTTGCATTCTTGGAGTTTCAATTCAATGGAGTTTAGAATGGCTTGCTGCATTTTACGTTAGACTATGATGAGGCAGTAAAATTCCGGCCAATGAATTGCATAGAATCTACAACACAGGAACAGGCCATTTGGACGACTAGACTCCATCACTATTTATATGATAAACGAGCCTTCCCTCACTCGAACCACATCTTCCCAGTTTGCCTCTATATCTCTCCACTCCCTCGTCCTTAATAAATTAATAAATTCATACCACCTCACCTCAAATTCATTAATGCCATCTGTGTCAATGTCAGTGTATTTCACATTCTCACCACACTATATATTTTAAATTCCTTATTACCTAAAGATGGGCAGAGGAATTGTTTTTACCCATTTGTTAATCTGTTTGTCTGTATACAATATATCTCAAAAAATAAATGTCAAGTTTCAAAAAACTTTGCATGCAGATAGGATAGGGCCCAAGGAAGAACAAATTAGTTTTTGGTGAAGATGCAGGTCTGGATCTTGGAATTTTTAAAAAAGGATTCATTAGAATTGGGGAATAGGGTAAATTGACTTTTCTTTTGAGAATGTTTTGGGTTGTTTTATTTAGAATGTTGTTGACTGTTTTAGAATGTTGTGGGTTATCTCAGCCGCTGTGGTGAAATTTGTCACAGCTGTCAAAATGTGAGCAGAGTTTTCAGAACAGGTTGTTGGATGTGGTTTGGCCTGATGCCTCCTCAGTGAGGTGGAAGCTCTTAAAAAATAAATCTTTTTTCAGCTTTGTAATTACCGGCCATCAACCAGGTGGGGCAAAAGCCTTAAGGAAGAGTTGTGTAATTGTAATAACATTGATTTAGCACAGTGTGCCAGAGGTATTGAGTGTGCTCTTCAGTTGTTTAGTTCATCAGTTAATGGCTATTTTATAGTTATGACACCTCATCTTGGGTATTTTTTTAAATTCTATAATAAAGTGTGATATATCTGGTATGTAATGTATGGGGTGTAATGGACCAAACACATGCTAGATATATCAATGTTATCTCGTTGACAATTGAAGTAAATAAATATGATAGCCATTTTAGAGAGCTGGCTGCAGGATGACAAGGATTGGGTCCTGAATGTTGAGGGGTATATGACATTCAAGAAGTATAGGAAGCTAGGTAAAGATGGGGTGGGGGTGTGGGGGGTGGTGCAGCACTGTTAATCAAGGATGGCATTTGTACAATAATTAAAAATGACCTTGGTTCAGGAGGTCAGGATGTAAAATTAGTTTGGGTGGAGATGAGGAATATTGGGGATATGAATCACTAATGGGATTGGTCTACAGGCCCCCTAACAGTAACTACAATGTAGGACAAAGTATACAAGAAGAAATATTGGGTGCTTGTGATAAAGGGATGATAATAATCATGGGTGACTTTAATCTACGTATAAACTGGAAAAATAAGTTTGGCAGCAATAGCCTGGATGAAAAGTTCAAAGAATGCTTTCAAGATAGTTTCTTGAAGCAGCATGTTCAGGAACCAACCAGAAAGCAGGGTTATATTAGACTTAGTATTGTGTAATGTGACAGGAGGTGGCTAATGAGGTAGTAGATGCATTGATATTAATTTTCCAAAATTGCCTAGATTCTGGAAAAGTTCCATAAGACTGGAAAGCAGCAAATATAACCATTCCATTCAAGACAGGAGGGAGGTGGAAAACAGGAAACAACAGACCACTTAGCTTGACGTCTATCATGGGGAAGGTGTTAGAGACAATCATTAAAGACGATATAGCTAGGTATTTAGAAAAACTCAAGGTAATCAGGAAGACTCAGCATGGTTTTGTGAAAGGGAAATCATGTTTAACCAATTTATTGGAGTTCTTTGATGGAGTAACATGTGCTGTGGATATAGGGGAGCCTGTAGACGTACTGGACTTGGAGTTCCAGAAAGCTTTTGATAAGGTGCCACATCAAAGGTTATTGCAGAAAATAAAAGTGTATGGTATAGGGGGTAACATATTAGCCTGAATAGAGGATTGGCTGGCTGGCAGAAAACAGAGAGTATGCATAAATGGGTTTTGTCTGATTGGCAGGATGTGGTGAGTCCCGCAGGGGCCTCAACTTTTTCCAATTTAGATCAATGACTTACATGAGGAGAGTGAAAGCATGGTAGCTAACTTTGTAGATGACACAAAGGTGGTAGGAAATTATGTTGTGAAGAGGATATAGATAGGTTGAGTGAGTGGTAAAAAATCTGGCAGATGGGGTATAATGTAGGAAAATGTGAAGTTGTTCACTTTAGTGGGAAATATAAAAAATCAGAGTATAACTTAAACGGAGAGTGACTGCAGAATTCTGAGGTACAGAGGGATCCAGGTGTTCTCATGCATGAGTCAAAAGAAGTTAGTATATAGGTACAGCTAGTGATCAAGAAGGTTAATGGAATGCTATTCTTTATTAGAGAGGAATTGAACATAAAAGTCAGGATGTTATGCTTCAGTTACACTGGGCATTGGTGAGGGCGCATCTCGAATACTGTATGTAGGTTATGTCTCCTTATTTGAGGGAATGATGTAAATGCATTGGAGCAGTTCAGAGGAATTTTACTAGACTGATATCTGGAATGAGCAGCTTTGCTTTTGAGAATAGATTGAACAGGCTGGGCTTGTTTCCACTGAAGTTTAGAAGAATGAGGGGTGACTTGATTGATGTATGTAAGATCCTGAATGGTCATGACACGGTGGATGTGGAAAGAATATTTCCTCTTGTGGGTGAGTCTGGAACTAGGGGGCATCATTTTAAAATTAGGGGTCGCCCTTTTAGGACAGAGATGAGGAGAAAATTTTTCTCTCAGGTGGTTGTGTGACTTTGGAACTCTGCCTCAGAAGGCAGTGGAAGCGGGGTGACTGAATATTTTTAAGATAGATAGAGGTTTATAGATTCTTGTTAGGCAAGGGAATCAAAGGTAATTGGGGTTAGATGGGAATGTAGAATTTGAAACACAAACAGATCAACCATGATCTTATTGAATGGTGGAGCAGACTCAAGGGGCCAAATGTCCTACTTCTGTTCCTATTTCATATGTTTGTATGGTAAGTGGATAAAAAGACTAATTTTCCTGGCCTTTGCCAAGAGACAATACATCATTCCTTGAGCACAAATGTCAAGAAAAGTTGCTGGAAACCCATTAGTTGAGGTTTTCAGGGCTCTGTGAAGTGGGGGTAGTTGGGGGGTTGGTGGTGGGGGCGGGGGGGGAGGTGGGGGCAGCATTGTTGTGCCAGTGAGAGGAAGGATAGTTATGCAGGAGAGGATTGTAGTCTTATTGCCTCTATTTACTGTATTCTTACTGATGGCTGCCTATTTTCCTATTGTCTGATGAATGTAGTTATTAGGCATAGCAATGTGATTCCTGGAGACCCTCCAGTCTATGAGAACACAGTCAGCTCAAAGATAGAACAGTGCTGCAGGCAAACACTTCCACCTTTTCCCCCAGGACAAACTTTAGGCCATAGAGCCTCTGGCTGCAACTCTTTAAGATGTCAGCATTGTCAGCAACCTAGAGGTCATTCAAAAACAATTTCTTACAAAGTTCCCTAATAAATATTTTTTTAAATGTTTTAAGCTAAGGAAGTCTCCTCAGGGGCTATGATTTGGTCTTCTATAATTTTGCTAATGAGGAGATACAGTTAATTGGTTCCTATAAGATAATTGAAGATCCATTATTAAATGTTTGGTGGTCTTTTGAGTGAAAGCTGTCTGTGACCAAATTGACATTTTGTGTGGCATGTTCAATCTTACAATCTATAAAACAATTTAAGTTTCTGAGAGTGAGCCATGTCAGTGTTCTCACGTTACATTTTTTTAAAGTGATGCTCTATAGAAATGCACATCAAGTATTATGGAACATAATGCAATCAAACTATAGACCCTGTATCTCTTTGATATTGTTCTCTGAAAGAAATGAAAAAATCGAATTTCCTGGTCTTTCAAAAATGAAGTTCAAAGTGCTGTTCTAGTCTAAAACCCTGCATGAAACATGAAAGGCAATTTGAGATTTCAAAATAACTGTTTTCATTTCATGTAACGTCTGCAAAAATAGTTTCCTGTAATTTCTTAGTGTTGAATGTTATAAAGTCAGAGAAATTAACAGCTGGCAGCCATTGCTTAATCCATAGTAACCAGGCAGAGATCTAAAGTAATCATTGAAAGCTTGTTGAATATTTGGCTTTAGTGTTGAAATGTTCCTGCAATTCTCAAACAATTGGGCAGCAAAAAAGACAGGGAGGGGGAAAACAATTGACAACATATTGCTATTAGAGATCGCCACCAAGGATCATTTCCTTAGCTAAAGCTGGAGAGTGATCCATGGGTACTTTTCCACTTACAAAACCTAACTGGGATATAACAGGGGCACTTAGAATGTCTGCTAATTGTTTCCATAATGAGATACAAAGATGACCGTTAAGTGATGTCCTAATTTCTTTCAACACTATACTGGGGAGTTTGGATAACCACCCATTTAAAGGACATACTATTAACGCGCAATTTGCAAAAGGAAATTGTAGGACATCCGGATGACCACAGCCATTTCTCCTTTTCCCTTCAGGACAGATAAAACATGCTTATATTTATTACTTTGTCCAAGAGTTGATTACATCTTGGGCATCATCCCAACTCAAGTTTCAAATTGGCTATTTCGGTCTTAACATGATTTCCAGTAATCTAAATGCCCAGGCAAGAAGAAAACACTGGTATTATTATATTTGTTAGGGCAGGGACAGCAAGAGAAATGGTGCTAAGTGTCCTTGACTTTTTAGAAATTTATTCATTCAGGACGTAAGCAATGCTGGCAAGACCAATATTTATGAGCCACCATCAGTCACCCTTAAAATGGTGGTTCTTGAACTACTGCAGTCCATTTGGCAAAGGTGCTCCCACAATCCGAGAGGATAGGGAGTGCCAGGATTCTGATCCAGTGACAGGATAGTGTGCAACTTGGGGTGGAATTTGGAGGTGGGTAATGTTCCAATGCAGCGACAGCCTTTGCCCTTCTAGTTGGAAGAGATTGTAGATTTAGGAGATAATGCACATAGCAGCCACAGTATGACTGTGGTGGATGATGTGCCAATCAGTCAGACTGCTTTGTCCTGGATAGTCTGGAGCTTCTTTGTTGATGAAGTTGAACCCATCTAGGCAAGTGGAGAGCATTCCATTGGGAAGTCATGAGGTAAGATGCTCACTGCAGAATAACAAACCTCCAGTACCAATGGCTTTTATGTAGCTCGTCCACTTGAGGTTCTGGTCAATGGAGACCCTAGTGGCGAACTCTATGATGACAATGCCATTGAAAATTGTGGGGAAGTGGTTAAGCTCTCTTGTTGGCTGATGCTTGTGTAGTACAAATGCTCATATACTACTCATTAGCTGAAGCTTGGATGCCATCCAGATCCTTTTGTATGCAGCTGTGGATGGCTTCAGCATCTGAGGAATTGAAAATGGATGTGAATACTGTACAATCATCAGAAAACAGCCTTATTTCTCACCTTACAATGGCATGACAACCATTGATGAAGCAGTTAGACCAATCAGAATGCTGTCCTAAGGAACTCTTGGAGGAATGTTCTGGGGCTGAGATAATTGTTCCTCAACAACCATCTGCCTCTGTGCTATGTATGATTCCAACTACTGGGGAGCTTCATCTGCCAATAGAAGGTGTAGTTAATCTTATACATTGAAGGTGAAATTCTATGGGCGCTCCTACCGGTGGGATTTTCCAGTCCCACCAAAGTTAATGGACCTTTGAACGGCTCGCTGCATTTTCTGGCCCTGCCCCTGCTACAACGAGGCAGTAAAATTCCATCCAGAGTCAGTGTCAACTAATCCCAATTTCTGAAGAGTAATAACGTCAACATCAAACTTGAGCAGCTGACCGTCAATCGGCACCGAAATTCTGGAGCACATTCAAAATAGCAAGGAGTTATTCATCCTAGGTGATTACAGTGCACGTGGTGCATAACATATACCCAACAACTAAAACAATGTATGACTCGAAAGAAGCCAAGGCAGTTGTAAAAAGACTGGGAAGCACTACACAAATAAACAAAAACAAAAATACCTGGAAAAACTCAGCAGGTCTGGCAGCATCGGTGGAGAAGAACAAAGTTGACATTTTGAGTCCTCATGACCCTTCAGCAGAACTAAGTAAAAATAGGAGAGGGATGGGAATATAAGCTGGTTTAAGGTGGGGGTGGGGGGTGGGTGGAGAGAACTGGGGGGGGGTTGGTGGTTGTAAGGACAAGCAAGCAGTGATAGGAGCAGATAATCAAAAGATGTCACAGACAAAAGAACAAAGAGGTCTTGAAGGTGGTGATATTATGTAAAAGAACGTGCTAATTAAGAATGGATGGCAGGACACAAGGTACAGATAGCTCTAATGGGGGTGGGGTGAAATAAAACTAAAAGGGTATAAAAGGTATAGATTTAAAAATAATGGAAATAGGTGGGAAAAGAAAAATCAATATAAATTATTGGAAAAAACAAAAGGGAGGGGGAATAAATGGAAAGGGGGTGGGGATGGAGGAGGGAGTTCAAGATCTAAAGTTGTTGAACTCAATATTCAGTCCGAAAGGCCAGATAAACACCAGATAAACCTATGTCAATTAATCCAAATTGCCTGTGATAATGGAAATCTACATGCTATATATGAAATAATCAAGAGAGCACTTGGTCCTACGATTACCAATGTTGCCCCTCTGAAATCAGCAGATGGTGAAGTACTTACTGACAGATGCAAATTGATGCCCCACAAAATCAGAGGCAACAGAGAAAACTGGGGATATCTCACTCCTCAGTATCACTGGAAACACCCTTGCTATGGTCATGCTGAAAAGACTTCTTCAATTGCAGGTCGAATGTATCGAAAAGAACAGTGTGGCTTTCATGCTAACAGATCTAGAGTGGACATGATCTTCAAACATCAGCTGCAAAAAAATGTAGGGAACAGGACATACCTCTCTAGCTTTGTTTTTAAATCTCACAAAAGCACTTGACACTGTCAGCAGAGCCCGACCCCACAAGATGTTGGATAAAACTGGCTGTCCACCAAAGCTCCTTAGTCTCACCTGTTCCACTTATGACAACATGACAGTACTGTACAGTTTGATGGCTCCATTGCCAACAGTTTAAGGGTGAAGAATGGAGAGAAATAGAGCTGTGTCCTAGCTCCCACTTTATTTGGTATTTTCTTCTCCATGCTCTTGACCTTTGCCTTCTCTGAAGATATGGAAGAAGTTTGCCTACATATCAGGCCAGAGGGCAAGCTCTACAATCTGTCCAGATTGAAAGTGAAGACAAACACGCAGCATGTCTTGATCAGAGAACACCTCTATGCTGATGATGCCTGCTAGTCGCTCACACAGAAACTCAGTTACAAAGACTCATGGATTGTCTCTCCGATGCCTCTCCTGTACCACAAACATTAAGAAAACTGTGGTTATGGGACAGGGCATCACATCTTCACCCTCAATCAGACTAAAACAAAACAGTCTTCTGGAAGTGGTTTGCAAAATCTGCTAACTTGGATCCACACTGGCAATCTAATTCTTGATACAAGATTCAACACACACATAGGGAAAGCAGCCACCACTTTTACTGACTCACAAAAGTGCATGGAGAAACAACAAGCTGATCCTTAGGACCAAAATAATGCTTTATGAGGCCTATGCTCTCAGCACCTTATTGTGTGGATCTGAAACATGGATAACGTACACCTGTCAAGAAAGAAAGCTCAAAAATGTTCATCTTAGATATTTACAGCATATTCACAGCAGCTTATGGAAGAACAAAATCATGAATGTGTCAACCCTGTCAAAATTAAATCTCTCAGGTATGAAGAACTAATCAGGAAGAGGTGACTTTGCTGGTTCTTGCACATTTGAAGGATGGAAGACGGATGCATTCCCAAGGATATTCTGAATGGGAAGGTAGCCAGGGTCAGAATATCAGTCAGATACCCAAAGCTTTACTTCAAGGATGTTTGTAAGGATGTCAGGAAGGCCCTTGTTGTGATGATGTTGGTTGCAGACCGTGTCTGTTAAAGAAGCCTTTGTATTTTTCAGCATGATAACAGCAAGTCTTTATTATGTATTTGTAACTATATACAGTGCTGTAAAGGGTACAGGTAAGGATCTATCGCCATGACAGTCTTAACATGTCTCTGGCCAACACCACACAAACCTTGGGCCTAGGATAATGTGCCTTCTTACATCACTGTGTGGGTGGTACATAACTCAGTCCCACAATAACCCTGCATGTGCCAGACCCTTATACTACAGCCCTAAGCATTGATTTTCATATGTGGGAGACTCTAGCCAACAACAGAGAGAAATAGTGACATTAGCTGTAGGATGATGTGCACCACCATGATGATCAGTAGCTACAGCAGCTTCACAGCAGATGCCAAAACAGCATCCCAAATTGACCTGATAGCACCCTTATGGGCAGCACTTGTGGAAGAACCTGTCGCTCACGTATTGGTTTCTTCAGTTTCTTCCCTCAAACTCCTCTTACTTGCTCCAAATAAAAGATGTGGCTATGGGTACCCGCATGGGCCCCAGCTTTGCCTGTCTCTTTATGGGGTATGTGGAACATTTCTTGTTCCAGTCCTACTCCGGCCCCCTCCCACAACTCTTTCTCCGGTACATCGATGATTACTTCAATGCTGCTTCATGCTCTCGTCTGGACCTGGAAAATTTTTATTAATTTTGCTTCCAATTTCCACCCCTCCATCATTTTCACATGGTCTATCTCTGACACTTCCCTTCCCTTCCTTGACCTCTCTGTCTCAATTTCTGGTGATAGACTGTCCACCAATATCCATTACAAGCCTACCGACTCCCACAGCTACCTCGACTACAGCTCCTTACACCCGGCTTCCTGTAAGGACTCCATCCCATTCTCTCAGTTCCTTTGCCTCCGTTACATCTGTTCTGATGATGCCATTTTCAAAAACAGTTCCTCTGACATGTCCTCCTTCTTCCTTAACTGAGGTTTTCCACCCACGGTGGTTGACAGGGCCCTCAACCATGTCCAGCCCATCTCCCGCACATCCGCCCTCACACCTTCTTCTCCCTCCCCCTTGTCCTCACTTATCACCCCACCAGCCTCCACATTCAAAGGATCGTCCTCCGCCATTTCCGCCAACTCCAGCATGATGCCACCACCAAGCACATCTTCCCTTCACCCCCCCGGCGGCATTCCGTAGGGTTTGTTTCCTCTGTGACACCTTGGTCCACTCCTGCATCACCCCCTTCACCTCAACCCCCTCCCACGGCACCTTCCCATGCAACTGCAGAAGATACAACACCTGCCCCTTTACTTCCCCTCTCCTCACCGTCCAAGGGCCCAAACACTCATTTCAAGTGAAACAGCATTTCACTTGTACTTCCCTCAAATCAGTCTACTGCATTCGTTGCTCCCAATGTGGTTTCCTCTACATTGGAGAGACCAAACGCAGACTGGGTGACCGCTTTGCAGAACACCTTCGTTCTGTCTGCAAGCATTACCCAGACCTCCTTGTCACTTGTCATTTCAACACTCCACCCTGCTCTCATGCCCACATGTCCGTCCTTGGCCTGCTGCATTGTTCCAGTGAAGCTCAATGCAAACTGGAGGAACAGCACCTCATCTTCCGACTCAGCACTTTACAGCCTTCCAGACTGAATATTGAGTTCAACAATTTTAGATCATGAACTCTCTCTTCCATCCCCACCCCCTTTCTGATTTTTCCCCTTCCTTTTTGTTTTTTCCAATAATTTATATAGATTTTTCTTTCCCACCTATTTCCATTATTTTTAAATGTATGTCCATTCATTGTTTTATCTCTACCTTTTAGCCTTTTTCGATTTCTTCACCCCACCCCCACTAGGGCTATCTGTACCTTGCTTGTCCTGCTTTCTACCCTTAATTAGCGCATTCCTTTGGATAATATCCCCACCTTCAACACCTCTTTGTCCTTTTGTCTGTGACATATTTTGGTTATCTCCACCTATTACTGGCCCTCTATCCAGCTCTCTTGTCCCAACCGCTGCCCCTCCACCTTAAACCAGCTTATATTTCATCCCTTTTCTATTTTTCCAGTTCTGTTGAAGAGTCATGTGGACTTGAAATGTTAACTGTGCTCCCTTCCACATTTGCTGCCAGACCTGCTGAGTTTTCCAGGTATTTTTGTTTCTGTTTTCGATTTCCAGCATCTGCAGATTTTTGCTTTTATCTTGGTTTCTTCGGTCATCAGCAAAAATGCACCATGTGAAACTGTCCCATCCTCAATGGATTTTCTACATTTCCATCATCTCATGTGGATTAAAGGATGTTGCTGCCTTCATCAGACAGAAATACTTACATATTTGCTCAAATTACCAGCACCATGAAGCCTGATTTCCCTTTTCTAATGAGGATGCGAATATTGTTATTTTTAGGCAAGAAAATTGATCAGCAGTACATTACATGATGTGACAGCATTAGGACATGGTAGAAAACTCATGGTTGATTGATCAGAGGATTAAAACAGTTGCTCAATTATTTAAAGGTGTAACCCATGGTTTAGTTGAACACACATGGGACGGGATGATCAATTTTGATCCAGGTGTTCAAGCTATTTCCGCTAAGGTAGGTGCAGATTTAAAAATGGTATAGAAATTAGAAAATATCAAAGCATTCTGGCTAAAGGTGACACTACAGACGTAATAAATGCAGACAGGCCAATGAGTCTCTGAATGAGACCGCTATGCTTCAAAACTTCAATAACAGACATCTGTTACATTTACAGTATTCAAAGTGCTTCTAAAAGCAGAACAAATAAAGCAGAAATTAGGTGTTCTATCACTACTCATGGACTGAGACTAGTCAATAATTTGAAATTAGAATGATTGAGTACTTTTCTGTGGTAGACGTGGGAGGCATTCTCTCTCATTTCTGCCAAATTTGGGTTTTGCTTTCCAAAACAAAAATCTTCAAACTATCTTCTAATTCATTTTGTCTATTTCCATCACCACTCAATGGACTATTTATTTTGATAGTGTGGTGTCTCTTAGACCATATTTTTGTACAGCGGGTAAATGCGCATACATATTTAATATAATAGAAAGCGTGTGACCAATGCATTTCCTGCCATATTGCACTTCCAAGTAAATTAAAAGTAATTTCCATAATTTTAAAACCTGAACAAATTTTTGAGGGAGACTGGCCATAATTTAATGCCAGTAGTTTTCGTTTAATAAGCATTATTTTCCCAGTAATATTGGTTATTCCAGGTCCTGTAATTTGTTCTTGTTGCCTGACTGACCAACATTTTACACTGTGTCCAGTTGCACAGAGGGACAACATCAACACGATTAGCTACACAAACAGTATTTTGTTTATACAAAAGCCATGTATATTTTGCTGCTCAGGAGCACAGGGAATGGAGTCCAGCAGGACACGCAGGAATGAATGTGTGAATGTCAGGACTACGCTAGGTTCATGATGAAGAGTCTACTGAATGGTACTGAACTTGGGTCACTTTGTCTTGACTTAAAATTTATCTTGTGATTAAATTTTAATGTTAATCTTGTTTTAATTGCATGCTTAAATGAAACAATCACTGTATTTATCGGTCCACATTTACTACACAATGTGACACGTGGATCAAATCATATAAAACTCATCCGATGATAGTTATTTTCATTTTCTACTTTTATTTTAGCATTTTCCTCTTTGTTAATGATGTCTCGCCACATTCGGCCTCTCTACCTTATCTAAGGTGGTTTTCTTTTGATCAGACGACCTAGAATGACGCTTCGCTAGTTACTGAACATCTATTGACTATGGCTATGGCTCCGAATGACAGCCTTTAGATTGACTTCATTTTTTTATTGACATCTGTTCTGATCTTTCCCACCACTGGAAGGTTGGACGGCTAGGTAGCTGTAGCGACAAGGTCAGGCAAATAAATTGATATAGTGGCCATAATTTGCTACAAATTAATGGTGAGGGTAATGGTGGCACCGTTAATTATGTACAGATGGTACAGCAACTTCAGGAGAGGTTTCCAGGTAAATGTCAATACTGAAAAGTTGCTGTCCAAGCTCTGCTGTATGGTCATTAGCTTTACAAAGCTGGCATCTTAAACTAAACTCACCACAGAAAATTATTGCCTCATCCATTTCAGTTGAGGTACCCTGTTAACAATGTGATAACTGCTAATTATTGCCAAACAACTTCTCTGAAATTGAAAACTAACTATCACAAGTTTGGAATATCATTCCTTCAGGTTTTAATTGTTAGAGATTTTAAAAATGTAGAATTAAACTTTTTATTTCTCTTTTTCCTATCTATATGAAATCTTTCTTAATCTCAATTTCTCCTTCTGCTCCTGCACTGGCATCGAATACATCCATGCTAATTTACATTTTCTTCTCAATCCCAGCACTGTTAATTTCACAACTCATCAATTTAATGGTTAAGGAGATGCACAATTACTTGTCCTATTCACTCCAGAACCAGGTACTCACTTTCCCTCATTGCAACATTATCAGCTTTCATTTGCAGCAACTTGCAACTCAAAAAATCATCACAATTAATGGGCAAGGGCAAGTCTAACTGTGAATGCTGTCCATTACCCTGCTACAGCAACACATAGCCCAATTCTTTATTTTGAGAAAAGAAGTTAGTGGAGAATCATTCATTGTGATATTATACTGTTCCAAAGCAACAAAAGTGGGGGGTACAAAAACTCCCTGGTGCATTCTCCACTGCAACTCCTCAAACTAACAGAGCCGCCTTGCCAATAAATCTTCACCTTTTTCTCATGCAGTGTAAATTGCTGCTCCCTTTGAAATTTGGCATTCTTGTGTCTGTCCTGGTGAATGCAAGACAACAGCATGTCTTTTCTCAGCAATGCTCATGTTCCAAAGGGCAAAGGGTAGGCAATTAAAAACGCACTGACCATCTGAGCTCCTTGGCATTATTTTTGAAACATGGTATTATTTCTAGGTGCTTTCCATATTAACATTGTTGATTAACCTGAAATGTTAAGTGGTAAAGCAGTGAGGATAGTAGACAATTTCAGGAGGTCATAGGGGAACGGATGAAATGGGCAGACACGTGACAAATGAAATTTAATGCAAAGAAGTTTCAGGTCATGCATTTTGGAAGATAAGAGACCTCAGGGTTCACACATTCAAATTTTTGAAGGTGGCAGGACAAGTTGCTTAGGCCGTTAATGTTTATGTGATCCTGGGCTTTATAAATAGTGATATGGAGTACAAAAGCAAGGTAAGCTAAATGTTTATAAATCACAGGTTAGGCATCAGCTGGCATATTGTGTCCAACTCCTCATTAGAAAGGTGTCAAGAACGTCCAGAGGAATTTGAGTGGAATGATACCATGGATGAGAGACAAGTGCTTTTGGGGAAAACAGAGAAACTGGGATTCTCCTTAGAGCAAGGAAAGTTAAGTGCAAATTTAATAGTAGTATTCAAAATTGTAAAGGATTTTGATAGAGTAAACAAGGAGAAGCTGTATCCACTGGCATTAGGGTCAGAAATTAGAGCACAGATTTAAGGCAATTGGTAAAAGAGGAGAGTTTATATAGAATATATAGCACCAAAACAGGCCACTGTGCCCAACTAGAATGTGTTGGTATTTATACTCCACATAAGTCTCCTCCCCTCTTATTTGCCTTATCTCAGCCTTTCTGCATATTTATTCCCATTTATCTTATGTACTTGTCTCGTATCCTTTTGAAAGTATACAAGCTATTTTCCTCTGACAGTGAGTTCCTCATGTTGTTTTAACATAGCTTATGATTTTGTTTAAATTTAAGAACCATAATAAATTTAGCAGTATAGGGTAGCTGAGGAACAGACATGTTGAGCAGTTATTTTCACACAGCAAGTTATGATATAGAATGCACTGCCTGAAGCAGATTGAATATTAACTTTCACAAGAGATTTGGAAATAGTCCTATAAATGTTTCCTATTTGAGTCCATGGGGATAAAGCAGGGGAATGGAATTAATTGGATAACACTTAAGAGCTGATACAGGCATGCATCAACAAAGGATCTCCTTTTATGCTGGATCATTCAATGAATACGTTAATAAAATTAACTGCCAAAGAAATTAACAGAGAGGCAGCAAGTTTGTTAAAGTTGGTAGGTGATATGACCGATGCAGTTGGTACAGCTGAGCTATTTAAAAATCCCAGAGGGAAACTTTAAACAACTGTCATAACCTATAATTTTAAGTGTTATGTTTGTGATGCGACTCTAAATTCAGGAATCAGACTAGCAGTTCTTGAGGTTTTACATTAAACTAAATGACACAATTTTATTAATTTACACGTTAAAATATATATACATCTATATATATATATACACACACACGTGGCTACAAATTACTACAATCATAACTTTTAACAAATTCCCAGAGTAATCTCCATTAAGGAAACAGCAACTCATAGACTTAACCAAAGCATTTTCACCTTACAAATTCAAAATGAGGTTCTTTTCACTTTGGTTCCTGTGGAGACAGTTGGAGGCTTACAGCTGCTTTTTGATCCCTCATTGCCTCTGCCCTACACACACAACACTGCTGAAGTTATACCAAGCACCATTCATTGAATGTAAATTCTTGTTGTATCACCAGCCTCTTCTAACAATAAAACTCCTTTCTTAGTACCAATTTTATTAGTAATAAAAACAAATTGCTTCATATCTGCTGGATAGGTGTCAGTTTTCACCCCACTTCTTGAATGCTCTATTCAAAAAAATGCAAATGTTCCCTACCCCTCTGTTTACATCTCAAAATTAGAAGACATCAAAGCACCCAGAGAAGCTGGCTTTAATCCAATTCAGATACACCCAAAGACTAAACCTCTATTCTAAGGGAAAAATATTTTCCAATAATGTTGTATACATTAATAGCTTCATGACAGTAGGATATATGGAGTTATGTCTTCTACTTGTCCTTCCCGTTCCTCAGTTTTCATTAGCTTTATCCTGCCAGCATATGATAGTTCTGTAGGGACCCACATTCGAAAATGGTAAGTTGACATTTCCCTGAGATATTGACAAACTATGAATTTACAGCCGTTTCTGCTTTTATTGTTTATGTCAAAGAAGCCAGCCTGGTTCCATCAGTTTACTCTCTCGCTAAAAACACAGCATTCCAAGGCTGCTAGGTGCTCCATTTAGTGGCTAGTCTAAAGTGCAGCAACTCGTTTAGGTGAAACCTGCCTATTTATAGCATGATGAAGACTCAAATATTATGGAAAATATAGTAATGAAATTCACGTGATCAAATTAAGCAACTGGTATGGTGAATTAGGGTGGCAGGAAGTCATTTATTCTTTTCAAATGTCAACCCTGGATAAGTATCCTATTTAAAAGAGTGATACTACATGGAGTGTGGGCTCATTTGAACATTTGGAGAACATGTTCACTGCAATGCAGTGTGATTTTTTTAAAAAAGGCTGCAGCATATAAAAGGGCTACTAATGTTGATCATAATCAAACTACCCAAGTAAGCAGTCACAAAACATACACAATTAAATAAATGATTTAGAGGTAGAAGAAAAAGTGTATGTCCTCAACTCCTCTAAGAAAGATAGGATTTTAGTTTTCCCTTTCAACTATAATAACTTTGGATACTTTAACATGTATAAAAGTCCAATTAAAATTGGCAAGCCGGCAATGATTATTTGCAAGTGCATTCTGTATGTCTAAGATTCTGTATTATTTATAAACTAATAAGAGCCTAATCACATTAAAGCAGCTGCAAACTGACAGTAATGCCTACTTTAATCATTATAACATCACTGGATAAAGCAAGCAAAACAACTTTTTTTTACTGACATTGTACAAAGATGCTGCCATATACCTCAGAGGATAATGCCTGGGTCTGTGCAGTAATGAGTTTATTACAGTCATTATTCTGAATGACTGTGACTTTCTAATGTCACACATTTATCTCTGTCGGCACTGCATGCTGCAACATTCCTCCATTAATCTAAATAATGTGGATCTAAGCAAATCTGCCCCAGCAGAGAACAGTAATTTACAGCCAAGGGCTGGACCACATCTTATTACTTCTCAATTTAGAACTAAAGGGTTCAAGTGCACAGAAGGTCAACCTCCATGGATATTATACAAGGGTTTACACTTGTTCCACCATCTAAAAAAGTTAGTTGTTCAGGTGGGTATGAATTAGTGATGCTGCAGCACAAAGGGCATTTGGCAACTTCAGTATGATGGACTGCTTTCAAAAAATTTCAATTTTGGTTTCTGAAGTGGGGGAGAGGTGGGGACAAAGCTGTTTTAAAGTCATTACCTGAAAACAAGTTTGCATTTATATAGCACCATTAACATAGTAAGGTATTTGGTAGTTTAAATATTTTGATGCTTGCTATATTGTTCTCTAATGATTTATTTCCTTTATGGTCCTGTAAATGAGGGTCAAGAATTTTTTTTTAATTGGATGCAGGTTAACAACCTGCATATGAGGCTTTTGTTATTAATTTTCTTCCCCAGGTCCACACAGATGTGTTTCTAAGTGATTTGCTCCAAATTCAGTGCTTAATATATGCTTTCCTTCCTGATTAGTTAAAAAAACTCACATGATTACTGTGATCCCTAAGTAGCAGCAGCATTTTGTATTGCTTGATTTTGGGGATTGAGGAGGCAAGAATTCCAGAGGGTGACATATGATATACAGAACCGAAGCTGCCATTCAGCTGACATTAATGCTCAACTCAAGCCTCCTCCCATCTTTCTTCATCCAAATCTATCGCCGTAAACCTCTATTCCCTTGGCCTTCATAATCTTCTCTAGTTTCCCCTTAAATGCATCCATTCTGTTCACTTCAACCACTCAATACGGTAGTAAGTTGCATATTCTTACCACTCTTCGGATGAGTAAGTTTCTTCTAAATTTCCTACTGGATTTCTTGGGATGACGATCTTATATTGATGGCTTCTAGTTACGGTCTCCACAAGGGAAAATATTCTCTCTGGACCACTCTATCAATCAAAACCTCTTATAATTAAAAAAGACCTCTATTAATTCACCCCTCAGTCTTCTTTTTTCAAGAGAAATAGAGACCAAGCCTCTCAATCTTTTCCTGATCTGCATACCCTTATACTTCTGGTATTGTCCTTGTAAATCTCTGCACCCTCTCAGTGCCTCTATATTCTCTTTATATGGTGATCAGGACGGCATGTGGTAAAACAAAGATAACCACACGCACAGTCAATAATGAGACTTTGAATTTTGATTATGAACTGAGATCTCTGCCTGCTTCTTAAAAGATTTTCAGTTTAGGCACTTTATTAGGTTAGCCTGTAAACTAGAAAGCCTTGCATTCTTTGTGCTTCATACACTAATCATCCTGCTGTGCATTTTCTGTTTCAAATTTGAAACTGTCGGGCATTCATTTTAACTTTATACAGCCTGCCATCTATCATTTCCAATAGAAAGGAAATCTGCATGAAATGTACAACAAAGAGTCAATACGGTAATGGCCATTTTACACCATTGGTTAGAATTTCCTCCTTGGGACTTAAATTGTGGGAATAGGAAAAAAGAATCCTAGCTGGAAGTAGAAAAAAGCTGTATAACAAGACAAATTTGCCCAGTGAGACAATTTATTTACCTCTTGTGCCCATGCTCATGCCACTTCTAGGCATAGTTGGATTGGAGGTGATTTTGATTAGTCTCCCTTCTGCTAAAATATGCTTCAGTTTATTATAGTGGTGCAAGGGAAATTTGATGCTGGACTTTGGAATGATGGTAAACAGGATTCAAAACTCATCTTCTTGCATTGATGATATTGTAGAGCTGGTCTGCATTCTTTTCAAACCATATGTGATGCATGCTCTGTGGTTGGTCATCTGCATTGTATTTTGCTGCTTGGACCAAGTACAATATCCTGCATTTTGGAACTCACCTTAAGCCCTACAGTTAGTCATACAGAACTAAATTGCTTCCCCCAGCCATGTGGAATGAACACTTTCATTACGATTATAAGGTTTCCCCCGATAACCCCGTCAAAAGACTTGTGTCTCCGTTTTCTTCCAGCCATAAATTCATCAGGGTTGCTGCATGGAATTCACAACAACTGCCAATGTGTCTGAATTTTCAGATAGCAAAATTAAGATTCAAAAGGGGACGGAAAGGAAGAAAATAAGATGGAGAGCAAAGTCAGCTTTTCCTTTTCACAAGCTATGTTCCTAGCTGCCCTACGTCCAATAGCCATACAGCCAGCTGAGACAAGCCTTTTGACTAGGACACACTACTGTCTCCTCAAGAGCCAGCAGCTACGTCATGAGCTATTAGGACCACTCCCACCCATTTCGAAATTAGATGTTGCCAGCTCTTGCTACTAAAGATACCACTGCCCTCCTATGTAAGCATGCATAATAGTGCACTGAACATTTATGTCCATTAAGTATTAACTCTAGAATAAAAGTCAGCTTGACACAGATGTTTGATAGAACTGGGAAGTGCTGTAGCTTGAAAAATTGAATAAGGAATTGTAGATATCAGGGTCAAACAAGTCAAGGTTATTAAAAATATTTTTCTTACAATACTCTAGGAACAAATCTTCATAAAAAAACATGATTCCAATAAGTTAAAAAAAAATGCTATTTCTCAGATCACTTTCTGTAAGTCTCTTTCTTGAGAAACAGTTAATGTAACTGTCAATTCAAATGCAGTATTTTACCAAGTTTGGCTGTTTAACTCAAAAGCCAGGAATCAAAACAATGCTTTTAAGACCCATACTACTGGGTCTTGTAAGACACATGTCACTGATTTTTTAGTAAATAAGAACACAAGCACTGACACTATTATCTTCAATATTCTAGATTATTATTTCAATAAAAACTAAAATCAAAAGTCAGTTGCATCAGTTAAGATACTTGAAGCTGCAGCAAATAACAAGATAGCCATGGTTTTCATTCATGCAGCTGCTCTAAGTGTTGGACCAGCTTTGGCCTGTTCTTTCAAGTGTCTTTTAATGATTAAAATAAATGAACTATCGGGTACAATTCCTAGAATAGGGGTTTTACTGAGCATATAGCAAATGCCATTGAAATATATCAATAAATTAGATGTCCAGACTTAAAAATGAAATATTTGATAAAGTGATTCATGAATGCCTAAATTACTTTTGTTACCAACCACATACTTAAAAGTTGAAAAAAAATGCTAATACTTAATACAGTTCAGTCAGAATTTAATTGAAGCATTTTAAAATGATCCAAAAGGTGGCCAATTACACATTTATGAGCAGGCGTTGGAATAATATCTAGCAGATCACATGAAAAAGGCGTCAGCTTTTGTCCAAATCCAGTAAAAAGTTTAATATATTGGAAGTTATGCTGGCATTCACAAGTGGACATGCTCTTCATTCTCTTATACTGCTAAAGGCTCAGGTAGTGGATGAAGGGGGAATGGAAAGAAGAAAAAGACTTGCATTTATATAGCACCTTTCATATTTTTTGAGGGTGGTGGGGGCAGTAAAAGACAGAGATGTGTAGGTCTGGAGGCTTGGAGTTGAAAGCCAAGTTGGAAGATGTCAGTTTTTGCAGTTAAAAGTTTTATAAAAAGAAAAGCAATGAGAAAAAAAAATGTTATCCTGCAAAGACAGTGCAGAAGTATGGTTTGCTATATAATCCCTCCCCATTTCTCTAGGAAAGAAGTGGGACTCAGCAAAGTAAGCAGAATTTGCATTTACTGTTATCCTAACTTGCTGCCTGTGTGATGACAGCAGCTTAATGATTTGTATCTGGTTTTGTCTCATCAGTATTTCAAAAAATATATAAGTACAGGTAATAAAGAAAAAATAGCTCGTTCTAATCAGAAGGGGGAGCTGCTGTTACATTGCTGGGTTACACTGTTGTGCAATTAGCCAACAGGCATTATGTGCATAGTTTAAGACGCTCTGAGCTCTTACCGGAGTGAGCAGCACTGCTGTACCTGCGACAAGGAGGACCTGAAACTTGTAACATAAGTGAGGCTGTCTATAAAACTTAACCCATGATCACTCATAATTCAAAACTTGACCTGCTACATTTCTCAGGTACCAAATACTTCCTCCTCAGAATTTTGAAGATGAACATTCTAGAAACTAGTTATCAGCCCATAAATATCAAACTATTAGATTTTCATTAGCAAGTTGAAAATCCTTTGGATTTATTACTAAGGTTTCTCAGGTGTAACAAATATTGATCGGCTGTAACACCAGAAGTACAGAGCCGATTATATTTAGTAGCCCCTTAGACAACACTGTTAAGTAATCACCCTAAAATTGGTGCAGCTGTTGTAAAACTTAAATCTATTCAAGGCTGATGAACAAAAGACCCTTGTAGGTTCTGAATGCAAAATAACACAAAGAGACAGAAACGGTTAGAACAATCTGGGAATCTCACCACACTTGCTAGCCAATAACATGGTTGCTGTGTGACTGCCCCACTATCCTCTCAGCCAGTCACAGTTGGACAGCTTAATAGAGGAAAGATTGGAGGCAGCAAGGAAAGAAGTCATAACATGTTACAGGCCCAGCTACTAGTTGTTGAAACCAATCCATACAAGATGTTTGTGGCATTCGTTCTAATGTCTAAGACACCCCCTTATGATACTTCTATCATCTATATGTTTTTGGCCTCCGTCATGCACTACCTGTGGTCAAAAGGTAAATGTCCCGACCTTTGACAATGCTGCTGTGTAACAAGCCACAGAAACTGGTATAAGGTACACCAAAAAGGATTTTACATCCCTTCAGCCGAATGCTTTCCCTCAGCTTACACATTCCCTGCACCAACACTGATGTTGGCAGTCTACATATGAGGAGTTTTAGGTATTGCATAGTACTGCCAAGTACCACAAATTCCTGACTCATTCAAACTCTTGCAGAAGTCGAAGAACATTATCAGTGAATTCATTCCTTTGCTTTCCCATTCCAGTCAATTGTATTGCTGGGAGGCTGGAGTGTGGTGGATTGTAGACATTTGGACAATAAACTTCATTCAAAATGAGCCAGGTGGCATCAGGATCAACTTCATTTAGATGGTAAAAAACACTGGTGAAGAGAAGAGTAGACATATTACATACACATGAACAACTTATATTTATGTAGCACCTTGAATGTAATAAAACTTTCCAAGGTGTTTCACAGGAGCATTATAAAACTAAGTAATGACATTGAGCCACATAAGGTGATATTGGGTCAGGTGACCAAAAACCTGGTCAAAGAGAGGTTTTAAGGAGTGTCTTATAGGAGGAAAGTGAGACAGAGAGGTGTAGGGAGGGAATTCCAGAGCCAAGGGCTTGGCACCTGAAGGCACAGCCACTAATGATGGAATAATTAGAATTGCAAATGCACAAGATGCTAGAATTAGGGGAGTTCAGATATCTTGGAGGGCTGTGGAGCTGGAGGAGATTAGACAGAGAGGGAGTGACAAGGCCACGAAGGGATTTGAAAATAAGGATGAGAATTATAAAGTCAATATGTTGCTTGACTGGGAGCCAACTTAAGTCAGCAAGTGCAGAAGCAATAGGGGAACGGATTTACTGGGAGTTAAGACATGGGCAGCTGAGTTTTGGGTGACCTCAAGTTTACTAGGGTAGAATGTGGGAGACCATTTGGTGTGCACTGGAATAGTTGAGTCTAGAGGTAACAAAGGCATGAATGAGGGATTCAGCAGCAGCTGAGCTGAGATAGGGGTGCAGATGGGCAATGCTAAGGAGGCAGAAATAGGCAGTCTTACTGATAGCACGAATATGAGATTGGAAGCTCGTCTGGGGACCGAGTGTGACACCAAGGTTGCGAACAGACTGGCTTAATCTCAGACTGTTGCCAGGGAGAAGAAGAGTTGGTAACTAGGGAATAGAGTTTGGAGCAGGGACCAAAAATAATGGCTTCACTTTTCTCAATATTTAATTGGAGGTAATTTCTGCTCATCCAGTGCTGGATGTCAGATAAGCAGTCTGATAATTTAGCAACTGTGGAGTTGTCGAGAGAAGTGTCTATGATTCCAATTGAAAATGTTTTGTAATAAAATGGTTCACATATCTTTTTTTGCTCAATTTTTTCAATCATCAATTCTCTTCTATCCTTTGGATCTCTGCCGCAGCCTCCTTCCTGGAGGTCATTCTATCAGTGTCTCTTCTCTAATCCAGCACGTTGAGGACAGTTTAGCATCCCTCGTCACTTCACTGCTGTCAGTTAATTCAGCACAGATCGAAAAGATTGAATGGTTCAGCTACTAAATCTTAATTAGTTGGGCCATCAGGGCCCTGTTTCTATATCTAATTTTGATATATGATGAGAAGGGATGTTAATGCAACCAGAAAATTCTCTGTTGTGCCAAATTTGACCACATGCTAATTTTTCCTTTTACTTAACAATTGAAACCTCAACTTGGTCATACACACTGATGTATGGGGAACAACTGCACTCCCACCCCACCTCCACCCCAATACAAATTAATATTGGGACACAATGCATCCAAAGGGATTGTCAGAATGGCCTGGTTACACTTTCCCCCAAAAGAGATTTATGTATTTATTATATGTATTATAGATATAAAATATAAAAATGAATATAAGACAATGCTAAAACAAAAACAAAAATACCTGGAAAAACTCAGCAGGTCTGGCAGAATCTGCGGAGAGGAACACAGCCAATGTTTCAAGTCCTTATGACTCTTCAACAGCTGTGGAAGCTCTCATTTTAAAAGTTGAAATTTATGATGATTAATCATTGATTTGAATGAAATGAGTTACCTGCAAGCTGCATCCTGGAGTTTCAGAGGCTGCCTACTGCTCAGGTATGGTAAGCAGGTGCTTGCCACCATATCCAGGTCAGTCTCACCTGCATCAAGAAAAATATTGATAATATCTCCTACAGTGTGAGTTAACCATTTTTATGTCACTTTTTTTGTGCTCCCCATGGTGAGGGGCTATTAAGAATCGATGAAATGAACACTTTCCACATCAGGCACTCAGTCAGCGTTAGGCAGTCCCCAGGTCAGATGTAGCACAATTAGATGGAAATTGAAGCCATCCCAACTTTACTTCAATAATGTTTCTTTGCTCTAAATTCAAAGTAATAACTTGACATTTCCTACATCAGCAATCCTGTGACTACTCTGAGCAAGACTGCTAATATATTACTATCTCATACTCAGCACAAACTAGATTCAGGCCGTGCAAATTCATTCCGTGGTTAAACTCTGTTAATTAATAAATTTCTGCTTACCTCAAACTCCATTCTCAAAAGTAAACGGTTGCTTTTGATGGCAAAATTAAATATAACTAATGCTTTAAATAAACAATCAATGCATATTAGAGTGATACCTGTAGCATTTTCAGCAATAATCTAAAGATATATCACCAGAAATGAGGGAAATCAGTGACCAATTTGGCAATTTGGACCAATCAATTATATCTACTGTCAGTCAGATTGCTTTAGCTCCATTAGTGCACTGCTTGGCTACTTCTTCTGCTCCTGCATCTAGGTTTAGTGTTCTGGTGAACATCCTTCTGGACTGGATAGTACAACTAGATGTTCCAGCAAGTTCAGCACCAATACTCACTTAACCAGCCCAGGTACTTGTTAGATACATTAACCTTTCAACCCTGAGCAATGATTTATTAGTTTTGCTTTGTTCCCAAGAAAGAGGATAATACAAAAGTGATAAATGGCAGCCAAACATTGTATTGTACAAGTGCACAATCTGTTATCACACAGCCCAGGTGACAATTAAGCTTCCGGAGCTTTCCTAGAGGGAATTTGTTCTAGATTTGGAAGTTGATGAGGACTAAACTTCCCTATACCCTATGCTGCCAATCACTTAAAAAAAATATAATTAAATACTGGCAACCAGCACATCATAAAAGCAAAGACAAGTGCTCCTTTGGAATATGCTGGTCTTGAAGAGAAGACTGGCTACCGCATATTTTCTGGAAATCATAGGGAACAAACAAGGGCCTATAAGGCATTACCTGCCTTTGGCAAAGAAATATATCAAATACCCATGAATGTAAAAATAAGGCAACTGCCACATAGCTGAATTATTAATCATTGACTTTTTTTAACTAATACAGGATTTTGTAAGAATAAGTCCCATGATATGAACTCAGTATCTCAAATGCAGGAATACTTTGAAGTTGGAATACTGCAGCTTTACTTAGAAAATAACTGAATTAGAACACAAAACTGAAATAAAACCCTAGCTCCCAATAGAAAGGGAAAGGTTATCCTTGATAAATATCTTAAATTCCTTTCCTTTTTTTTTGATAGCAATACAAACTGCTCAACTGTTGACATCAGAGGTTATGTACTTACCAAGGTCCAGTTTTTCACAGAGTTTTCCAAGACCCTGAAGTTCAGCCAACTGTAGTTTGTAAGAGAGTGTGTGGCTGTAAATGGGCCCAGCCTTTGTACTGACTGGGGCTTGGCTTACTAAAGATCTGGTCACCTTTGGCAAAATGTCTTTAGAAACTCTGCTCCTCAGGAAATCACCAGATCCGTCTGCCAACTTACACAGCACCTGAAATGCAAAAGAGAAACCACTCAATGGTCTGCAGTTTGTTCATTCAAGATCAGAAAACAATCCCAGAAAATTTCTGATATCCAGAAATATATGCAAATATTTCATAAGAAAGTCAGCACAAAATAAAGCTTTCTTGCCCTGGTTTAACACAAAAACACGTGAGACACATAAATTCACCAAAGCTACTGCACAGGAAACATCACTTGACCTTGAATGCCCTGAGGATCACAAGGGGATCATCACTTGTCAATCTCTGCACAAGAGGACTCCACAACCGGTGTACCATTGGAAGCAGCTCATTCACATTACACTGAAGAACAACCACACATAATTCCAAAACATCCAACACCTGTAAGAAAAGAAATGTTGTCAGATACATAGCAAGTAATGAGGCAGATATTTGAAAGAATCTCAGTATAAAGAGGAGACACTCTCCATATTTACTGTATTCATACTGCATTCAGGGAACAGAGTTTGCTGCTGAGTATTTCACTGTTCAAAGGTAGTTCAATTTTTTTACTCTATTATTTCCATTATATAACATTTGAATTCATAGGGTTTGTTAATTTGACTGTTGATAGGGTCATAATTGTTATGGCACAGAAGGTGGCCATTCAGCCCATCAAGTCCATGCCAACTCAAAGGAGCAATCCAGTCAGGCCCATTCCCCTATTCTATCCCTGTAACCCTATAATTGCTCATTCAATTTCCTTTTCAAATAATTGATCACCTCCAGTTTCACTACCCTTTTAGGCAGCGAGTTCTAGGTCATTACCACTCACTGTGGGAAGTTCTTCCTTACAGCCCCTGATTCTCTTGCTCAACACCTTAACTTTGTATCCCTTATTCCTTGCATAATCAGCTAATGGGAACAGCTTTTAATTGTCTACCTTGTTTAAACCTGTCATAACCTTATACATCGCTATCAAATCTCCCCTCAATATCCTTTGGTCTAAGGAGAACAGCCCCAGCTTCTCCAACTTAACCTTGCAGGTATAATCCCTCATTCCTGGAATCATTGTGGTAAATTTCATCTGCACCCTCTCAAGGACCCTCACATCCTTCTCAAAATGTGGTGATCAGAATTAGACACAATACTCAAGTTGTGGCCTAACCAGAGCTTTATAAACTCTCATAACTTTCCTGCTTTTGTGCACAACACCTCTATTTATGAAGCCCAAGGTTCCATATACTTTGCCAATTACTCTCTCAATAGGTCTGTTTCACCTTCAAAGGTCTATGCACATCAACTGTCAGGTCCCTCTGTTCCTTCAAACTCTTTGGAACTATGCCATTAAGTCTATATTGCCTCTCCCTATCCCTTTTGCCAAAATGCATATAGACAACATCCACTGCATTCTCTTCATCAAAGTTCTCTAATACTTCATCAAAAAAATCAATTAGATTAGTCACACACCATATGCCTTTTCCAAATCCATGCTAGCTATTCTTAATTAACTCAAACCTCTCCAAGTGCCTTTTGATGATCTCCCTTGTCATTGTTTCTCAAACCTTACCCACCACTGATATTAAACTGACCAGCCTGTAGTTGCTAGAAATGTCCTTACACCCTTTCCTGAAAAAGGGTCTCACATCTGCCACTCTCTAATCTTCTGTTACTTCCTAAGTATCAAAGGGCAGTTATGACATTGTTATCTCCGCTTCCTTTCACAACCTGGGATTCAAACCATCCAGACTAGGCTACCTACCCACTCTAAGCATAACCTATTTTTGTACATACTGCCTATCAATTGTCACCCCATCCATTACATCTACCATCTTCACTTCTACCAATATTTTGTCAGCATCCTTTTTCTTAGTTAATACTGATACAATGTACTCATTAAGTATTGTCCGGTGCCTCTAAGGTTATATGGGCCTCTTTGTCCCTAACAAGACCCACTTGTTTACAACAACAACTTGCATTTATGTAGCAAAATTTAATGTAGCAAAACATTCCACAGCACTTTTGGGCCACCTGTAATTTCTGTGGCCTAGAGGAGTCAGTTTCACATCTATGTAGAAAATGTGAGGTCGCAGCCTCTCCTCCAATATCTGAGGGGCTGCTATTCAATTTCTAGTTGCACTTCAATCTCACACTCCTGATGTTCAGTGCAGGAGGAAGCAGGCAGATTGGAGAAATTCCTTGTGGGACTGCTCCTGGGGCTGGCTAAGGTGGCCACCAACAGGTACAGGCAATTGTTCTGCCCAACTGGCTGCCTCTCTTCTTTGGCCAGGTCCACACTTGGGTGTCTCTGGAGAGAGAACACAGCGTCCACCAGTACGCTTCAGTCCTTTTTCAACTGGTGGGCACCAGGGGTACTGGAGTCATCACCCTGCGAACGCCACTTTAATCTGATTTGCTCGGCTTTAATGTTTTTTGGGAATTTTTTGTTACAGTACATCGGTGCTGCTGCTTTTAAAAGGAGCACTTAGTCCTCTTTATTGACAACTTCTGGTTGGATCAAAAGAAGTAACATGAGAGTTATCAAAATTATTTTTAACACTGAGCCACAGATGCAGGCATCATGACAGATGACCAAAGAGGTAGATTTTAAGGAGAACTTTAAAGGAGTAGAGATAGGTAGGATGGCTTGGGGAGTGAATTCCAGAGCTTAGGGCCAAGGCAGCTGGAAGCAAGGCTGCCAGTGGTGGCATGATTAACATCAAGGGTGTGCAAGAAGCCAGAACACTGGAGAGCAGAAATCTCAAAAGAGAGGTAAAAGGGAAAGGGAGGGCAAGGCCATGGAGAGATTTGTCAACAAGGATTAGGATTTTAAAATTGAGGTGTTGTCAGACTGGGAGTGAGTGTAGGTCAGGAAGCTCAGGGGTGCTGAGTGTCTGAGAATTGATGTATGTTACGTTCGGGCAGTAGATTGTTGGGTGAATGCTAGTTTATGCAAGGTGGTTGATAAGACGACAGTCAGAAGTCTGATGGAATAGTAAAGTTTAGAGATAGCAAGGGCATGGATGAGGGTCTCAGCAGAAGACAGTCAGTCGACGGCACACAGGCTGAAGTCGGCAGTCTCAGTGATGAAGAGGATATGTGATCAGAAGTTTATTTCTGATCAAACATAATACCAAGGTTGCAAATGATCTACTCAGTATCAGGCAGCTGCCAGGAATGGAAATAGCGGGCAGGGAACAGTTTATGGCAGGGCCCATGCAACAGTTTAAAATTTCCCATTTAGTTGGAGGAGATTTCTACTCATTCAATACTATATGTCAGATAAGCAGTGTGACAAATCAAGGACAGTGGAATAGTCCAGAAAGGTGGTGGTGAGGTAAAGCTCAGTGTCACATCATACTTGTGAAACCTGATGCTGCATTTGTGGATATCACCAGGGGCAGCATGAGAAATAGGAGGGGGCCAAGGATAGATCCTTCAGCGACTCCAGAGGTAATGGTGCAGGAGTGGGAAGACAAGCCATTGCAGGTGATTTTCTGGTTATGACTGAACAATTA
The DNA here is from genome assembly GCF_017639515.1 of Carcharodon carcharias. NCBI lineage: Eukaryota > Metazoa > Chordata > Chondrichthyes > Lamniformes > Lamnidae > Carcharodon > Carcharodon carcharias. The sequence continues at coordinate 60,841,693 of NC_054480.1, read as the reverse complement.
AGGATAGAACTAGGTAAAGGCATTTCCATCTAACTGATGATAAAAGAAAGGCACAGGAGGAGGGTGGTGTGGTCAACTGTATCAAAGGCTGGAGATAAGTTGAGAGTACGTAAGGCCACAGTCTTATAGAACATCATTTGTAATTTTGATAAGGGTCATTACAGTACAGAGGTGGGGCTAGAAGCTTGGTTGGAGGGATTCAAACATGGAATTATGGGAAAAATTGGCATGGATTTGGGAGGTGAAAGCATGTTTTATGGACTTAGGACAAGAAAGAAAAGTTGGAGATGGGGCAGCAGTTTGCAGGGCTTGAGGGATCAAAGATAGATTTTTTGAGGGTAGGAGTGATGACAGTAGATTTGAAGGGCAGGGGTCAATACCTGAGGAGAGAGAATCGTTAACAATATCAGCTAACCTCAGGCTCAGGAATGGAAGTTAGGTGGCCACATTTTAGTTGGAATAGAGTCGAGGAAGCAGGAAGTGAGACTAACAGACAAGCTGAACTCGGAAAGAGCAAGACAGCAGAGAGGAGAGACACTAGAGAAAGACGTTTGTTCAGGGCTAGGGTGGGAGGGATCATTTGGAAAGATTTGGTCCAGTGGGCTAGAGGAAGGGAGGAGTTGGGAAGCAGCAGAGGTAGCTTAATGGATGGTCCCGATCTTTATGCGAAGGCCCTGGATTTTCACTCCCAGGCAGCTGCAAAGAGTTGGGAAATGTTCTAGCCTGTAACATCTGCTTTGGGAAAAAGTGCCCCAAGTGGCAAGATTTTCATTCCTAGGGAAAGGGAGGAACAGTTGGGTGCATCCTGTCACAGATTGGAGGCAGCCAACAGAATGCTGAGGCGGACTGCTTAAAAGGCCCACCTCAGTTCCCTGACACTTCGTCCCAATTGTGTTGTTAAATATTAATCACTCTAGCCCTCACCCATTCACACCCCCATCCACTCTCCATGCCCTATCCATGCCAACTCATGCTCCCCCACCTACAAACCTTTGCCATTACATCCTCCCTGCCAACTCACCCAGTATCTGCCAGGGGCAGACCCCAGGAGCTATACTGAGATGAAATAAAGTTCTAAGCATCTATTACAGTCTACGCTATATAAAAATCTCTTAGATAAAGTCCATTTCAATACTTTTAAATACCCTCAAGTACTTAATCCCTCAATCCCACCCCCCCTTACTGTTATATGGTAGGCTGTGGAAGCAGTCACACAGTAATGCTTGAATGATAGCATTTAATGTTATATCAATAAACATCTATTGCAACTGCAAGCAAGATTTCTTGTTCAACTCTCAGAAACAGGAAGGCTGTTTTATTTAAACTTAAAGGGCAGGGGATTTAAATAACTTGATAGCTTGACAGTTCCACAGACCTTAGCCACCCTTTACAAAAATTTATGTCTACTTTAAAAGAAAAAATTGTAAGTCACACACTGCGGGATAAGACCCTCATTCAAGTGAAAATGGGGTCTGTCTGAACTCAGCAACGAGTTCAAATGGCCCTGAGTTGGGGCTCCACCTCATGTGTGAGTCATCTTCCATCCCCTCCCCCTTACTGGTGAAAATGGGATTGGTCTGAAATGGGGCAAGACTTCTGGATTTAGGCTCCCAACGCCATTTTGGGTGAGCTGTGGCATCTCCACGGTTCTGTGAAAATCTAGGCCAAGATGTCCAAGAGCTCTTTGCACTTGTTGTTAGAGATAAGGGCACAGGCAGCATAGAAGGTAGTTCAAATCAAAGATTTGTGGTGAAGAGGAGGGGCAAGGAGTTATCTTTATTATTCAAAAATCATTCTGGAAATGTAAACAGCTTTAGCAATAACGAGAAGAACCTGTTAATGCTTTATGAGATCCAGCCATATCTGGTGATAGATGCTCAAACTAGCTTCCCACCAGAGAAGTTTAAATTTGTGTCCCTTGAAATTATGACAGTGAAGATTAGGGATATACTGGGAGACCAACTAGAATGACAGAGTAATAGTTTTAACGTTTAAACTGTAAACAAGTTAATTATCTATTTGCAAATATATGACCTGGTCTCACTAACCCAACTGGAGAATTACAAACTGCAAATTCAAATGAAGGTTTTAAATAACAAATTATCTTAATTTCTTTATAAATTAGAGGAACTCTACATCATATGGATCCCTAAAAAATAACAGATCCATATAAAACAATGTTGTACTTTACTTGGGTTGCACATCCTTAGGAACTAACTTGCCTCTTTTCTTTCATAAGAAACAGACTAGACAGCGTGGAAGGCTGAGAGTATTCACTTCAATTCTCAATTTCCATGCGTGACAATCCTCTCTTGAAGCATCAGATTGAGCGATACACAACAACTCTATTTAGGAGCTAACTCAATTGCGCAAGTTTTTACTGCATTGTTGGCCAATCTTTTGCTTATGGTAACTATGCAGTCTGGGACTTTTCAATAGCAAATTACAGGGTGCATATTATAGCAAAGCTTTCAGGTTACTTTATGATAAAGGTAGTGCAATTGCTAAAAATTTAACATGAGAACCTAGTGTAAGTTATTCAGCTGCAGTTAGTCATAATTTTAGCCTCAAGAGCTCTAGTCCCAGTATTTTTGTTTTGTTGCAAGTGATAATTGGAACTTATTTAGCAGTTAACAATTTAATTGCATTTGCACACCTCCAATACATTGAGCTACCTCTGTGTAGATGCTGACAGACCTAATTTGTATTTCCAGCATGTATTCATGTTCTTTCAATTAAGTCTTGCTGTTTATAACATTTATAAAACAAATTAGAATTATGCTCCAAAAACTAATACCAATTCAATTGTTCTCATGTCTTTTTAATTCACTAATGCCACTCCACAAACTTTGGAAGAACAGCTAACTGAAATTCATAATTCTGTAATTCAGAGAAAAGACAAAGATAATAACACCATTCTAAGGGAATGACAAGAAACACAGCTTTCTCTTGTATACTTAAATGCTTCACTTGTACATTGGGATTTCAAAGCAATGTTTTAACTAGGTTTCTATCAATCCCCATATTCTCTGGGTTACTTTTCCAAGTAAAATCCCCACAAATTTCTAGCCTAACTTTCACAGAAGAAACCCTACAATCAACAAATACCCAGCACACCCTTGAAGATTTTATAATCTAGCATCAATATAAGGAACAGTACCAGACCTTTAGCCGCAATTTAACGCTTTTGTCTGACAGGAGGTGAATACATCGCTCCATCACATCTTTGGCAATTTGGATATGAGCAGGCAGCTCCTTTTTCACATTGGGGTGGTCGGAGCTGATGTAGGGTTCCATTTGATCAGGGATGTCATCTTCTAAAAGAGTACATACACATGTTTAGTGCTGTTGAAAAACTCAAATGTCACCTACAGCATTTTAAAACATGACGGCTATCGAAACAGTGATAGAGTGAAGGTTATTGGTGCTGGGTCTTTTACATTCACAGAAAAATCAGAGCAAAAAGACAAAAGTTACTGCTTTGACGTCAGGCAGGCCAGCATCCCTAGCTACCTGGAAACATATTAGAGTGCAGATGAGCAGTGAATGGTCTTGTTTATACAATGACAACCAGCACCATTGGAAACTCCCAACCTAAGTTCGAGCTTTTATACCATTACATTATTAAGTTTTATCATTAAGCTCTACTCTGGAGAAGAACCTACCCAGAGTTAAACAGAAACTTAAATGTGCAAACTAAGGTTCATATTTAAAGGGCTTCAATAGCAGCCTTGGAAATCATATCTTATTTGAGGTTTCAGTATGCACAGCTGCCTTATGGAACTTGCTATTAAGTTTGCACCACTCCTAAAAGTAAGAATGTTGTCGTAAAACCCATTGATCTTTGTGACTCTAGGCGCTAAATTAGAAGTCCACGGAGATTGCAACATTTAAGGTACAGGATATTTCAATGCTTTTTACATTAGTTCCTGCCTAGTAACAAGGGGGGACCCTCTGGGAGTGTTTTGCTAGGTCCCCAGCTCAGTGAACAGCAGTTAGCAGTCATTCAGTTTCAGGAGTCAGGAGCAGGGGGAAGCTCCATAGAGCCGAAGTGCTGTTGTTAGCTCTGAGGACCGAAGAGGGCTTCAGTAATCAAAGAGGGCTCAGGGGAAGCCCTGGTAGTCAAAGAGGGCGCAGGGGAAGCCCTGGGAGTTATATATATGTATATAGCCAGGAGGCAGGAATTCAGAGAAACTCAGGGCAGTTCCAGCTCAGTGAAGCTAGCTGTCTAGCAAAGAGCTGAAATTACACCAGTAATTAGAGACTGAAGTGCAGACTTGGGAATCTCAGAAGGCAAGATTGAAACCCCATGAGATGAACCATTGTTAAAACCATCCGAGTGGGAGCAACTTTGAGAGAATTCCAAGGGAAGATTTTCGAAGGCGAAGCTGGGAATCCCTCATGAGACAGAGTTTCAATGAGATTGTTTGACTTGATGTTTGCTGATGTCAGGGTGGGTTCTTGATAAATCCATGGACTCTGTCTTGGTTGCATCTGTAATTTCCTCTGCAGTGTGGTGTGTTTAACTGCAGCTCGTTTGTTAATTCACATGTACTTCATACTTAGCCTGAATGTTTAGAGTATAAGGTGCATATTGTAAATTGTTTTATCGTTCTGAACTTGCATAGTAAATTTTGTCTTTGTTCAAAACCCATGGAATCTTGTGGCTTTATTGCAAAAGAAGGTATCTCGAATCATAGCCTTTAAATACTTCAAACAAAATGCTATTGGTCCCTAACCAGATCCCCCCCCCCAACCTTTCCTGGGGTCTGGCCAAGGGTCATAACAATGTTCAAATATTATAATTTGTTAAGTTCCAGAATGTGACGACCTGCAATAAGTACATAAAACTTCCACATATAAGCATTGTTTGCTTTTATATAGAGCTCAAGCTCCTCAGACAATGACTGGTACTATAGCCATCTGAGAAGAATGTCAAGAACAGCAATGAGGTCAAATGCATAAATATGATAAAATAATACAAGTGGATTCTGTGAGACATTTGGGCTGAGAGAATCCTCATAGCTCCAGAAGCAATAGAGCCACCTGACCTGGGTTTTCCAGAATTTTTTGTTTTTATTATGGGCTTAGAAGTTCTGTTCAGGGTCAAGCAGCACATCAAGGTGACAAACAGTCTGGTTTATCCTCAGATAGCAGCTACAGAAAGGAAAAGTGTTGATGGCTAAGGAATAAAGTTCATGGTGGGGTCTGAAAACAATGGCTCGGTCTTCCCGATATTTAATTAAAGGAAATTTCTGCAACAAAGTGAAGTGATTTTTTATTTTGCCAGTTGGTTTTCCAACTGCAATACTGTCCTCTTTGCTACTTATCCAACCCTCCTGTCCAGGGCAGCTGTCTGAAAGTTACATTGTCATAGAAGTATTAAATCGTATAAAATTTAATATTAAAAAAAATCCAGCATGCATTGAGAGGCTATATCAGGCCTTACACAAAACAATTAATCTGCTGCATATGCTAGCTGGATTTCACATTCCTTCTCAACAGTACACAGACAGGTTTCTGGCAAAATAACTGGTTGAAATTAGACTGTATGTGAAGGATGGCTGATTGGGAGAGAAACATAAAACACAAAATAAGTTAATTAGGAGACTGTGCAGGTCTGATATGTAGAATCCTCTCAGTGTCACTGCCAACAAATCACAGTTTAAGAATTAAGGCATGAAGAAGGCTTAAATAAATATGTAAGGCGAAACAGACTGCAATGAGGCACGATGAAGTGAGAGAAGACTGTAGAAATGCCAATGAACAAATGAGAAGGGATTAAAAGGATTCACTTCAAATCATTGCATCCAATGGCTAATAGTTGGGTTAATTACAGGAAAAGCTTGTATGTTTGAAGAGAGCTGAATTTTAAAGTACTTTCCGAATAAGAACCAAAACAGAAAAAATATAAAAGCATCCAGTTTGCTGAGAAACAATAATGTAAAGCCAAAGCTTGCAGCCTACAGTCTTCAGAGTGCCAGTCAGCTACAAAGAAGTGACTGGATCACATGCTCTTATTTGAAAGTAGACTAATGTGCACTGTGTACACATTGAAGATGATGGATTGTATTATAGATAAAATGACATGCCTTCACTATGTGGTAGAGGCATTCTTGCACAGAAGTACCTGTTTTGTCCAGATCGATATCTTTAATATCCCCTTCAGCCAGGTGTTTCTGCTTCTGATATTCCTTGAAAAAACACTGGATCTCATCTGCTGTGACACCAGACCTGCAGGCTTTATCTTGAGGTTTTTCTTTTTTCTGAACTGGATCCTTAGGTGGAAACCAGTGAGCTATTTGGTGATCAAAAATTTATAGATTATTTTGTTACAGAACCTCTCATTAATATTTGACTAGTTAAAGGGCTTCTTCCCTTCCTCTTTCAGCTTTTCCCATGTTATATGCGGTCGCCACAAATCTGGTTGATCACATCTTCATATTTTGGATTTGGTGGGTGGTTTTACAGCTGGATGCCCTTCCTGCTGCTAACCCTCCCCACTTAACCAGGCTGGGGACTGGCACCAATACAAGCTGGCTTGCCTACGCGAGTGGCTGGGTTTGGTTGAAGGGCTTCTGACTGTCAAAATTTGCAAAAGTCAATTAAATAGCATTTTCAGGAGCCATACTGTTAAATTGGACCACAGTTTCTAAACTACAGATATTCTTTTGCTTTCTCCAATGAATCTATCTACCTGGAGGATGCACCTCTCCGTTAAATTTCCACTGTAGTAAAATAGTAGTGGCCATTTGTAATGGAACAAGACTTTCAGGATACGTAGGATAAATACCACATGCTCCATCATGCAGCCTTTTTAAAATGCTTTTTCTCTATTTAATATGAATACATTGGTTGCTAGTAATAAAATTATTGGAAATGCAGGAAAAAAAGTTGTTTAACCGACAGTAAAGATTCAGCCAATCATGTAATGAAAAGTCTGTTGGTTTTCCAATTGACACAGGCAGGCAGTGTGCCAAAAGGATGGAGGAATCAGGCTACCAATGACAGGGAGGTCAGAGGTCATCTGGCAAAATCTCCAGCAACATGCCCAACCAAAGCTGGCAACTTTAACCTCATCTCCGGTTCTATGGAGTTAATAACACAGATAAGGGTCACTATGCTGAGCAGCAGTAACAGAGATTTATAATCCAAGACATTTGCAGCACAAACAGAAGTTCTTCAAAAAGAAAGGAAATAACTTGTATTTATATAGCATCTTTCAAGACCTCAAGACGTTTCTAAGCATTCTACAGTCAATATAAGACGTGGTCACGGTTGTAATGTTCGAAATGTGGTGGCCATTTCGCACACAGTAAGTTCCCACAACTAGCAATTAAATATATAGTTAAAAATATGTTTAAGTTAATAGTGAAGGGATAATTGTTGGTAGGATATAGTTTAAACTTCCCTGTTCTTTGAATCGTGCAGTGAGATCTTTTATATTCACCTGAGGGAGCAAAGGGGCCTTAAATTTAATGTCTCATCAGACGGTATTGTTCTGACATGCCAGCCTAGATTATGTGCTCAAGTCTCTGCAGTGAGACTTCAACCAACAACTTCCCATCACAGAGGTGAGAGTGCTACTCTGAACTAAATGTCTATGTCTTCTATGGCTTTAATGCCCTTTTGAGCATGGTTGGGGGGGGGGGGGGGGGGGGGGGCGCGGGTAGAGAGAGGTTTCCCCCAATCCATGCAATATTGTAACTGTTCAATAACCAATATTTAAACCTCCATAAACATGATCTCATTCAAAGCCTGTATCCTAATTCCCATCAAACCCTGTCAACCCATCACCCAAATGCTTGCTGACCTGCACTGTTAAAATTTTGATTTTTAATTCTCAACCCTGTTTTCATATCCCTGCATGATCTTCCCCCCACCTCTATCTTTGTAATCTCCGCCAGCCATACAGCCCTCCAAGATCCCTTCATTCCTCTAATTTTGACCTCTTGTGCATTTTTGATTTCTTCACTCCGCATATCGGCCGTGCTTTCAGAGCCGAAGCCCAAAGCTCTGCAAGTCCCTTTCTAAACCTTTCTTTGCCTCTCCTTTTAAGGTGCTCCTTAATATCTACCCCTGAATGAGCTTTTTGCTCACTTGTCCTTGTTACTCAGTATCAAATTTTGTTTGATAATCAAATCGCTCCTGTGAAGTGCTTTGGCACGTATATTATTTTAAAAAGGTGCAAGTTGTTGTTGTACAAACATTTCTTAATTTGTGCCCCCTGCTCCAGCTTGCAGGGCTGGACAAAGGAAATTCAGGCAACTACAGATGAATATCCCCATTGTTCAGTGACTCCTACTAAATAGTTTTTACAATCACCAGGCTAATTTAGTAACACAAACAGAAAATGCTCAAAATACACAGTTCAATCAGGTCTATAAAGAGAAAGGCAAATTCTGATAGTTACAGGTCCGTAGCCTTAATCAGGACTGAAGGCTACAAGATAAACAAGTATTTGATGCCTGCAATTGCAAAATTTGGTTCACTGGCGTTTTGTGCAAAACTGAAAGCACTATCGTCTTTAAAGACAGTCATATACCAATGAGATGTTTAGATGAGCATATACAGTGCCCAAAACAGAACTTATCATAGCTTGAGGATAATTCTGTGAACAGACAGATTATCTTGAAGACCCAATATACACTGCATTTATTATATGCTTTTAAACTTTACAAACTTGATGGCCCTTTTCTTAAATTTTCTATCTGCTCGAGTGCCATTTATTTGCTAGGGGATGAATATGGAGTAGTTACTCTCTCTGGTAGCAAGAACAGATATTGCCATTTGTACTGAATTTTATAGGTCGTATTGGTTTAAAGTTGGCACTTTCTGTATGCTGTCTTTTTACCTCCTTTGGAAAAGCTTTAGGTATCAGGCCCGTGAAAGTGCTTCTTTACCTGAGATTATCCTAGCTTTCAAACAAAACTGCCATGCTAATGGCAAAATGGAAACGGAAAATCCACTAAATTGGTGGAAAACCTTTTTTTTGGCTTGGAGTAGAATGTTGAACAACATTCAATCTCAGCTGTTGTTGAAAAGTAATCACAAACCGTGCACTACATTCTAATACAGCCCCATATTATCTTGGCACATGAAACATACCTAAAGCTGACATCAGTGAATGGAGGACAGTGAAAATTTGCTGAGCTTTTTCATTGTAGTAATGATCAAGAGACAGCAGTATATCCTGAACCACATCATCAACTAAAGGCAGGAGGCTGGCATCGGAATAGCTGAACATGACACTAATAACACGCGGTGTGTGAGGGTGTTGAGTTAAGCTTCTCAAGTTGAGGGAAATTGTGTTCACTAGATAGTCAGAGTTCTGATTTATCAATTCCTGAAGTGAATCATAACCACAGGCTTGGCAAAGATCTACTAATGTCCTTGTGGCCATTTGACTAACAAGCAGAGTCTCAGCTCCAACTTTTTCTATCACTGGGTAAAGAGATACCATTAAAAGCAAGCGGAATTCCTTATTTAGCACATGAGCAAAATAACCAATTCCTTCAAGCTGGATGCAGATTTGCCAGATATTACTATTCATCGTGTGAACAGTTAGACTTTGACTTGAGTACAGGTAGCTACTATGCGATCCCCTAGTAAAATCCAGAAATTTTGGCTGGTTTATATTGAGGCCAGTCTCATATTCTGACTCAATACTTGTTACCAAATGCCAGTTAGCCATGCTTGTGTACTCCTCGATAATGGAAGTCACTGTTGCCTTGAGGTCATCTGTGCTAACCAGAGTTTCTCTTTCATGCAGAACATCCACATCTAACCCTGCAGCCCCTAGCAACAGTTCATTAATCACTATCGCAGCCTGTTTCCTGTACACTACTGACTGTTGGTAGAAATCCATGAAATGATCCACGAGCAGGTAGAGATTGCCATAGTAACCTAAAACTCTGCAAATCTGCTGGAGTAATACAAATATACATTCTTCCATAAAATACTTGAAATATTTTCTCTGTGCAGCGGGCTTCATCCATGTTTTTAAGTGATCCCAGCCAGATGAAGGATGTGTTAGGTGTTGCAGATCCTTGGTTTCAGAATTCAAATGCCGTTCTTCCACAATTCTCACATCTGTGACATCCAGCTCTAGGATTTGCATCAACGCTTTTGAAAGACGCCCAAGGTGAACAGTTGAATTTAAAACAACACTGACTTTACGTCCTAATAATTTTAAGTAGCCAAGCAGCAAGCCCAAGGATTTCAATTTACTCTGGTCATCCAGTGTTCTCATGAGTCTTGGAAGAGCAGTTGTGAGTGTGTGCAAGTTTTCTGAGAGCACATCCGTGAAATCTTTGTTCTCACACATCACACACAACTCAGAGATGTTTTTCAAAACTTGACTACATCTGGTTTGCACCTCGGGTCTCTCATCACCCACAAGCCCTACTAGAACTTCCAGCAAATGGCCAATGGATTGTTTCAGTGATTTGTTACAGTAAGATAGCAAATCGTAAACTAGTTCAACCAATTCCAACCTTACTTTCCAATGTGAGTTACCAGCAGCACAGCTGCAGAGTTTCTGTAACAGTATATCCAACTTGCTTGCAGTGTTGTTCACCCATTCTGGTTTTCTGCAGATTACAAGCTCAGCAAGCTTACTCTCCTCTGCAAAGAGCATTTTGTTGTCATGATGGTTTTTGGACACTTGGTCATTGGCCATGACTAAGCCCACCACCTTGTACCAAACCTTGATGGCATTGGTTGTAACTAAGTGACCCTGTTTAACATCTCCAGAGATAATGCGTGTCATTCCTAAAGTGATCCCAGGCAAAAATGAGGCAAATGAATTTCCAACTTGAAGGAGGCCGTTGTTGTCAAAAGAACAGTGCGTATCTGGGCAATCACACTGTAAAATCAGGACCAGCAAACACTTCAGGGCAAGAACTTGGAGCTGTCTTGATTTTTCATGTTCAGCTATGTCTAGAAGCAGTGAGATAACAAACCCTTGAGAAGGAAGCATGTCTGGCTGGTACAGGCTTAGCACAATGTCACCATATGCTGAATGAAGCAGGGCAATGAGTCCTTGGACAACAGCCATTTTAAGTTCCTCTGAGATAATGGCCAGCTTTCCATGGTTGCTCGGGGAGGACAAGCAAAGGGAAAGTTCAGAAAAGAGGTCACACAGTTGTTGCTGATTCCGCACACATGTTCTGGAAATAATAAAATGAATGCACTCCACTACACTCTGGACAAATCTTTCTTGTTTCAGACCAGGTGTCTTCAATGAAAATCTGAGTGGAAACAAGACATACTCCTGTAATTCCTGTAAAGCAGCATCTCCAACCTTCTGAAGTTGAGATTGAAGGCACTGTATATTATTGACCGTCTGCTCCTTTGTTATCTGAATGCAAATTGGGCGCAAGGCACCAAAAGCTTCTTTTGGGGTATCAAAGATGGCCATAATTCAATCTTTCTTGCTCCTACTGTTTCTTCTGCTGTTTTACTATCCTGTAAAAGGGGAACAGAATGTGAAATATTCAGCAAATTGAACATAACAATCAAAGAGATACATTAAAAAGATCAAAACAGGTAGCAATGTTACAAACACAAAAGCTGCTGGAAAAACCCAGCAGGTCTGACAGCATCTGTGAAAAGAAAGACAGTTAATATTTCGAGTCCGTATGACTCTTCTTCAGAACTAAAGAGATGTAAAAATGTGGTGAAATATATACTGTTTAAAGGGGAGCAGGGGGGACAGGTGAAGCTGGATAGAAGGCCAGCAATAGGTGGAGGCAAAAGAGAGATTGCGAAACATGTCATAAACAAAAGGTCGAAGGGATGTTGATGGTGGTGATACTGGCTAAAGGAGGTGCTAATGGTGACATTAAGAGTAGAAAGCAGGATCAGCAAGTGACAGACGGCCCTAGTGGGGGTTGGGTGAGGGGAGGGGATGGTGTGTGAGAAAAGATCCAAATAGGCTAAAAGGTGGGGATAAAACAATGAGTGGAAATAAATTAAAAAAATAATAATAGAAATAGGTGGGAAAAACATATATAAAAATTAAAAAATAAATATTTGCGAAAAGGGGATCAAAAAGGGGTGAGGATGGAGGACAGAGTTCATGATCTGAAGTTGTTGAACTCAATGTTTAGTCCAGAAGACTGTAAAGTGCCTAATCGGAAGATGAGGTGCTGTTCGTCCAGTTTGCATTGAGCTTCACTGGAACATTGCAGCAGGCCAAGGATGGACATGTGGGCATGAGAGCAGGGTGGTATGTTGAAATGGCAAACAACAGGAAGGTCTGGGTCATGCTTGCGGCAGACCAAAGGTATTCCACAAAGTGGTCATCCTGTCTGCGTTTGGTCTCTCCAATGTACAGGAGACCTCATTGGAAGCAGCAGATGCAGTAGATCAAATTGAGGGAAGTGCAAGTGAAGTGTTGCTTCACTTGAAAGGAGTGTTTGGGCCCTTGGACTGTGAGGAGGGGGGAAGTAAAGGGGAAGGCGTTACATCTTCTGTGATTGTATGGGAAGATGCAGTGGGAGGGAGTTGGGGGTGATGGAGGAGTGGACTAAGGTGTCCCGGAGGGAATGGTCCCTATGGAATGTCGACGAGGGGGTGGTCGGAGGGGGGGTGAAGGAAAAATGTGTTTGGTGGTGGCATCATGCTGGAGTTGGCAGAAATGACGGAGGATAATCCTTTGAATGCGGAGACTGGTAGGGTGAAAAGTGAGGACAAGGGGGACCCTATCGTGGTTCTGGGAGGAAGAGGAAAGTGTGAGGGCAGAGGCGTGGGAGGTATGTTGGACATGGTTGAGGGCCCTGTCAACGACCCCTTTAACAGTATATATTTCACCATATTCTTACTTCTCTTTCGTTCTGAAGAAGTTAACTCGAAACATTAAATTTGTCCTTCTCTCCACAGATGCTGTCAGACCTGCTGAGTTTTTCCAGCAATTTTGTTTTTGCATGTGAATGGGGTGAACATCAAGTGTAAGCAGGTTCAAATTCAATGGATGATGCCACCAGTTGAATAGCTTAAAAATACCCTCTCAAAGCTCACCTAAGTAGTCAACACTTGCACAAGGTACAGGGGGGCTTCCGATACAGATGGAATTGTGCCTCAGGAAGAAATTAGTCTGGAGGAGAAGAAAGAAAAGCATGTAAGAAATCATGCAAAATCCTCACACTGACAAAAAAAGGCTAAAAATTGGTAATGATTGAACGATATTGCTATGAAATGTAGGGGTACATAAGTACAGAAAGTAATTAGACAACGAGGCAGATACCTGGAAGGGTATATAGGTACACAGCAGGCTGGGAGCTTAGTGTAAGGGTGAGGCGCTCAAGGGGTTAAAAATGTATTTAATTCAAGTTAAATTCAGAATCTACTCAAGACCCTGAGAGGAGACTTGAGCAATTCAGCTACACAAAGAGACACAACCATGATAATATGTGTAGAGACTCATTTAGCGTTACTGAGATAATTGCTGCGAATGGGATGTTGCTTGCATTCATAAGGGACAGAGTCACTGTAATGTGGGCGCAGTGGAAGCTTGATTAGCTTTACAATGGAAGAGTTCATTTCAACTGGAGACTAGTCTAGTGTTATGATCCCGATCTGAGATTACCCCTGGACAAGCCTGATCCCAGGGTGGAGCCCAGCCTGATAGATCCTATCTTTTATTATATATTTTATATTTCAGCTCTTTCCTGGACTCGAACTCAAGTTCTGTCGAAGGGTCATGAGGACTCGAAACGTCAACTCTTTTCTTCTCCGCCGATGCTGCCAGACCTGCTGAGTTTTTCCAGGTAATTCTGTTTTTGTTTCCTATCTTTTATTTGTTTGTTTAAATATGTGTAGAGTAGCTATTGAACAGAGTTACAGGAGTCGGCTATGGACTTTTAACAAAAGAATAAAACATTTGTTAAACAAGAAAAGATGAACTATATTATAATACTCCTTCACCTACAACCATTTCTTTACAGATATGTACAGATTTGTAAGGATAACACAACTTACAAAAGCTATCTTATACTTTGATAAAAGCAAAATATGCTGGAAATGTAGAACAAAAACAAATTTTTGTTTTGTATTTTTGTTCTACCTTACACTTTAATGTCCACAGTAAGTACACAGTCCATGAACCAATAGGCACCCTGTGGTCAGACACACCACACTCTGAAGCCAAGTGACAGATGCCACCTCAACCAGATGCAATGGATCTCTCATCAACTCCCCCAGGCACTTGTCACACCCTGAGCCAACTGGTCTCACTGAATTCCGTCTTTCACGTGAGGGTTTCCAATCTTCACTCTCCAAAAACTCGCCTTGGAATCTTCTCCCAAACTGACGCTTTCTCTCAGATGCCTTCCACATGGATTCATCTCCTTCTAATGTTCCTCATCCCTGGGTCACCACATGTTTCCAAGCTGTTTTTCACACACTCTCTCTTACTGACTCAGCTGTCAACAGTACCATTGCTTCACATGCCTATAGCAAAGAGTTACAGACCTCCAGCCATCTCTTTGGACCATCTTGCCTCTTGAAAGCTGTTCCTGTTTTAAATCTGCTTTCTGCAGTTTTTGTCTCTTTAAATTTGAAGCTTGGAGCCTTTCTCTCTGCCCCTTATTCTTAATTTCACTTAACAGGACCTTTTCCAGGTTCCTGTCCTTCCTTTGACTAGAAGGTCTTCTTTGGCCTATCCCCTTTATCATCCCCCTGGATTTTTGGGTTTTCCTTAGCTTGGGACTGGCTATCTGTCCCCCTTGCTCCAGTTTCACTCTGGCAGCTCTTTTCAACCAATTTTAGCTTGGAGCTGGCTATCTGCCCCTTTTAGGCTATTCCTGCCCGGTAGCTATCTTCAAAATCTGTTGAACTCCAACAGCTGCCAAAACAAACTGCTGTTTCTAGCTTTTGTGTGTGTGTCTGTGGGAGGGACCTGCATCGCTGGACCCCTATTGCTAGGTAACAGCCCAATTCTTCTACTCTTGTTTGTTTAACCCAGCTGCAACAGTCATAAAAAAACTCATTAGAAATGCAGGCACATTTTTAAAGTGGAACTAAAACTCATCTTGACCTTTCTTAACACAGAGATACAGAAATACAAATCAAACTTAAACTTTAAAGCTAAAACTCATTCCTAGCACCTACAAATACCAATATAACTTACTTAAACTATATTTCCTAACACTAGTCTTTGAATAAGGCATCAATATTGTAATTGCTAGTACTGTTTGTGGCCATGTGACAGAGTGGATACCCGAGTAACAAACACAATTGTAAAGTGTATAAATACGTAAAGCAAACTTCATTCGTTGAACAGTCTCTCCCGAGCTGTATCCCCTGTATGCATACTGGTAGAATAAAGTCTTTGTCTTGTTTGGGCCTTTAGCCATCTGTGTCGAGCGTCACTTGATACACTACTGCAGTAAAAACTGTAAAATAATAGAACGCGAGCTACGTGTCCATAAGGAACCCAAAACTAGAGGCCATTAAATATAGTCGCTAATCCAAAAATAAATTCAGCAGAAAATTCTCTTGAAATTATTAAGGGTCTAGAAAATAAAGTGAAACTGTTTTCAATGGCTGACTGGTTGATAAGAGAACAAAAACTTAACCTCACTAGCAAAAGAACAGGGACGACATGACAAAAACTTTTTTAACTCAACAAATCATCAGGATTTGGAATATACTGCTTGATAGGGCAGTGGATACAGATTCAGTAGTTGCTCTTAAAAGGGAATTGGATAACTATTTGAAGGGGAAAGAATTGCAGATATGGGAAAAAGAGGAGGAGCCCTAACAGGTTTTTCTGTGAAGGAATCGGCAAAGAATTGATGGATCAAATGTCCTCCTTCTCTGTAGTACAAATCTATGATTGTAGCATTATTCATTTTCAATTGATGAATGCAAGTTTATTTTTAGAAAAATGTACTAGGTTGAGAGTTGAGAGTTCAGAAACTTGGTCCATACAGCCACTGAGTGGTGGAAAGCTGAAACTTACACAGCAAAATTGAATGAGAAATGTTGACACGCTACCTTACAATCGAAAATTCACGAAAGTATGACTGAAAATTGTGACAACGAAAAGTGGGTTAGTGGATGGGAAGCACCTGCCCTCCCCTCATAAATGTGGACATAGAAATTTATATTGTAAAATTTAACAGCAAGTACCCGCAGAAGACTGTACATATGTAGACAGCAACATAAGAACAGGAGTAGACCATTCAGTCCTTTAAACTGATTCCACTATTTAATTAGATTATAGCTAATCTGTATCTTAACTCCGATGTAGACAATACAATAAATGCACCTAACCTTAACCCTCACTTTTTATACTGAAATAGTCGAGAGTTGACAGCTCTAATCATAGCTTTAAATAATCTTTGAGAGCATGTTCAAAGCTATAAACTGTGGTCTAGCAGCAGGCAGATTTATTTACCCCATTTTATGTTCAACAGGTGAGAGGCTGAGTAAATTGAGCCTATACTCTCTAGAGTTTAGATGAATGAAACATACAAAATTAATTCTGTAGGAGGTTGATGACTTAAGAGGTTATTTTCCCCAGCTGGAAAATCTAGAACATGGGGTTACAGTCTCAGGATAAAAAGTCAATAATTTAGGATTGAGATGAGGAAAAATCTCTTCAACCAAATGTTTGACAGCGCTTCGAATTCCTGACCCCAGAAGCTTGTAGATGCTGCACAATGTAATGAGTAATTTTAAGGCTGAGATTGACAAATTTTTGTCTCTTAGGTACTCAAGGGATGCGGGGAGCAAGAAGAGTTGAGGCAGATCAGCCATGATCGCACCGAATGGTGGAGTAGGCTCGATAGACCGTTATGGTCTACTCCTGTTCCTATTTCTCATGTTCTTAAAAGCATCTTCTTCTTACAAGTGCTTCAATCTTTAGGTGCAGAGTCACAACTTAATGGGTCAGCCATTTAGGACTAAGATGAGGAAATATTTCTTCATGAAAAGGTTTGTGGATTTTTGAAGTTCTTTATCCCAGAGGGTTTTGGATGCTCAGTTGTTAAATATGATCAAGGTAGAGATTGAAAGATTTTTGTATGCTCGGGGAATTAAGGGATAAGAGGGTAGTGCAGGAATGTGGAGTTGAACTAGAAAATCAGCCAGGATTGTACTGAATAGCAAAGCAGGGTTGAACAGCTGAATGGCCTACTCATGATCCTATTTCATATATTACATTCTCAGCCCTGACCAGCCCCTTTGACATGCCAGATAAAATGATTAAAAATTAACAGCTGCAGACCTGGCATGGCCCTTTTACCTCTCCACAAGGGCAAAATATTGTAAATGCTACAGAAGCTAAAATCAAAAGAAAAAAATGCTTGAAATACTTAGCAGATTTGATCTCATCATTAGAGAGAGAAAAAAGTTAACATTTTAATTCAGGGCCATCAACCTGAAACATTTAACTCTTGGTTTTCCTCTCTCTACCAATACTGTCAGCTTGGTTTTCCTCTCTCCACCAATAATGTCAGAACTGGTCAGTCAGGCCAGATCACCTCACACATGTACCCAGAGTACAGCTGACCCCATCACTGACCAATCCCCTCTGCTATTTATCCAGTGTCCAGATCCCATCACTAACCGAACCCTCTGCTATTTATCCAGTGTCCAGACCGCATCACTAACCGAACCCTCTGCTATTTATCCAGCGTTCAGGCCCCATCGCTAATCAATCCCCTCTGCTATTTATCCAGTGTCCAGAACCCATCACTGACCGAACCCTCTGCTATTTATCCAATGTCCAGTCCTCTCACTCGCCAATAGCTTATATAATTACCCAGTGTCCAGACCCCACACTCGCCAATACCCTATATACTTACGCAGTGTCCAGACCCCACACTCACCAATATCTTATCTATCCAGTCTGTCCTTTCCTGGCCTTCCTACGGCTCCAACAATAACCGGCGACATTGCGCATGCGTCCAAACCGGGCATCCCGGTCCTAGTTTCTGCCCCTGCGCATTGACGGCGGCTCTTGGTCAGAATTTGCTGGATTAACTATCCATTCAAAAAATCATGCACTTTTGCAGCACACTAACACTAAAGTTGTTTCTTCACACTCTCTCCCGTTCCGAGTCCCGACGGCCGTGCTGTCTGTCACGTGGCGCCCTCTGACCCCGCAGGGGTGAAAGGTCAGGGCGCCATTTTGCTGAGTTTTCTCTGCGGGATCGACCAGGGCGAAAACTACTGTGGAGAGAGATAGAGGGACAGAGCGAGAGATGTCCTCCTTCTCCGAGTCCGCGCTTGAGAAGAAGCTCGCTGAATTGAGTAACTCACAGCAGAGTGTGCAAACCCTCTCCTTGTGGCTCATCCATCATCGGAAACACGCAGGCATCATTGTGCACGTCTGGCACCGGGAGCTGAAGAGAGGTGAGCGCCTCCCCGAGCCGAGTGGCGGCTCCTCAGCTGGACCCGCCCCTGGCTGGCCCGCCGGCCGGCCGACCGACCGACCAACCGGGGTGGGGGCTGCGCCGCGCCCGCCTCTCGGGTCTTTGCTGAAGCGCTTCCACTTACAGTAGCGTTACTACTCATAGAGAAATGAAGAAACACTTGCATTTATATAGCGCCTTTCACTACCTCAGGACATCCCAAAACGCTTCACAGTCATTCAAGTACTTTCTGAAGTGTTGTCAATGGCGCAATGAAGGAAATAAACCATTCACATTTTCCCAAAAAACAGCAATGAAATAAATGTCCGGATCATCTGATTTTTGGATAATAATAGGGGGATAAGTACCGGGATAACTTACCTGCCCTTCCCCAAAAAGTGCCATGAGATATTTGTCACAGGTCAATGAGCAGGTGGAGCCTCCGTTTAAAATCTCAAACCAAAGGCGACAGTTTTGACGTTGTAGCAGTACCCTCTGGAGTGAGATTTGAGACTGCCTGAGTTCAGTGTGTTACTGCCTTTGTGAAAAACATTAGTCCAAAGTGTATGTTGAATTCTGTGATAAAGATGTTTCCTTGTTTCAGGAAAGAGTTGAAAGAGAAACTGGTTTAAATTGAGTGATGGTAAATGCCCAGCAATCTCTGGATTTAAGGTTCTGATATAAAACTAGTTGCTCAGAAGACTGAGACTCTGGGAATGTTCCTTGTTGTCAAGCTGGAATGAATGAATTTAATGTTTGGAAGATTATTGTTAGATCTGGAAGATGCAGTTTCTATCATTGCCTACCTTATATTATTCCCAAAAGTGCTCTTGCTGTATTAGTGCTGAACTTATTTTGTATGAAATAGGATATAAGAACATAAGAAATAGGAGCAAGAGTAGGCCATATGACTTCTCGTGCCTGTTTTGCCATTCAATAAGATCATAACTGATCTTCAATCTCCACTCAGTTTTTCTGCCTGATCCCCACATCCTTCAGCATCCAAAAATCTATCAATCTCAGCCTTGAATATAACTCAACACTGAGCATCCACAGCTCTCAGGGTAGAGAATTCCAAAGGTTCACAACACTCATGAGTGGATAAATTTCTCAGCTCAGTCCGAAATGAGCACCCCTTACCTTGAGATTATGTGCCTAATTGTGGACTCTCCAGCCAGGCGTGACAGTCTCTCAGCATCTAGCCCATCAAGCTCTCTCAGAATCTTATATGTTTCAATGAGATCACCTCTCATTCTTCTAAACATCAGAGAGTAAATGCTCAATTTACTCTATTGCTTCCTATAGGGCAAACTCTCCTCCCAGGAATCAATCTAGTGAACCGTTTTTGTATCCTTCTCTAAGGTAATAATTTTAAAACTGATGGAAGTAACTAATATTTTAATGATTAATTCTAGCAAAGCAATTAGGGGCAAAAATAAAGCACCCTCATTTGCAGGGCTTATTTCTGGTGCGTTGTGAATTGAATAGCATTGTTCCTTTGGGTAAAGTAGATTAGTATGTACAATTTTTATATAAATGTTTCTAATGAGAATTAAATTTCATTGAGGTAGGAGCTATGAAAATTAATAATTAATATTTAAATTATGATGCAGTCAATGTAATGTACCAAAGCATAGTTTCCAATTTTCTGGAGTTTAAATTATAGATTTTTCTGATTGTTGTAACTGTATTCTGCCTTTTCTGACTAACCTACAGTGTGTTTCTCTTCAATATTGGTCATAGTTTTTCTGTTGAATCTTGTAATCCAATGGTAAATTTGTTTGGAAAGAAATCACAAACATACTTCTCCAGATCATTACATCTCTGATCTTAACTAGAGAAAATAATAAATTTTGTTGGGCCTTTCTTTTTTTTAAAAAAAAAGCTCTGGGTACATTGTAAATAGAAAATGAAATATATTTCTAGAGATCTGTGCTAACAGGTTGGTTTACTTGATGGGCCCTATTTGCTTCAGTTGACAACATAAAGATACACATGTATTTCTTTGCCTCATGTGTTGAAGTAGACTATATTTTGACAAGATGGAAGAGAAGGGCATGAAAGTAAAGTATAAAATTCGTGAATTACTGCTGAAACATGTAAACTGCCATACCTATATAGAGCATAACAAAAACAGAATTACCTGGAAAAACTCAGCAGGTCTGGCAGCATCGGCGGAGAAGAGAAGAGTTGACGTTTCGAGTCCTCATGACCCATGTCTGCTTGTATTCCATTTCCACATTTTCCTTTTTCATTGACTGGCGGTGAATTTGCCTGTTCCTTGAGACTTTTCCATCAATTCTGAAGAAGGATTGAAAACGTTTTTAAAAATGTGGTGGGGGTGGGAAGATGAGAACAGTATTTGGGAAGAAAAAAATGTTGCAATAGAAGGAACGTGCATGGTACTGAGTCTGCTTTCAATTAAAGGGGCAAATTCATTCAGCTTTTGGGAAGCAACAGATGGTCTTTCAGTGTCACCTCAGGATTTATTCTCTATTCAGGGATCTTAGTAACATGCTTTTCTATACTGAAACTAACTAGTTTTGGATTCTAATATTTAGGTCAGAATTCAGATATCTTGCGTCCCAGTAACTTTGCCCATTAAGGGATGCCATAAAAAATAGTTAGTACCTAGTCTTTTAAATTGGTGCACAACAACCTTTCAGGTGATTCCAGATTGTTTAAAAAGTAGTGATACATTTTTCTAAAAGAAAATTTGATGGCAGATTCAGTACTAGACTAAAGTTAGCAAGAGGCTGATAGCATTTGAAAACAGTGTCTGGAAGAATGCTGTCTATTGAGCCTGGTTGTTTTAAGTGCTTGGCTTTTAATATTCTAGTTTACATCTTGGAGATTGGAAATCATAGAAAATAAAATTGTGTGGATTAAACTGACGTGAGTTAACAGGGAAACATCTTTCTGCAACATAGGAAAAAAGGACGAAGACCATCTCCTGTTCCTAAGTTCTTTTTCCTGTTTCACTGGGATTCAGACCAATCATGAATCAAATCCAAAGATGAAAACTACTTAAATGTGCAGTCATAGTTTAATATATTGATTAATTTAACTTTCTGTGATCAAGGTTTTTCCCCCAAGTATTTTATGTAAATGCCTGCAATATAATGCATTCGATTTTAGGGATGTAGCTTAAACATAGCCTCCATTTGAGTCAATTCTCATCTTTCCAGAAAATGCAAAAAAAGTTACAAATTCTTTGATGATTATTCCATATTTTTAAATATCCTTTTTTAAAGTGAAATATGCTCACTCTAAAAGTTGCTAAAATTGAGATCTGTACATGGTTTAGCCATCTCTCAATCAATTCTAACACCACAGATCCAAGTAGATTTACAGTCTTTAATTTTTAAAGGTTTAAGGTAAGTTGACCACAGTTTGAAACAAATGTAAAGCTGTTTTGTAGTTTCTAACAAGGGTTACTTGCTAAGTGCACAGGGAGGTTATCCATCTAAATGTTTTTTGCATTAATTCACAGCAACTGTTTTTTATATAACATATCTAGCTAAACCAAGCAGGAAACTGACCTTCATCTATTTGGCTAATGATGTCATTCAGAACAGTAAGCGAAAAGGTCCTGAATTCACCAAAGCCTTTGAGGGGGTTCTTGTGGATGCATTTTCACATGTTGCCAGGTACAGTATGAGTTATTGAAGAGCTATATAATACCCTTGGAGGCATTATTCTACAATAATAACTTGGGATGGGTGTGTTGTGCAGTAGGTAAGAAGCTCATTTGGCTCACTAGCTGATGAATAAGTTGGAAAGAAGATGTGATGTACCCAGAGTACTGGTGCATTTGTTGTTGCAATTAAGATGCTATTGTTAACCAGTCCTTAATGGCACATCAATTGCATTTAGTGCCCTTTAGCACATTCTCAACTTTTCCGGCATCTTCCACTTATTAGATGTACCTGTGACATAACAGCACTGAATCTCAGACTGACCATGGTATCGAGTGGCTAAACTGACTAAATGTTGATATAAAATGTCAGTGGCAGTGTGTGAATGGGCACTCTTCATCTCCATTTTTGAGTGCTCTGCTGGAAAAGTTGACCTCTATCCTATCAGTAACTGGCCAGTCTGCACATGCTTAGAAGCCATGTTATTTTCGATCCACTTTATAAACTATAAAACACACACATCAACTGTGGAAGAGTTAGCTTCACATTAGATCATAGTGTATCTGTCGGGTTCTCCAATGCCTCAACTGGTTAGGAAAGTAAGTAGCTGAGCCACATGTAAAATGAGAAAGTTACACTGGTTTGTGCTAGTTAAACTGTTTTGATTCACAATGATAGGAGTGCTGCAATTGGAATTACATACTACAGTTAGGAATAGGGAAATGAGCTAGGGTACTACATCCAGTCGCCTTCCTGCAATCACTGTTGCAGGTAGGTTTGTGAGATGCTCCACTGAGGATAGGATTGGCCTGATTCCTGTGCCCTTGTCTTAATAATTTCTCTCAGCTTGTACCTTTGATCATAGGTGGTCTTTTCTAGTCTTTTTTTAAATTCAATTTTGCAGTAGGATAACTATAATGAAAGCTGTGATGTTAGTAACAATTGTAAACAAGAATAATAAAGTTACTGGAGTTTCTGTTGATTTTTTTTCCCTTTACCTTCCTGCAGAGAATCTGAGCAGAGTTGTAAGAAGCAAATGGAACGAGTCCTGAATATCTGGCAGGAAAGGATCGTCTATGATGTTGATTTTATTCAACAACTTAAGTTAACTGTGGATGAATCTAACAGCCCGCTTCCAGTAGGTATGCATATCAAAATTAAAATGTGACCTTGTCAGCATACAACCTGTGTATTATAATCTGAATTAATCAGATTATCTTTGTCCTTAAAGGTACTTGGTTGAAACAAACTGCCTCTTAAGCCTCATTTGTAAAGTGGGATAGTGTTGTTTGAGATGCTTTCATGTTGCCAGCTATCTACTAATCAATGAGTCTGTTTAGAATAAATTATATTTCTGTTTATGTTAATCTCTCACTCTCATGGTGTTACTATGAGAAGGAGTCAAATTGAATGCAAACACAATTTGAGTATTGCAAAATTGGGAAACCAGCCATTCTGATTTCTAATGCCTTCATGTGTTTGATTTGAGAGCAGTAGAGCTGATGGCCTGGCAGTGGGTCTCCACACTACCCTTTCAGTCTGGAAAAGTACTCGACATAAAGGGGAAAAGTGGAGAAAATAAATACATACTTAAAAAGAAAAGCAGTTCTTTAATGGGGACGTAGTTTGAAAAAAAATCAATAAGGCAGTCACAGTAAGATTGTCAAAGTTGTCAGAATAGATTCCTACGTTTGTGTTGTGACAGCTTCATACAAGTGACGGTCTGCATGCTTAAATGCTGCTTTTCACCAGCGTCATTGAGGGAATTTGAGCAGAGGTGAAATATTTCCCTAGATAAGGAAATTTAGAAGAGTTACCTGCATCTGCCATCCAAATCAAGTGCAGTACTGGCACAATATTTTATATTGTAGGGTGTGATAAGTTGAAAATGCATAGGAATCCTTTTGCATGTTGAAGTCAGAATAAATTGGGACTTGCTGACCAAATTGTCATATTGATTTGTATGTAAAATTGAGTAGAATGGGGAATATTACAGTGGGCTTGTTTGGTTGTCCTTGTGTTTATTTTTGGACAGCACTGTCTATGATGTGTTGCTGCATTCTTTTGCATGTTTGGCCAAATTAACGGTGATTGCAGAAAAACTGTGTGTAAAATGTGCTGTGAAACACAGGAAGCAATGGTCAAGCCATAAGAAATGTTAAATATCACTGTACAACTGTTGTCCACCCTAAGAACTTTGAAACTTTGATTCAAGCTTGCAACGCACACTTACTACTTGCTTGGCTATATCGTATACTATACTAAAACGTATTTTAAATCCTGTAAACTTGCTGTGTGCTCTAGTGCTTTTCTCACAAATCAAAATTAATTTATGGTAAATGTTAAATTCATGTTTGGCCAATGGCAACATATGTCTCCGTATGTCCTGGTTGACAGTTCAAGATTTTTAAAAATCTAAGTATAAAAGTATTTGGAAATGAGTGAAATGTGCTGAACTAAATAGCCCCACACTGTGCTTAACCCTACACTGCATTTTAAAAAAAAAATCACAGATGGCTTTTATCCTAATGGTTCACAGTAGTTTTGTTCTGTATAGTTAACACATTAGAAAAAATACAGTAAGGAAGGAGAGAAAAAAATTGAAGTGTTATATTGGGAAGACTTGATAATTTAATCTTGCATTATAGTTTCAAAGAGCTTCAATAAATTAAGCAGCTTCAAAGAGTTATTTGTATTAAGTTCTTGCTACAAGGGTGAATCATAGTCTTTAAAAAATTCTGACTTTAATCATTCTGGAAATAAGTCTGTTTACAATTAAAATTCTGTTTAATCCTTTTTCAAAACTATTAACTGAAGATAAGCACAGTTGACGAAGACAGTGATCTAAAGCAGGGTGAAGAGAATCAGAGGAAATGAAGTTTAAAAACTTGAAGGGTTGTTACTGTGTGCGCTGCTACCTGTAAATCTACTTTGGCAGTGGTAGATTTTAGACAGTGAAGTGATGATCTAAAATTCCGCAACTAAATTTAATCTGGTTGGCTTTATCTTGTTTTGTCTTTTGTGAATGTCCTTCATGTACTCTTCTTGCATTTGCCTTGATGATGTAATTAGCAATGTCGATTTTTATCCCAATTTAAAAATTGTAATGTTTTGAATTTATAATCAATGATCTTTGAAATACATATTTTCCTTTCATGTACCTACTGAAACTGAATATGTAATTAAGATATATAGACTTTAGTGCTGTAAATGATATGATAATGTTGAGTAACATCCATATTTACATATTCTCGGAAAAGTTTTGATATCCTAGTGTTGCCCTCCGGTAATAATTCCTAAAGGAGCAATTCAAAGTTGGATTAAAGTATTGCAGGCAACACTTTAAGCTGGCTGACAACAAATATTCTGAGTCCCTGGAAATGAATCTTATTTTAGAGTATTTGCCTTTCTGATGTAGCCTCTCAATCCAAGTTGGGTGGTAATTTCAGGTCTGTATTGTGATGCTGTGCTTTTTGCTATGATTCTTTATTGTAAATGGAATAGATATGCAAGTTCTTAGTTTGCTTTTTGACAAGATTCATTCTACCAAATGGCTCTTGAATATCACGATCTGGCATGAGATAACTTGTGTAGTTGACAAGTCACTGCAAAATATACATGATTTTAAGTACCAGATTAAATCTTTGGTAATTATAAATATGTTTTGCTGCTACACAAATATCTAACGAATTAGTGTGTCAGGTATTAGTTGCACAAGTGGTTGAAGAAATGAATCAACCCTTGGACTTGTGAATCAACGATATGTTCTGTCAGTCTGAGGTCAATCAAGGCCCTAAATAAATAATTTAAAAAAAACAAACCGTGAAAATATCAGAAATTGAGGGGATTACAGCAAGAGATTGTCTAAATGTAATTTTTTAAAAAACTGAAAACATTTAAAAAAGAATAATTGAAAACTTAATGAACTGGAGCTCAAATTTGTTTGGGAAATTGAACCACAGATCTGTGAAACTATTTCATAGCAATAAAATCGGAAATTGAACATGAAAGAAAAATCAGATTGTGGCTAGGATGTAGCATTCATTCTATGTTTCAACAGAG
Source organism: Carcharodon carcharias (assembly GCF_017639515.1). NCBI lineage: Eukaryota > Metazoa > Chordata > Chondrichthyes > Lamniformes > Lamnidae > Carcharodon > Carcharodon carcharias. The sequence continues at coordinate 60,815,628 of NC_054480.1, read as the reverse complement.
ACTGACATTTGTTCCTTACAGGTAGAATGTAATATTGGTTTTCATGTTTTCAGTAGCTGCTTTGATGAGAAATCCTCATGTATTTTGATTTATAAATCCGCAATACATGAGTATGATCCGAATTAGAATAGCAGGGCCAATGGAATATCATTGAACCTTGCATTTTCTGTAGCAAATGCATACAACTGAATTTTGAAAGGAGGGAATAGAAGGAAAGACTGTCTTTTTGCAACTATTACTAAGACTACTCCGTAATCAAGAAAAATTAGTTGGTTTTGCTAGACTTTTCTTTCCTCCAAAATAGAAGCATCTCTGCCATTTGACCTATCTAGCAACTTACTGAGAACTCTCAACTTTGAAAGTTAGTCCTTTCTAACCTGTAGTGACTAAGTTTTATATATAATACACTATGATCAATTTTTTAAATAAACTTATAATGTGATTTTAAATCTTCTTTAGATAGCTAGCCTTATACTTGCCAGGAAAGCTTGCATTTATGTCAGATCTTTCATCCTTATTGGATTCCCAAAAGGCGCCACAGCCGATGGTAGTTTAAGCCATTTTTATATTCTGCCTGCCACTGATTTGAGTTGGAAATTTGACAATAAATTGCAAGTGAAATATGTCCAACAAACATTACCATGTAGAAATGTCAATTCTGAATAGATGATACTGACTGGCAGTTAGGATGATTATCTTACAAATTTTTACACCAATAAAGTAGTTAAACTTAAGTGAGATTTGCTGTAAAAAGTGGTCACAGGTCTGCTGGGTACAACAGGCATTGACAATTGTAAGACTACACAAACATTACTCAGCATTTCTGCCTCAAAAACAACGACCCATGCTTTGTGTGTTTTTGACCCCCTATTGGCATTTTAGGATTATTGTATAAACTGAGAATTCCCCAACTCTTTGAATATCTTTTATAATGCATTTTTTGTAGCTTAGAGTGCTGTAGAATTGCATTAGCATTGCATCGTACAATGAAAATTTTTGTAAAACTTTTCTACCCCAGTAATTACCTTCTGACAGCAAATTTAATCTTTGCAGAGAGTACTGGTTCTAAAGTCGTATATGATCAACCACCATCTTGCCCGTCATCCAGTGAAAGGCAATCTCGGTCTAACAGAATTCGTAATGCTGAGGTTGTTAAAGGTCATGAATCAGCAACATCTGACTCTTCATCCAGCATCTCATCTGAGACCAGATATATAGGTCAGTAGGTTTCCAGAGAGCCAACAGTATACCACCTTTCTAAGAAAGATGGAATAATTCCACAAAAAGAAGTATTTTACGATGCATCCAATCTTTACTATTTTGTAAAGTTGGTTGTGTCTGTGTCCACCCTTTGATCATGGCTCAGAACCTTAGAACTGGTTAATATTTGTGTTTTTTTTAAGCTCTTGATTTAAAAAGATGGGATTGACTTACCTGTTTATACTGCTCATGGATTGGATTTCAGTGTATTTTGCTTTCTGTGCTGAAAATCTAGTGGAAGTGCAAAAGCTTAGGTGGTGAGGTGGTCAGGCTATAACCGAGATCATGTAAAGCACATTTTCCCCTTGTTATTGAGCACAGAAATGTTTGTAAAAAAAACAAGGCTTGAACTAAGAAGGTGGATTGCAACGATATTCTGCCTTTCACATCTTCAGAACACAACAGTCTTTATAGCCAATGAATTACTTTTATTTCTAGTCATTGTTATTATGTAGGCAGATGAAGCAGTCACTTTGCTGTATGTTAAATAGTTTTGTGGCATCTTTTAAGTTCTCCTACCTGAAGAGACAACCTTGGTATGAAATTTCATCAGAAAAACGGTACACGAACAACCCCACATTCCCTTGGTTTATGCACTGAAGTGTCAGCCTAAATTTATGTACATAGATGCTGTAGTGACTCTTGATTCATTACTCTTTGACTCAAATGTCAGAGAGCTAGCATTGAATCAACTGACCAGTTTAAAAAAAAACAAAAGTTAATGATTACTAAGGAAGGAATTGATAATATTGTTTTAAGGAGAATATGCTCTGGACTAAAAATCACACCTCTTTCCATTGTGGTTTCTACAGGGTTACTTTTACAACAACTTCTATGTAGTAAGTTTCCACTTTCAGCTGTGCCACGGGAGGGGTTGGGGTGGGTAGCTGGTGAACAACAATTGATCAGTTTTGAATACTGAGAGAGAATCTGTGAGACATCTCAGACCAATCAATGTACATGGAATCCTAGAATGGTACAGCACAGAAAGAGACCATTTGGCCCACTGAGTCCATGCTGGCTCTTTGCAAGAGCAGTTTAGCTAGTTCCATCCCACACCCTTTCCCAGTAGCCTTGCAAATTTTTTCTCTCAGGTGCTTATCCAATTCCTTTTTAAAATTGAAGCTGCCTCCACCAACCTTTTAGGGAATGCGGTCCAAATTTTAAACATTCACTGCTTAAAGTCTTTCCTCATGTTACCTTTTGTCAATCACTTTGAATCTATTTCCTCTGGTTCTCCGTGCATGGGAATAATTTGTCCCTATCTAGTCTGCGGGGAGCCCACCCCCCCAGCCTTGGTTTTGAACGCCACTATCAAATCCCCTCTCAACTTCTTCTTCTCTAAGGAAAATAACCCCAACTTCTCCCAGCTATCTGTGTAACTGAAGCTCCTCATTCCTGGAAAGATTCTCATTCATCTTTTCTGCACCCTCTCTAATTCCTTTACATCCTTCCTAAACTGTGGTGCTTAGAATTGACACAATATTCCAATTGAGGTCAAACCAGAGTTGTATAAAGGTTCAACATAACTTCCTTGCTTTTGGTAGTTGATACCTTGATTTGTAAAGCAGAGGATTTTGTATGCATTTTTAACAGCTTTCTCTGCTTGCCATGCGAACTTCAATGATTTGTGCACATGTACCCCCAGGTGTCTCTGTTCCTGCACCCACTTCAGAATTGTGCCCATTATATTGCCTCTTTGTATTCTTCCTACAAAAATGTATCACTTCCCATTTATCTGCATTGAATTTCATCTGCCACTAGTCTGCCCATTCCACCAGCCTGTCCATGTCCTCTTGAAGTCCATTACCATTCTCCTCTCAGTTCATTTAGTATTATCTGCAAATTTTGAAATTGTGTCCTGTACACCTATGTCTGAGTCATTAATAAATGTCAAGAAAAATAGTCCTGGTGTTGACCACTGGGGAACCCCACTGTATACCTTCCTCCAATCCAAAAAAAACTTCACCATTATAGCTATCCCTCTTTTATTGCTCCTAATGTATTCCTAAAAAAGTGTGCTAAACAAAAACATGCTGAAGAAAAATCACATGCCCATAAGAAGACATGTAATAAGGATGGGTTACGCTCCTGACCTGTAATTTTTACATTAAAAAACCTATTGGTTACCTTCAACCTAACTAGCTCAAAAATCCTCTTCTACTTACTACTCTTTCTACTTAACTCCTTCTTTCCACTTCCCACCTCCTGCTTGCTGATTTGCACCACCTGATTGAAGCAGTGAGTGGGAGGGAGCAAGGGGTTTCGGACAGAGGGAGTGAGGGGTTCGGGAGAGAGAAGAGTGAGTGGGAGGGAGTGAGGGATTTGGGTGAGGGAAGTGGTGCGTGGGAGGTTTGGGAGAGGAATGCGGCAAGTGGGAGGGAGCGAGGGGGTTTGGAACAGATGGTGAGTGGCGAGCAGGAGGGAGTGAGGTGGTTTGGGAGAGGGAATCAGTGATGTGATGGGAGCGAGGGGTTCGGGAAAGATGGTGAGTGAAGCGGTGGGAAGTGTTTAAGAAAACAGGCTGAGCATGCCCGTTACAATGCAGTTCTTGGGGCATCTGCTGTAACTGCACTAAAAGAAAATGGAGGTCAATTTACAAATCCTGCTAAAATGAGAACGCTCATTAAACGGTGGACTTCCGCTTTGCTGGGAAGCCTATTATGTTAAACTTTATCAAACACCTTTTGGCAGTCCATATACATGCATCATCTCCTGACGGCAAGGTCAGAATTCGAGCAGTGTTGACTGAAGCCTAAGAGGAGGTTGCTGATCAAAGATTGGTGCTCTTGGTAAATAGAAGCCCTAAAAGTGAGGGGAAGAAAAAAACTTGCCATTAAAATAAATGGACTGGACCCACATGTGATTGGTAACTCTTTTGAGTACAAACACATTTCCATCTGTTCCTATTCAGATGAAGTTACATTGTTTCATAGTTTGCCATTGTGAGATTTGAACTCTTGATCTTGGGGTTACAAACCCAGTACCATAACCACTTGGCTATTTAGGCCAAGTCACATGTGATTGGTACTCTAGCTGTCCAAATACAAAAGTTAAGGCTAATATAAATTGAGCTGTTCAATCAACACAATCTTGCATATTCAGGTGTTTTAGGGTTAAGCCTTATTTATTTTCTTGGATACAATACTGCTAATCACCTGTATAATTGTTCTGAGCATCTTGCATTTGAGGTGTACCTGACCTGCCAAATATTTAATTATACAATAACAAACCAGGACTACATCAATGATGTTTTCGTGATATCAACCGGATGTTTTTATTTTTTGCCCATGTGCTGCTTCAATCTCTTCAAGGGCAGATTGAGAAAACAATTGCTAAAATTCTTTTTACTTAGTTCAGTTGGTACAAATTTGCGATGTGTAGATAATGTGAAATAATGAACATGCTGCACTTCCTAACCAGAAATAGTTTCTAGTTTACCCTCCTACATTCTCCTTTGTAGCTTTCTATTTTGAAATTTAACTGACTTTGCAGCACTTCTTGAGCCTGGCTGTCTGCTTTTTTTCTAAAGCATCCTAAGTGACAGCCCATTGAGAAAAGGTTGGCAACAACCGGTCTGAAACATGACACATCTCCAGCTTAAGTGAGAGCTTGCTTATTCTAGGAGAAACCACCCAATTATGTTTGGCAGTTTTGTTTTGAAAGAGATCTATCAAGTTGATGAGCGATGTGTATATATAGGACCATGCCAGGATATTTGACTATTTAGTTTCTATCCCATTTTGGTGCTTTCCAGGCAAAGTGTACCAATATTCTAAACAGAAATAGAGTAAGCTTAAATATTTCAAGCATTACAATTTCAATTACAATTCCCCCTCATTGATGAGTTTCCTGTACCTTGATTAGTGGAACGGTTGTAGCCTAACCAAGCAGAGGGTTGCTGTAAGCCTTTTCATACAGAGCCGAGAAGACCCCTTACCCCATTCTTGTAAAATTGTTCCTAAATTCTTGTGACCAGTATCATAAGTTGTGTGCTGTTCAATCTGTCACACACAAAAAAACAAAACTTCGCAAAAAGGCTATAAATTCAGCCAATACTTTTTAGGAAAGTAAAAAGATCATATGCCTGATGACTCTAGGTTCTGATTTCTCAGCAGTGGCATCATTTAGGATATATCAGCAATTAAGCACCACTTTGGACAACAGAGGATGTCATAATGGGTCCTAGTTTCTCTTGAGGTAGTTTTGCCTAAAAATACCATATACCATACTGGGTGGCTAAGATCTGGGCAGAGGCATAGTCGAAGCAAACCTAAGAAATAATGTTTTGCCAAACCCAAATACATTGCATTAGTCAGCCTAAGGTCAGGTGAAGGGGAGACTCCATCTAGCTCTGTATTTTATCCCCTTCAAGTATTTATCCAATTAACTTTTGAAAGTTACTTATGATTATGCTTCCACCACCCTTGCAGGCAATTCTTTCAAAAGCATCATAACTAGCTCCAAATTACAAAAAGGTATCATCTACCTTCTTGTTCTTTTGCCAATTAAATCTGTGTAATCTGGTTATTGACCCTGCTGTCAGTAGAAACCTTTCCAAAGTCCTCATTGACACATATCTACACAAAACCTTTGCAAGCTAACAAGCTAAACTTGTTTGCAACTTGAGATGTGGGCTACCTCACTATGAGTTAGGGTTTAAGTTGTAGCTGATATACATTTCTTATCCTGTACATTTTGAGGTTCGTAGTTTTTTCAATAAGCAGTAAAATTTATTCATTCTTCATAATGTGTCTCCATTGTGTTAACTTAAATTTTTCAAAGTGCTATCTTGAGAGGTGGTGTTACTTTTAGCACGTGCAGATTTGTCAACTCTGTAAACCAAATATTTTGCTGTTGAAGTCACACTGCTCTCTGTCATGAGGTATTATTTATATTTCAGACTTTGTCTAAGCACAATTTGATATGGATCCCCCTTCAGCAGATCTCAGAACCACAAGAATCAGGTGGCCATCTAAACTATTTTGTGTTCTTTAGGTAATACAAGTTTTAAGAATGGCTGGTTTTCCCATCAGTTGAATCTTGCTTCAGTTTTAGTTGACGGTACGAGAGCACCGCCTAGATTTGAACCCATTTCTCAAACTGTGGCTACTGCCTGGGCTTACGTCAGTCACGTGACTCTTGGACTCTGGTATAGGTGCACTGTCTCACAACTGGCAGCCTTCGGACCCAGACTGTACCGGACTTTTGATTTTGCTAGATTTCAGGTTGGGTGCTTTGGGCGGTGGGCCATTCAGGCCAGGCTGGGTTGGGTGGGGTCAAGGGTTGCTTGGATCATGGATTAGACATGCGTGCAAGTAGCGAAGCAGTTTACTGTTCCAACACCATGCAGATGCCTAGCTGAATTGTCCAGGTAAGTTTAATTTTAAAAAAAAATGCAAGACAAATTCTGAATGTCTGGTTTTCAGACCATTCTGGTTTTTAGACAGCTGGTTTTGAGAGAGAGTACCTTTAAGGCCTTTCTACAAAAACAAAGACAGCAAAGCAGAGTGTGGCTCCTACAGAGGTATCTCACTTCTGTCCATAGCAGGAAGGACCTTGTTCGCATCATCCTGAACAGAATTGTGGCAGAAATGAACCCACCTGAGGCTCATTGTGGCTTTTAACCAGGTCACAGCACAGTGGATATGATATTTATTGTGAGACAAATCTAAGAAAAATGCCTCGAGCAGAACATATCCCTTTACTTAATTTTTGTTGATCTCACAAAGGCGTTTGACGTAGTCAATAGGGGAGACCCTCTGGATAATCCTGGAACAGCGTGATTGCCCAAAAAAATTTGTCACGGTCAGATAACTGTTCCACGATGGAACGAAGGGCCAGGCCCTTTTAAGTGGCAAATCATCAGCTCCCTTTGAGGTCTCGAACAGAGTGAAGCAGGGCAGCGTTCTAGCACCAGCCCTCTTTAACCTGTTCTTCACCTGTGTCATTAACCATGCTGTTGCGGAACTCTAAGAGGGAGTGTACCTCTGATATTGTCTTGATGGCTCACTCTTCTACGACGTCTCAGTGCACAACCAAAACTTATGAGAAACTCATCCAGGAAATCCTTTTCGCCAATAATTGTGCCTTAATGACTCACAAACGAGAGATCATGGTTGACAGATTTTTCAGAGCCTTCAAAGCTGTTTGGATTGACCGTCAGTCTTGGAAAGACTGAGATTCTTTCTCAGCCCTTGCCAAAGCCCACCATTGTTCACCCAGACAACTCCCATCATTGATAGAAAGCTGAAGAATGTTGACAGCTTCAAATACTTTGAAACCATTATCACTAATGATGGTTCACCTAATAGAGATATCAGCTAGGATCAACAAGGTGAGCCAGGTGCTCAGGCTTTGCACCAGAGTAGTAAACCACCATAGCATTGGACTGACCACGAAGACCAAGATGTATAACACTCTTGCCATTACTTGTCTTCTATGGCTGAAAGTCCTGGACTTACCACAAACACACAAAGCAATTAGAACAATTTTTACGTGCGCACTCTTCGCTCCATCTTTGGTACCTGTTGGCAAAGCCGGATCACAAACCTCGAAATCTTAGATCAAGCCCAGACAAAAGTGTTGAGGCAATGCTCCTGAGAGCTTAACTGCGGTAGTAGGACATGTACTTAGAATGGAGGACTGTTACATTCCGAGACAGTTGCTGTATGGAAAGCTGGGATCTGGCAAAAGAAATCAAGGTCGGCTGTGCAAGCGCTATAAAGTGTGGCATCAAGTCTAATGAGCTGGAATAATCAGCATGCGAAGGAACTTGCTGGAGTGTCCTGATTTATAGAACTTCTTTCACTTTTGAAAAGGATCAATGTCTTATTGCTGCCTGTGAGCAACTCATAGAGCAGTGTCTGTCCATGTCACAACATGAGTTCCAATGTTCCGACTGTTTCCAACTCTGTTTTTTCAGACTGGGACTACATGACCATTTCAGTGTTCATTGTTGATGAGTCTGTACATCCGTCGTCTTTTTCAAACTCGAAGAATAACAGTCACCTTTATGGCCTTTCTATCATTTTACAAATATTTTTTGCATTATTGAAAATGTGTACAACTTTGCATTCTTGTTTCAAAGGATTTAGAATGTTTAATTCCATACTCTAATATATGATTTTATTTATATTTTCTTTTTGCATTAAGCCAGTGTTTTCTTCATCCTATGTGTCTTGATGGAAAAGCGTCCCATTGATTGCATCTTCTGCCAAAATGCTCTTAATGAACCAGATTAAAGAAAGGTGATGTGAATTTTAGATAAGTCTTGTGAAGGGACTAGTAACTCTGTTTTTCCTCTCTACAATCAAAAGAAATATTGTGCATTTATGTAGTGCCTTTTATATCCTCTGGGAATTCCAAAATGTTTTACAGTCAATTAATTACTTTTGAATGATAATCACCATTGTTATTCAGGGAAGCATGGACCTCTATTAATACCTCTCTCCACCCAGCATTCCACCATAACGGGCAAGAGTGAATCTGGTAAGTGGGGTGGCTTTTAAAAAGCAAAGGAAAAATTACCCTAATCAGTTATGTTTATGCCCATTGCAGTTATGATGGTGGCATTCGCAGGTCCCGCTTTGCCATAAATCAGGCTTCCACATTGCAGTTGGGAGCCTAAGTTAAATGTTACAGTTGCCGCACAGGTTTCCTGAGGTCTCTAAACCTAGCCATGAAAGGGAATCAGGAACTATCGGCTTGCAAATTAAGTGTCTTTCTTAGCATACCTTGTGGAACAGGAGTGTTTCCCTCACCTAGCCCCTCAAGGAAATATGAGCCTTTCTTTCTCTGTTCCTTCCTCTACACTGACCTCTTCCCAAATCCACCTCCCATAGCTTCTCCTCAGTGGTTTTTCTTTTCTTCCCAAGGGTTGCAGCTGCTGTCTTATATTGCTGGTCTTCTTGCTCGGCTGATAAACAGTAAATGACAGAAAAGAAATTATGGAAGTTAGATCTCTGCGTAGCTATTCTTGCCAAGTTCTTTGGCTGTTTTCTTTCTCCTACAGCCTTCCTGTAAATATTAGAGCCATGGTGTACAGATTTGCGCACAACAAGGTTACGAATCAGCAAATAAATGATTAGCCAGATATTCAGTCTTTGCTACTACTGATTGAGGAATAAACTTGGCCGCTGTACTGAGAGCTTCCTGCACTTTATGCTGTGGGGATTTTGCATCTTGGTTTAATGCTTCATCTGAAAGCAGCACCTCTGAATCATGTATAATTCCCTCATTACTATATTGCATTGTCAACCAAGCTTCCATACTCAAGTGCTATACGAGGATTGATTTCATGACTCCTGACTCAAGATGAACCAAGCTGAAACCTTATGATCCGTGGAGTATATTTTAATTCAAAGAATGTTGACTGCACTAGAGTTCATGGCATAATCATTTTCTATGGTTTTGGCGGAATGCTCACTTTCATCTGGGGGCCATCAAACCTTATTTATATGATATTTGTACTTATTTACCCTTTCAACCTGATCAGCTAATCTGTTGATTAAATGGTTATTTTGTATTGTGAATATCTTGTGACAGCACCGCTGATTAATTTTGGACGGTATTGACATGCAAAAATCACTTACAAAATCTCATGTTGGAAGAAAACCTTTTCTCAACTTGAGAAATTCTTTTTCAGATTTTTAAGAAATACTAACATACGAATTAGGAGCAGAAGTAGGCCATTTAGCCCCTTGAGCTGCTCTGCTATTCAGTAAGATCATGCCTGATCCGATTGTGGCCTCAACTCCATTCCACCTACTCCCGATAACCTTTGACTCCCTTGTTAGTCAAGAATCTTATCAGTCAAAATCTATCTACCTTAAAAATATCAATGACCCTGCCTTCACCACTCTCTAGGGAAGAGAGTTCCAAAGACTCTCGATCTTCTGAGAGAAAAAATTTCTTCTCACTTCTATTTTAAATGGGAAACTCTTTATTTTTAAACTATGTCCCTAGTTCTAATCTCTCGCACAAGGAAATGCCCTTTCAGCATTAATTACTTTTCAGTATATCTTTCGAAAGCTCATTTCTTGGCTCCTGACATCATTACAGCTTAGTTCAAACATGGACAAAAGAACTGAACTCAAGGGGAGGTAAAAATGACTGCCCTTGACATCAAAGCAGCATTTGGGAATTAGGGAAACTTTGGGGTTACCATTGACTAGAAACTTAACCAGACTAGCCATATAAATAATGTGCCTACAAGGGCCAGCAGCTGGGAATTCTGCACCGAGTAACTCATCTCTTGACTCTCCAAAGCCTGTTCACCAAGGCACAAGCCAGGAGTATGATTGATTGATTGAATAACCTCCACTTGCTTGGTTGAGTGCAGCTCCAGCAATGCTCAAGAAGCTCAATACCATTTAGGACAAAGCAGCCCACTTGATTGTCACTCCATCCACCACGTTAAACATTCACTGCCTTTACCACTGGCGCCCTGTTGCAGCAATGGGTACCATATACAAGATGCACTGCAACTTACCAAGGCTCTTTGGACAGCAGCTTCCAAACCGCAACCTGTACCATGTTGTGAGAATGTCTGATTTCATGATTCATATGTCTTGGAAATGTAATTTTTAATTGTAAGCTAAATGGGGAAAAAAGCCTGGGTTTGGGAAACTGGTAAGCATCCTGAGATAATTACCATTCAAAGATATGCCTGTGTTTACTTAAAGGAGTTAGAGGTGTGAAAACAATAGCAACAGGTGGCCTGCTCTTGGTTTAGGAATGGAGCTAGCATGTCAGGTAAGATTGCAGTTGAAAACAAAAACAAAAACAGAATTACCTGGAAAAACTCAGCAGGTCTGGCAGCATCGGCGGAGAAGAAAAGAGTTGACGTTTCGAGTCCTCATGACCCTTCGACAGAACTTGAGTCGAAGGGTCATGAGGACTCGAAACGCCAACTCTTTTCTTCTCCGCCAATGCTGCCAGACCTGCTGAGTTTTTCCAGGTAATTCTGTTTTTGTTTTTGTTTTGGATTTCCAGCATCCGCAGTTTTTTTGTTTTTATAAGATTGCAATTGGCCCTGTTAGAGATGCAAATTATTCAGTTAATTTCCCAGATTAAAGCAAGGTTTGAAACAAGATGGTTTTAAAGTATCCATATACATTTCATATCAAAGGACAGGCTTGTGAATAGTGGTTGATTGGTTTGAATTTCTATCTGGGACATTCCAGCTGTGCTGCTTTTCCATGGGAATAGATTGCAGGGAAGCTGTCTTTTATTTGCGTTTATCTATGTGTTTTCTCACAGTCAGCTTGGAAGACTGGGAAAGTAGTTGTGTATATGCTGACAGCCAGAAGAAGGGGCATAGGGGCTGTTTGAAACCAGGATTGTTCCTGAGTTAGGGCCACTAAGCAGAAATTGAGCCTGGCCCACGGTTGCAATGAAAAGTTCAAATTTGTGAGGAATTTAAATTTACAGATCTACCTGGTAATGCTTGTAGAAGAGATCAGCAGTGGAATCCTCGCAGAGAGAGAGCGCTGGATGTTCATGCACCAGACTGGGTAACTGAGAAGAGGCGAACTGGGCCTCAGTTAAGTTTTAAGAATTGTGGCACGTTATGGCTTGGTCTTGGGAGAAGTGAAGGGATCCTCAAGATCCCTGGAAAGCATATGGAACTCTTGGGTGGAAGTAAAAACAGAACCAGAAGTGGTCTGTTGAGATTCTCTGATTTAAATAATAAGGGTTTACAGAATAGTGTTAAGTTACTGCTACTTGCATTGTTTAATTCCTGTACAGTAAAAGGTTTTTTGACATGTGAAATCTTGTGACATAATTTTTTTCAGTTAATAACTGGGAGTTTGAATTTATTTTTAAAAGTTAACGGTCTCCCTCGAGTTTATAATAACCACCTAGAAGGACAAGAGCAGCAGGCACGGAAACATCACCATCTGCAAATTCCTCTCCAAGCCACAGACCATCCTGACTCGGAACTATCGTTACGATCCTGGTATAAACCAGTAACTTTAAAAAAAAAATTAGAATTCCCAGTTATTAACGGAAAAGACCACACAGCAAGATTTCGCATTTTTAGGGAAAATATTTTTACTGACAAAGGTAAAGGGAAAAAGCACTATTAACTTAACACTTTATCTCATAAGCCCTTATACTTTAAACTAAAATTCTGAACAGAACTCTCCCTTTTCTACTTTTCATTTCAACCGAGAACTTTTTTTTTGCATTGCAGTTTCTTGAGTATCCATTCAAATCTCTTGGAACCAAACCAGCATGTGTCTCAGCTCCAAATGGTTTACTGTAATTTTTCTCCTTTTTTCCAGTTATCTTCTGAGGTGAGGGGTTTCTTGGATATTCTCCCACAAGCATCTGACTAGTCCAATTCTTCAACCCTATTTCAACACCTCACGAATTTGGATTTCCTCAGCCTGTCCATAGCCTCACTTGCATCCTTGCGTAGGGACTCCAAATTAGAAACACCCTTTGTTCCTGATGGCCCTCTGTTCCTTTTACTGGCTGTTGCCTTCTCCAAGCTTCTCCAGACCCAGACTGCCAAATACAGCAGAGATATGCCAAAGCAAAAAAAAACTTCCTAACCCCACAACCCACCTCTATGGCAATTTGACACATGGCCTGCTTCCAAATAGAAATGCAAATTAATTATCTTAACTTCATACCTGCCCTTTGATCTGAAAAGATGTGGATACTTTAAAACCTTCCTTTGTTTACCAGGTACCTTCAAACTTTTTCTTTGATCTGGGGAAATTACATGAACAATTGAAACACACCAGGTTTACACCTTAACTTGAGACCCTCTTCCTAGATGTCTACAGCCCGTCTTGAGATATTCAGAAAGGCCACTATAATTGTGTGTGTGAATACTTCTCATCATCACCCCAGCAACACAATAGGACTCCTGCTTTGATCTGCGACTCCAGGCTTAACTGATAAGCCATCCAGACAGAGCTTTCTTTCATTTATCCTACATTTAAAATCAGCCTCTCAAACCAGGATAACATAAACTCAAATTTATAATCCTAAAACATATTAATCTTAAAATTATGCATTTGTAACACTATATCACTGTTCCTTCACTGTCACTAGGTCAAAATCCTGGAACTCCCAAACAGCACTGTGGGTGTACCTACACAAGGACTGCAGTGGCTCAAGAGGACGGCTCACTATCACCACCTCAAAAGCAATTAGGGATGAGCAAATGGTTTTGCCGGCGATGCTCATCCTATGAAATAGTAAAAAAAAACCTGATAATAACAGAGCCCTTTGTTGCAGAAATACAGCGATCCTTTAGGTAAAATATTTCCTTCATACTTACTTAAGATCTGGAGTACAAAAGTGAGGAAGTGAGGTGCTTCAGTTATACAAGGCCCTTTTAAGGCACCATTTGAAGTACTGCATTCACATTTGGACACCAAACTGCAGGAAAGATATACTGATCATTGAGGGGATGTACTGGAGCTTCACCAGAGTTATAACAGGGCTTAAAGGATTTAATTATGAGCACATCTTCTGTTTAAACATTATATTCCCTTAAGTTTAGAAGGTTGAGGAGAAATGTTTACAGATAACTTAAATTGATGAAGGGATTAAATAGAGTAGATACAGAGAAACTATTTCCTGTGGTGAGGGAATCCAGAACGATAGTGTATAATCTTAAAATTATAGCTGGACTATAGAAGTAAAATCAGGCAGCACTTTTTCTCACAGATGGCATTAGAAATATGGATATGGATGGGAGTAAATTGAAATTTTTAAGATGGATTGATAGATTTTTGTTAGTTAATGCTGACAAGGGATGTCATAAGGAATTGGAGCAGGAGTAAGCTATTCAGCCCCTCAAGCCTGTTCCACCATTCACTGAGATAATGGCTGATCTGTTTGTCGCATCACTTCCACTTTCCTACCTGCCCCCGCCCGCCCCCCAAATAACACTTGACATCCTTATAGCTCAAAAATTTGTATAACTCAGCCTTGAATATGTTCAATGACCCCGCCTTCACTGCTCTCTGGGAAGAGAATTCCAAAGACTAATGACCTTCTGAGAGAAAACAAATTCTTCCTCATCGCCATTTAAATGGGAGCCCCCTTATTTTTAAAATGTGCCCCCAAGTTCTAGACTCCCCTACAAGGGGAAGCATCCTCCCCAGGTTCCACTCTGTCAAGCCCCCTCAGAATCTTATGATTCAAAAAGATCACCTTTCATTCTTCTAAACTCAAATGAATATTGGCCCAACCTACTCAATCTTTTTTTCATTAGGCAACTCCTTCATCCTGTCATGAGGCAATGCCCTTTTTTTGAAAATATAATTAAACTTTCAACTGACTGGAATTTTTGCAATTTGAACTGAGAGAAAAGTGTTTAAAATGCATGGCCACATTCCAAGGTGAAAGTGAGAAACAAACAAATCACCCTCAGGGGAGTGTGAAGAGAGAATCATTTCCTATAATTCAGACACCCATTGAAACTCATAATGTTCTAAGGAAGAGACATTAAAAATGCAAGGTATTGGATAGTGAAACAATGGCTGTCACAGACAGATGCACCAGAAATCTCTTGGAAATACACAAAGGGTGAAGTATTTCAAGGCAAGGCTGCCCAGCCGCTAGAGAGAGATTGCAAGTGACAAAGGCAGTGTCAAGAAAGTCTTCACCAGAGGAGACAGATTGAAGGCTGCTCTCTCTCGCTTTTGGACTGTATTACCTGGTTTGAGAAGCGAACTCTTCCAGTAACCTACCAGTGAGTTGAGATCTTGTAATAATTGCAACACCATCTACATCTGATCGCATCCAAGAGGCCAGCTAATGCAAATTGGCTGCAGCGTTCTAAAATCTACACCTCAAGGACAATCAAAGGACACTTAACCAAATATTCTTTTACTTTTTTTAATTGCACTCTTAATTCCCCTTATTTCTGAAATGTGTTTGTGAGTTGAAATGACTGCATGAGGGCCGAATGCTTGATGTCGCGTTTTTATTTATTTTTCGGGCTTAGTGGTTAATAAATTTGCTCTTTATTTGACTCAAAATCTTGTTTGATTGGCTCCTTTTTGCTCATAGCTTAAATGGTTAAATGCATTCTGATTTGGAAAAGACACACCCTCATGAAAAAGAAACTTTTAAACCTTTGCTGTGTCTAACCACGGAGGTTGAATAGAGTTCACTTGCTCTCACCTGGTCGTTTACAATCCCAGGACTCAGCCTAGCGAGCCTCTGTGAACTGCTTTTAATGCAATTATATCCCTCCTTTTAAGTAAGGAGAGCCAAACAGTACACACTACTGCGGGTGTGACCTTCACTGAGCCCTTGTACAGTTGTAGCAACACTTAGCTACTTTTATACTCCATCCCTCTTGCAACAATGACCAGTGTTCCATTTTGCCTTCCCAACCGTTTGCTCTACCTGCTTTTTGT
Source organism: Carcharodon carcharias (assembly GCF_017639515.1). Classification (NCBI taxonomy): domain Eukaryota; kingdom Metazoa; phylum Chordata; class Chondrichthyes; order Lamniformes; family Lamnidae; genus Carcharodon; species Carcharodon carcharias. The sequence goes on along the minus strand of NC_054480.1, from coordinate 60,799,972 downwards.
GAATCATGTACCCGGACACCCAGATCCCTCTGTACCACACATTCCACAACAAACGTTTGACAAATTGGCCTATATTAGTTGATTGCATGTCAGTAGGAGAACATTTGGGGGGGTTATGATCATTATATCATACATTTTAGGCTGATTATAGAAAAGGACAAAGAAAAATTAACTGGGGGAAAACCAACTTCAATGGGTTATGAATGGTTCAGGATTGAATAAATTGGAGTCAAAGGTTGGCAGGACAAACTGTAGTTCATCTGTGGGCTACCTTCAAAGAATAGATGATTCTGGCACAGTCAAGGTATATTCCCTCAAAAGGGAAAGGTAGAGCAAACGAATCCAGAGCTCCTTGGATGACAAAAGAGATAGAAATTAAGGTAAAGAATGTGTGCTTAAGACAAATAAAAGCAAAATACTGTGGATGCTGGAAACCTGAAATAAAAAAATGCTGGTGAAACACGATTCTGGCAGCATTTGTGGAGAGAGAAACACAGTTAACGTTTTGAGTCCACATGACTTCTTCAGAGCTAACGAGTAGAAATTTCATGTGATGGATTTTACACTGTTTAGGAGGGTGTGGAGCAAGATATAAGGTCATGGGTAGGGGACAGTTAAGCTTAATACAACCTAGCTGAATACAGAAAGTTCAGAGCTGAGGTCGAGAAGCAAAGAGGGAGTATGAAAAGAGACTTGCAACCAGTATAAAAGGGATTCCCAAAATATTCTACAGGCATATAAATATTAAGAGTGGTAAAGGAAGAGTAGGGCTTATTATGGACCAAGTAGGGGATTTATGCATGGAGGCAGAGGGCATAGCTGAGGTATTAAATGAATACTCTGCATCTGTCTTTACGAAGAAATAAGATGCTACCCAGGCCATGGTAAAAAAATAAACTAATTCAGGCACTAGGTGAGTTTAAAATTGAAAAGGAGGCGGTATTGGATAGACTGTCTGTACTTAAAGTTGAAAAGGCACCGGGACCGGATGAGATGCATCCAAGGATACTGACGGAAGTGACAGTGGAAATTGCAGAAGTCCTGGCCATAATTTTTCAGCTTTCCTCAGACTTGGGTGGTCCCAAAGGACTGGAGAATTGCAAATGTTCAAAAAGAGGATGTAAAGGTAAGCCCAGCAACTACAGGCCAGTCGGTTTAGCTTCAGTGATGGGGAAACTTTTAGAAACAATAATTCGGGACAAAGCTAATAGTCACATGGTCAAATGTAAGTTAATTAAGGAAAAATCATGTTTGGCTAACTTGCTGGAGAGCTTGGAGGCAATAATAGAGGGTTGATGAGGACAATGCTGTTGATGTGGTGTACATGGACTTCCAAAAGGTGCTTGATAAGTTGCTGCTCAAGAATTGTGAGCAAAGTTATACTTATTGGAGTAAAAGGGACAGGCAGGTAAACGAAGTTGTATACTTCAGCCATGATCTAATTAAATGCAGAAACAAGCTTGAGCTGAGTGGACTACTGTTGTTCCTGTGAATTAGGCTTATTTGAAGTTAGAATGCAATTGCGTCAAACATTAATGCAACTGCTTAGATTTTAAGAAACCAAAAATAATCAGACCATTTTTCCCAATCATGAGAGAAGTGCTTCAGAATGAAGGAAGAAGCTGTTGTATTGATGTTCCTTCTCCATTGTTCCTTTCCTCTCTTTTTTGCAGGTGTACTTCCATAGAATCATAGGATAATGCAGCTCAGAAAGAGGTCATTTGGCCCATCATGTCTGTGCTGCAAATCACTTGGGGTGGAGAAAAGCCTGTCTTTTTTTTTTAAACGTTTCACATGTTTTCCAAATGCTCATTATGTTTGGAATGCGTAAAATCAGCCAGCAAGTGCTAGTGGACTTTTTCTTTTTGAACCAGGCAGGATGTACATGTAACAAAAGCCAAGTGCAGCACTGACTGCTGGACTGATCACTGCCTTATCTCAAAGCTAAGCATTAAGAGCTATCCCCTACACACACACGGCATAAAGGTCTAGAAACTTCTCAAGGCTCAAACAACAGTCATGAAGGAATGTCTCTTTAAAAAAAACATGAGTCACCTGTGTACAGTGCAAATGGGCACACTCACTGTAATGAAAATGACTGGGCGACTTCCATTGCTGTATAGGCACTTTGCGCTACCTCTCATAAGCATCAAGATTGTTTTAATCGAAATAGTGAGATAATCCAGAAACTACTGGAAGAGAAATATCACCTCTACAGGGTTTACCTCAGTGACAAGTCATTATCAAGCACGATGTCTACTGAAACATCCTCAGGACTGGACTGTCCAATGCAAACTCGCAGAAATGCAAGACATCTGGCTGAATCAGAAAGCAGATGAAATTCAGTCATATGCAGACCACAAAGATTGGAAGAGATTCTATAATGCTCTGAAACTGTCTGCAGGCTCCAGTCTACTGATTCATTACCAATCCTTGGTGCCGATGGTTCAATGCTACTCACGGAAAAGGCCCACATTCTAAAAGATGAGCAGAATACTTTAACCACATCCTCAGTCAGCCTTCATCCATCAGTGAAGAAGTAGGTTGCCACCAACTGTTCTGTTGATGATCCTCCCACACTAACAAATGAAGAGCGCAATCACAGTTCTGTCTAGTGACAAAGCCTTAGGAGCTGATACTAAGCTGGGGTCAACAAGCCTGGAGGTCAGTGCCTAGTGAAGAAGCTCATTAAACTCTTTCAACCTGTGGGAGCAAGGAACTATGCTGCAAAAATACAAAGCTGCCTCCATTGTCCAACTGTACAAACAAAAAAATACTTGCCAGCCTTGCGACAGAGGAATCTCACTCCTCTCCATTGCCAGCAAAATCTTCACCAGAATCTTTCTGAACTGCTTAGTGCAACATTTTGACCAGGATCTGCTGCCAGAGAAGCAGTGTGGTTTCTGGAAAGTTCGAGGAACCAGTAATATGGTATTTGCAGTTAGTTCCAGGAAAAATGCCAAGAACAGACCATGGACCTCTACACCGCATTTAGCTAAGGCTTTTGACAGTCAGCTGTGGGGGCTTTTTGAAAGGTAATAGAAAAATTCATCACAATGGTTTGACAGTTCCATGACAGCATGCTCACACATGCCTTGTTGGTGAGTATTCTGACCCATTCTGAATCGTTATGAAATAGGGCTAAGCTGCAAACTTCTTCTGCATGTTTTCTCTTCCATGCTCTCCAGTGCTTTGCATGATGGCAATCCTGGCATTGAAATCAGATAATGTATGGATGGGAAGCTGCTCACTTTGAGACGCCTCAAGGCAAAGACCAAGGTCTCCAAGGATATGCTTCACGATTTCCATGTTTGCCAATAACTGTGCACAAGCTGCCAGTTTAAGAGCTGGCCATGCAATGTAGCGTGGACTTGTTCTCCAATGCTTGCGATCACTTAGTTTTCTTTCATGCTGATCATAAGATCTGAGGTAATGAACCGCCTTGCTCCAGGAAAGCCCTATCATGTTCCCAAGGTTTCAACCCATGACCAGAATCTCTCTGCAGTGGATATCAGCAGCACACTCCCTGAGCTGTCTATATTCATAACCAGACACATGCAGTTGCCAAAGCAAGGGTAGCCTTTAGCAGACTTTGAGCATCAGTCTGCAAAAGAGTGCCTAGTTGTTAAATTACACATTTGCATGTCTTTTGCTGCATCACCACTGACTGGATTTTAATTTTGTGACTTGAAAGCTCAAGAAAGCAGTGAATAGAATGAGCCGTATTTCCACATCTTATAGTGCCTTTAGAATGAAACCAGTGTTTTCAGTATTGACTGATTTCTGTTTTCTTATTACAAATCACATAATTTAAGTTTGTATGCTTGGAGAAATTGCTCAACCTTGATTGCACTCTAGTATTGCCTTTTGCCTCGGGTGCTATCATTACTGCCTATAGTTATAAATAGTCTACATATTTTCACCAGTAATTTTTGATCCTTGTGTTTATACAAGGTTAAGCTGCGAATAACCTCCACAGCTGTTGGAGTTAGAACTATAATAGGAGTGTTTCATTTGCCAACAGGATTAAAAACTTGTTTAAAAAAAAGGTTTGATTCTGCAGTTCTTTATATCTTTCGGTACACAAGAATTTTTAAAATCCATCTCATTTTGCTAGAGATGCATGGTTTAATTATGCCTGCATGTGTTATGTATGGCAACATGTAAACCATAAATTTTTGTTTTTGTAGGTGAAGAGAAGCGAGCACCAAAACGTAGCTATCCTGTTGTTGAAGATGAAGAAGATGATGATTACAGAGTCAACTACTCTCCTATAGACACTGGCACAGGTCCACTGTTGGTACGTGCTTTTAATGGAAGCCATTGAACCACTATGAATGTAGGATTTGGTGTGTCTGATACTAAAGTGATGTTAGTGTAATTTCATCAGGACTGGAGTTTGTTTGTAATCATCATAGAATAGAATCGTTACAGCACAGAAGGCCATTTGGCCCATTGTATCAGTGCTGGCTCTCCTAAGGAGCAGTTCACATTCTGCCACTCATGCCCTCTCCCCACATGCCTGCACATGCCTTCTTTTCAGATACTTAGAAACAGTAGAAAGATTTACGGTACAGGAGGCCACTCCACCCATCATGTCCGATTATATTATCAATTATGTTAATATATTATGTAATCAGTTATATTATCAATTATCAATATTTAGAATGCATCAATTCTTTCAAAATGGTTTTCCTGTTTCACTTCCTATCAAAGTCTCCAGAAATAGGGGCCTAAGTGCATCGTCTGATCAAGTCTCCAGAAATAGGGGCCTAAGTGCATCTTCTGATCAAGACTTTGATAGGAAGTGAAACAGGAAAACCATTTCGAAAGAATTGATGCATCCTAAATATTTGCCATAGATTTGATATCAGACTTGTCTATGAATATGATGCCAGCTTTACACTAATATAGTTCTTATACAAAACTGATAATGGTATAAGTAGTGTACTGGCACAAAATGTCCTGTTAACTTAGATTAAGCTTAAAATATAGCTCAAACTGGAGTGAAAGCCTCCTTTCTATAAAGCTTGTAAGGGCTGTCAGTGAAAATTCAGTGCAATTCTATTGACCATGCCTCCACTGTACCCAAATTTTCCCTTACATAGACACTATCCTCAGAATTAACCATGCTTGTATAGATGTGCAACTGTTCATCTATGATTACCGTGCATTAGCCTGTTGCACAAAAGCTTGAACCCTTCATTGTTTGGGCAGCTCATTATAGGCAACTTATTCGCATAATGTCAAATTAATATTATATGATTGCTTCACACAGCCTGTCATATTAAAAATTCGGTCTTTTTTCTTCAGTTTGTAATTTGTACAACCTGCCATTAACTGTTTTCATTTAGACTGATGAACATACCTCCTCTTTACTCAATATATTTTCCTCTTAAAGACTGAAAATTTGATTAAAGCTCTGCAAGACCTGGAAAATGCAGCATCAGGGGATGCAACTGTTCGACAGAAGATTGCGTCATTGCCTCAAGAAGTGCAAGATGTTTCACTCTTGGAAAATATAGCAGGTAGAGAGTTTGCTGCATAATTATTGACCACTAGGGCTGAATGGTGCAGTGTGTCCCTGCACTGTTATTGTCCATATACCATTCTTTTATTCTCTGTTTATTTTAATTTAGCTGCAATGTAACCAGTTTCTTCTGTTTCTCGCATGTAGATAAAGCAGCTGCTGAAAGGCTATCGAAAATCGTTGATGAGGCTTGTTTGCTGTTAGCAGAGTACAATGGGCGGCTTGCAGCAGAGCTCGATGACCGGAGGCAGCTGGCACGAATGCTGACTGAATACATCAGTAGTCAGAAGGAGATTCTGGGGGAGAAGGAGAAAAAACTAGCGGTGTGTACTTCATTCTCTGCAGTGCTACTAATTCTTAAACTACAGTCAAAGCATTTGTATAGTTATTCTTGGGCTATTGAGGCATGCTCTCGAATAAACAGATAAAATGATGCTTTTGCCTAAGAATTTCATGTACAGTATCAAATTCTTCTACGCCAATTGCAGAATCTCAACAATGAATTGCAGTTTCATTTTAGTTGATAAAAAGCTATAAGTATTGTCATTAATCTTGAGTGTATTTGTCTATTAGTGACCCGACGCATCTCAATATTCAAAGTTTCAATGTTCAATATTCAAACTCATTTTCATATAGAGGATGCTGTCACAGTGGATTTAGAAAAGAGGCACGGTAAATTTTACTTGAGACTCTCAGGGTAAGACTCAGCGTTGCTTATCATCCCAGAGATTACCTAGCCATTTTTGCAGGCACTTCTAGCCTGTGGAATGTAGGTTGACAAACAAAATCTGCTTAACCAACATCTCTGTGGATGTTAGGAAGTGTGTCTAACTAAATATAACCAACAGCTGTCATTAAAGGTAATGGATCAACGTATTGTCTTATGTAAGGTTCATAATACAGTTGCGAAATGTGTTGAATATAGAAAATGCAGAGGAGACCCTAAAAAATGGGCAAAGAGATTGAGAATAGTTTAGCTAACATACGAGGAACCCAAAACTGTTTTATAAACACATAGGGCAGAATTTTGCCCTTGGTGGGCGTGTGGGCTCCACCGGCATTGGCCATTGACAGGTCGGCGGGCGGACAGCTGATTTTGCTGTCTGCCCGCCTTCCTAAAAATTTAAAGGGACCAGGATGATGTCGGGGGTTCCTCCTGACGTCATTCCGTGTCATTTTCCCGTTGGCAAGCGGGCCTTGCCCCCAAATCGCCTGCCGACGGGAAAGTTCTGGCCATAATTAATTTTAAAAAAGTGGTCAAAGAAAAAGTGGGGCTGATTAGGGACTTAAAAGGAAATTTTTATGTGGAGGCAGAGGGTGTGGTTAATGCAATAAAGTTAGTATTTTGCATCTCTTCACTGGAGATCAGAGCATTGCAATATAACAGAAAAGGAGGGGGCAGTAGTTGATATTGGATAGGATAAAAATAGATGGAGGATGTACCTAAATGGTTGGAAGTCCTAAAGTAGAAAAGTCATTGAATAAGATGTATTCTAGGCTACTGAGGAAAGGGTGGGACTTACAGAGCCTCTGACCACAATCTTCCAATCCTCCTTGAGTATGGGGTTGGTGCCAGAGGACCAGGGGGTTGCAAATGTTACATCTAAAAACTGGGGAGAGGGCTAAACCTGACACAGTCAAAGGTGGCAAGACTTTGAGAAACAAAGTTAATTGGCATTTGAAAAAGCATGGTTAATAAATGAAAGTCGGCATGGATTTATTAAAGACAAGTCAAGTTTGACTGATGAGATTGAGTTCTTTAAATTAATGGAGACATTGAGGGTAATGCAGTTGAAATTGTGTATATGGACTTTCAAAAGGTGTTTAACAAAAAAACACTTTGATAATAGACTTGTTAACAAAGTTAAAGCATTAAAGGGATTAAGTGGTAGCACAGATACATCATTGGCTAAGGAAAAGATAGCAGAGAGTGGATGTGAATGATTGTTTTCAGGCTGGAGAGAATTAAACAATGCTGTTCCACAGGGGTCAGTATTAGCTGCACTGTTCTTTTTGTTTATGACCTGGACTTGTGCATACATGGCATGATTTCAAAGTTTTCTAATGGCACAAAACTTAGAAATGTAGTTACCAATGAGGATAGTAACAGACTTCAGGAAGACATAATGGATGGAATTTAATACGCAGAAGTGTAAAGTGATACGTTTTGGTAAGAAGAATGAGGAGAGATAATATGAACATACAAACAAGGAGCAGGAGTAGGCCATTTAACCCCTCAAGCCTGCTGTCATTTAATAAGATCATGGCTAATCTGATAGTAACCAGAAATCTGCATCTCACCTGTCCCTGATAACCCATCATTGCCTTGCTTACTAAGGATCTATCCATCCCTTCCTTAAAAGTATTCAAAGACTCTCTTCCTGAAAAGACGGTGGAAGCAGAGTTCCAAAGACTTATGACCCTCTGAAAGAAAACATTTCCCCTCATCTCTGTTTTAAATGGGCGATCCCTTATTTTCAAACAGTGACCCCTAGTTCTAGATTCTTTCACAAGACAAAACATTCTCTCCACATCCACCCTGCCAAGACCCTTCAGGATCTTATATGTTTCAATCAAGTCATCTCTTACTCTTCTAAACTCCAACGGATACAAGCCTAATCTGTCGAACCTTTCTGTTCAATCTGTCCTCATAAGACAACTCACCCATTCTAGGTATTAGCTTGGTAAACCTTCTCTGAGCTGCCTCCAATGCATTTACATTCTTCCTTAAATAAGATGACCAGTACTGTACACAGTATTCCAAATGTGGTCTCACAAGTGTCCTGCACAGCTGAAGCATAACCTCCTTACTTTTGTATTCAATTCCCTTCGCCATAAATGATAATGTTCTTTTAGCTTTCCTAATTACTTGTTGTACCTGCATATTAGCCTTTTGTGATTCATGCACTAGGACGCCCAGATCCCACTGCACCTCAGGGTTCTGCAATCTCTCACCATTTAGATAATATGCTTGTCTTTTATTCTTCCTGCCAAAACGGACAATTTCACATTTTTCCACATTGTACTACTTTTGCCAAATCTTTGCCCACTCACTTAACCTATCTATATCTTTTTGTAGCCTCCTTCCATCCTCTTCACAACTTACTTTCCTACCAAGCTTTGTGTCATCAGCAAATTTGGCAACCATCCCTTCAATCCTTTCATCCAAGTCATTTATATAAGTTGTGAACAGCTGAGGTCCCAGCACTGATTCCTATGGCACACCACTCGTTACATCTTGCCAACCTGAAGAAGACCCATTTATGCCAGCTTTCTGCTTCCTTCTGTCCAGCCAATCTTCTATCCATGCCATATGTTACCCCCTATACCATGAGCTTTTATTTTCCGCAATAACCTTTGACGTGGCACTTTATCAAATTCCTTCTGGAAATCTTAACTACAGTACATCCACCAGTTCCCCTTTATCCATAGCACATGTTACTTCCTCAAAGAGCTCCAGTAAGTTGGTTAAACATGATTTCCCTTTAACAAAACCATGTTGACTTTGCCTGATGACCTTGAGTTTATCCAAATGCCCTGCTATAACCCCTTTAATAATAGCTTCTAACATTTTACCTACAACTGATGTTAAGCTACCTGGCCTGTAGCTTCTTGTTTTCTGTCTCCCTTTTTGAATAATGGAGTTACAATTGCTATCTTTCAATCTAATGGGATCTTCCCCGAATCTGGAAAACTAAAGCCAATATATCAACTATCTCACTGGTCACTTCTCTTAAGACCCTAGGATGAAGTCCATCAGGACCTGGGCTCTTGTTAGCCTGCAGCTCCAACAGTTTACTCGGTACCGCTTCTCTGGTGACAGTCATTTTCCCCACTTCCATTTCCCAGTTTATAGCTGCTTTTGGGATGTTACTTGTATCCTCTATAGTGAAAACTGATGCAAAATACCTGTTCAATTCATCTGTCATTTTGTTTTCTATTAACAATTCTCCAGACTCATTTACTATAAGACCAACGTTCACTTTGTTAACTCTTTTTAAAATATTAATAAAAACTCTTCCTATCTGTTTTCATATTTCTGGCTAGCTTTCTCTCATACTCTAAATTTTCCATCCTTCTAAGTCTTTTAGTCACTCTTTGCTGTTCCTTATATTCTGTCCAATCTTCTGACCTGCCACCTGTCTTTGCAGTTATATGCTTTTTCTTTAAATTTGATTCTACCTTTAACATTTCTAGTTAACCATGGATGGTGTGTCCGTTCCTTGGACTTTTTCGTACTCATTGGAATGTATCTATTCTGTGCATTCTGAAATATCCTCTTAAATATTAGCCACTGCATCTATATTTATCTGTCCCTTAACTTAATTTGCCAATTCACTTTAGCCCGCTCAGCTTTTATGTCCTCATAATTGCCCTTATTTAAGTTTAAAAAGTTAGTCCCAGACCCCTTCTTCTCCCTCAAACTGAATGTAAAATTCAATCATGTTATGGTAGCTGCTACTTCGGGGCACCTTCACTGAGATTATTAGTTGCTCCCATCTCATTGCACAGTACCATGCCGAGTATAGCCTGTTCTCTGGTTGGCTCCAGAATAAGCTATTCTAAGAAACTATCCCGAATACATTCAGTGCACTCATCTTGGCAACTTTGCCCATCTGACTTGGTACAATGATAAATAGGGTGCAGCAAGAGGATTTATTTACGAAATCTTTGAAGATGGTAATATAATTAAGGTGGCTGTTTTTTTAAAAAAACATATGGGACCCTTGGCTTTACTAATGGAGGCAAAGAGACAATACAAGGAAGTTATGCTAAACCTTTAGGAAACAGCGGTTAGACCTCAGCTAGAGTATTATGTTCAATTTTGGGCACCATGCTTTAGAAAAGATGTCAGGCCTTGGAGAGGGTGCAAAGCAGATTTACTAGAATGGTAACAGGATTGAGAGATTTCAGTCACGTGAATAGACTGGAGAAGGTATGCTTGTTCTCTTTAGAGCAGAGAAGGTTAACAGCAGATTTGTTCGAGTTGTTCAGAATCATGAATGGTTTTGATAGATTAAAGTGGGATAAACTGTGACAGAAGGGTCGGTCACCAGAGGATACAAACTTAATATGAGTGGTGACATCAGGAAATATTTTATACACAACTAGTTGCTGTAATCTGAAATACGTTGCCTTAAATGTAGGTGGCAGCAGAAGTAATAGTGACATTCAAAAAAGAATCGATAAATGCTCGATGGGGAGAAAATCATTAGACTATGTGGAAAGAGCAGAGGACTAGGATTAATTGGATAGCTATATCAAAGAGTTGGGGGACACAGTGGGCCAAATGACGTACTTTAGTGTTGTATCACTCTATGGTTATATGATTAGTCCATCAACAAACATTGACATTTATGAAATGTTGCAGGCTTTGGAATAGCAGACATTACTATAACATTGACAAAAATTCACGGCCATGTAGCTGGGCTGTAACCAGATCCAAGTTTTGTTACAGTTACAGCTTTGTTAATACAACTGAAACATAAAAGTTTGAAAGTTTTATTTGGAGGTGCTGTTGATGACTGCACATAGAGGATGTAGAAAAACAATTTTGCTGTTTTGGTTCACTTTAATGGGTAGGTGTGATTATTGCTAATAGGATACAAAACTGTTTAGCATGCTACTACTACTGACACACCTGTCTTTTCTGTCCTTGTTAATTGGAGCCCCATCTCCAACCTCCTCCACAGTCCTTTATAGGTTGGTTGCCCAATTTCTTTCTCCCTGGTTGAATCCTCCCAAAATACTAAAACAACCTGAACTGAAGTCACAAACCACATTTTCTGGCTGACCATAGTGCACTACCCTTTCTTAACCACTCTGAATTCCTGGCCATGATTAGTCCATCCTCCTCCAGCATCTACCTTCGCATTGTCCACTTGTGAGGAGCTGTCTCAATTTGCCTCAACCGTTAATCATCGTCAGAGCATCCCTAGCAATGGCTATTCCCATTGCAGCACTATCATTTAGGGGTTGCATAACTAACACCCAGTGTTCAAAGGGCATTGAATTTCCATCAGCTAAAGATTGGAAGACCAAAAACATAATGTTCAGGCCCCTATACAAGCTCTGTACACTAGCCATTGACTCCATCCCCTCCCTGGCCACTTTCTTAGACTAAAATTGATTATTTATGTGATAAATGGAATGTCATTTTTCTTAATATTGCTGGGAGACATTGAAGCAGGCTTGTGGTGTATGTGTGTATCTAATTTAATTAAACTAAAGACAGTCGGACTACAAGGTTTAAATAATCAAAGGGCTTATGTGTAAAAGCAAGCATTTTGAAATGGAAATGGATGAGCTAACATTTGCATTTGTAGTTCAGTTGAGAAGCTGTTTGAATTTCAAAGAGATATGACTGGAAGTTTTAGAACTGGCAAAATTGTAAATAAATAAGGCAAAGTTATTAAGTTTATTTTTCTTGAAAGTGCTGGCCATAATGAAACATGAAATACTATTATACTCTGGGAAAGGTAACTTGCAAAGAAAGTTTAGACCAATGGATATACAGATCAAAGGGGAGAAATATATTTTAAGGAACAACTGAAAGCTGTGTGAGTGTGCAGCCAAGTGAGATCTTGAAAGGTGGGCTGTGGGAAGACAGACTTGTGAAAAGTAGCCTCTAGCCACCCTAGAAAAGTTTGCTTGTTCCAGAAAGCAAGGTTTTGTTAAAAGCCTTAGAATTCCATTGTTAAGTGAAGAATAAAGAAGCTGTGAAATACCTCCCTTATAGCAACAGTGGGTGCCTTGTAATATTACTGGATGTTTTATAGATAAGGATCTATTTGGACTGTTGCCTGGAAAACGGGTGTTTATTTGGGAGTCTAGCTTTGTAGAAATTTTGTGTGTTTAAGTTTTCTTTTGTTAATAAATGTTTTAATTAAATATTTAAAATCTCCAAAAGTGGTAGTGGAATCTTTACTTTTGGCCTTAGTGCACATACCTTCTCACAATAGAAATACAATTTGCAAATCGTTGTGATAGCTTGACCAAATTTCCCTCTGAGATTTGGTCAGCCCAGCAATTACCACCCGCCATATCATAATATCCTTGGCATTATGTTTGACCCCACGTTGAGTTTCCAACCCAACCTACCCTCCATCACGGACCACCTACTTTCACCTCTAGCTTCACCTACCTCCACACCTACTCCTGTCCATCTGTACTTTCCATCCCTCTGACTCTGACCTTGTGCATCCTGCTCCTTATGCCACACCACTGACTCTCGTGCCTTCAGGTGACTAGACCCCATGCTCTACAGTTCCCTCCTGCATTGTGCCATTTCTTCATTTTCCTCTCTCCTGAAGACCTTTAAAACTTTTTTTTTAAAACCAAGCCTTTGGTCACCTCTCCTAATCCTAATCTTTCCTCCTTTGGCTTGGCACTTGTTTTCTTAGGGCTTCTGTGTGAGATCTCTGTGTCTCTGTAAGCACAATCAGTTGTTGCAGGAGCAGAATTATAGGCTCTATGACTGATAGAGTTATTACTGTCTAATGGTAACTCTTCTTTTCTGCAGGAATATAAACAGAAACTGGCTCAAGTAACACAAGTTCGGAAAGAGCTGAAATCACACATCCAGAATTTGCCAGACCTTTCATTGCTTCCGAATGTTACAGGTGGTTTAGCACCATTGCCCTCTGCTGGTGACCTTTTTTCTAGTGACTGAGCTGATACCCTTTTCTCAGGAGTCAAACCGCAATACCTCCGCTATGTGTGACAACTTCTTGAAGGCATGGATCTGGAATATGATGGGGCCTAAAAACAGCAGGGCTAAACCTTTGAGACATCTATGTGCAAATTGCATCAGAGCTGTGGTAACCCTAACATGATGGTTTACGGCAGTTTGAAACATGGGAGAAAAATAAACACTATTCAAAGCCACTGCTATTAACCTGTAAATTCCAAATACACATCAATCCTAGGCCAGGAGCGATGGAAGCTTTCTTCTCTAATCAGGATGTCAAGTGACATCTGTTGTGACAGTGAGCACCAGATGAGCAATATAAGTGTGCATGAGTCCACAGTACGGAACATCCCTGAATTGAATGTAGTTGAGTGAATTGAAGGACAATGCTGGTAGAGTTTACCTGAAGTAGGAACTGTGACAAATTGTTGGTGCTGTAACAGGAGTGTAGTCTTGCTTGGAGCATATAAACTGTCACCAGGTTAGGAGTTCTTACTGCATCTGAATTTGACAAGTTAATGTCCAGTTTCCCAAACTGACCACTCATTTTGTCCTTTTAAGCACAACTATTTTAACTTTTTTTTTATGTTCCTCCAAAAGTAAGGGAACTACAACTTTAGAAATGATTGATAGTTATATAACCTGAAATAATTAGTTCAAGTATTCAGTGATGGTGCCCATGATAAGGAGAGTCTTTCCTACTGTAGAAATTTATAATAAATCTGCAGCCAGTCATATTCTTATAAAAAGCTAGTCCTGCAAGTTTCCATTGAGAACATAGAACCTTTCATATTTGATTTAAAAATTGACATTTCCAAACAATGAAGGCACGTGCTTAATTGAAGTTTGGCTCATGGTACATCGTTAGGTTGTGTACCATAGTTTCCCAATTAGTGCCTATAATAAGTTCAACAATACTGTTTTGTCTTCTGGAGAAGAATATGGTACACTTTTGGTAATGTTTTGAGCTTCAAGTAACTTGTTTAGGTCTGTAGCTGCTGAATTTGGTTTTGTACTGTGGGCTCATAATTTCAACTGTCTGTCCTCTCACTGCAGACTACATTAACTAATGAAAGATTTGTTTTGCAGTGCTGGTGTGTTAAGTTGTTTCAGCTGTTTGATGACACAGAGCACAGTTAATGATCCCATTAAATTGTTTCTGTTTTAACTAAAAAAAGCATTCTTTTAAGCCAACTCAAATATTTTCAGTCACATAGCGACAAACCAAAACGTAGTTTTATCTTATGCAGAAGGTACTTCAATTTCAATCAAAAAATAATTCCTCAGTTCAAGTTGACTATGTTTAAAGTTTTAAATTTGTTATTTTAACAGCTGTGTGACTGTTTCTGAACTCTAAGCCCTTTAATATGAAAAAATATTGCGATCACTGGCAGTTTGTTTTCCCCTAACTACTTTTCATGAACAATATGCTTAAAAGCAAACTCCGTACTTGTAGAAAAATTTTGTTTAAAAGGATCAACTGGAATGGGAAAGCCCTTTTGGGTCCTTGAAAAAGTGTAAACTATTATGTGAATTCAACTCGTTAAATGCTTATTTAGTGCTTTTATTTGTTTTCAATGGATTAAGTTCTAAAAGGTAGCTAGGAAAAGATTTTTTTAAGTAAGCAAAAAGTAATTCAGCCACCCTGACCAAATACTATTAAATTGCCTTGGTCTTTTCAGTATAAATTTCTCTTCCTTTTTTTTATTGTTTGACTTTTGTTTATTTGTATGAACAAATTAAATTGTACACGGTATGTTATGCACTTGTACATCTTGAGAGGAAATGTAACCACATTTTTGGTATTAGTACAACTGCGAAGAAAGAAAATGTCCAACCATCTGCTGACAGAGATTTTGAGTAGTTGCATCCGGGTAGCTGTGACATGAGAGTGCCAACCTCTGTCTTGTGACAGCTGAGCCCCAAATTCCAGTCTTGATTGAAATTTGTTCTTGGAATGGCGAGTTTCATTTTTTGTTACATTTATGTGGGGTGGGGAGGAGAAATTATCTGAAAGGAACTTCCTCCTGTGCTGCTTGAGCATCACTAATGGCAGATCAACCAGATAAATCTAGTGGAAATGCCTAATACTGGGAATTTCTAACTATATGCAGTGATGAGAAATGCAAACCCTGGGTTCATCTGCAGTGATTTGAGAAAGATAAAGAATGCTTTCTAAAATTCTGAATCAGTTTTTGCTTTATTTACTATGTGTCTGTGGCACACAATTGGGAAATGCAGTTTATCTTAGCATGGTATCTACATTGTGCCTTAACTTTTTAAAAAAGAAGTATGGTTGAACCTCTTGGGTTTGACAGTGCAACGTAAGTTTAAGATTCTCTAAATTTATCGTTATTTATCCTATTGACTGAAAATTAAGAATAGCTTTCTGGAATGACATTCCCACCATTGTAGTCTATATAACGTTTAACATTTTAAAGCATATTCTTTAACGATCATTCCTTCCTATAAGCAATCAAATTATTACCATTCATAATTTGTTGCAGGAACTTGTATTTCTCCTAATGTCAGCATCACAACCACGCCTACTTCAATTTGGCAGTCATTCTGTCCAAATAATTGCTTGGTAGTGTTGATGGAAAAAATCTATTTTTTGCTCACTGGAAAACCAGCCTGCATATAAGTTGGAAGTTCTGACAAAGGTAGTATTTGTATAATGTGTTCTCGCCAAGCTGCGCCACTACTGTATTTTCAATGTTGCCAAATATAGCAATTTTGTTAGGGGCTGGGCATCAATTATCGATAAATTAACAGAATTTGTTTGATTTCCTTTTAACTGCGCAATGTTCTCAGGGTAATTGCAAAGTGAGGCATTTCTTGTCTCCCAAAGCAAGTGCACTTTGTGCAGTTTGCTGACATCTGAAGCTTTCATGGTCACCCAAAAACAGTCACTGATACAGGTCATTCAAGTCATAGTACTTAGTGTGGAATCCCTCTTTAAGGTTAGATTATGAGAGTGAAATTCAGTTTTGGCTTGTAATGTAGCACCCTTCAGAATATGCCTTAAGTCAGTTTCATGCATAATTTTCAAATGTGTCTCAAACAGGAGCATTTTAGGAAAGATTACTTTTTTGTGTGCAAAATTTCTCCACCTGCAAATATGTAGAAACCTTTGAATGTATTTGTAAGAAGTTTAATAAAAAATAGTAATATTGAATAGAAATCAAATTAGTAGGTGAATGTGTAATGGGTTAGTGTTTAATTATAAAATAAAAAATGAGTTAGACATATCAACTATATTCTGCTACACCCTTATTTAATGTTTACTTGTTTTCAGCCAATTGAGTTATGCATATAATGTATTCTTGAGAAAAATACATGTGAAATGTCCAATTCAAGAGATTACAAAGGCTAAAGGGGTGGGTGGAGGCAACTCAATTTATCAAACGCAGTGCACTTTTTGGTTTTTGGAAGAGAATGAACACAGAGCCAATTCAGTTGATTAAGTTCAGATATTGTAAGTCTTTAATCAACAGACCTGAAAGTTCCAACTGATTTTGATTATTTTGGAGTTCATTGTGATGAGGATTTACTCTGAATAAAACCACGGAGTTTGAAAATCTTTAATTAGGAGTTTGTGAGAAAGTAGCATACTTGTCACTCCTAATTCTTGCTCAGGTTTTCTGCAACAAATAATTGCAGTCCGTCATCTAAGTAAAATGCAGCACAGTCCTTGATTGCAGGGATGCCCCTTTTCTCCCTCAGAGACCATCTCCACACTCACCAGATTCACAAGTGTATGGCTTGAACAGAATGAAATAAGTTTTTTCTGATAATTCATAATTGCTTTATTGAATTACCCACAGCCCTCAGAGATGGCCTGCATTCAGCAATCACGAAATGCAGTTACAATTGCATTACCCGGAACCCTGTCCCATCAGAGGCTAAACCCCCACTATGTTCCTAACTTAGTACTTAATTCTTTATATCCTAACTTAATACTTAAAATCACCCCTCGGTTGGTCTTCCAAATTGTTATAGGTCCTCAGAGAAGTTGACCAGACTCTATTGATTTCCTTGACTGCCTGCAGAAAACTGTGGCGTCCTACAGTTTCTATCCCCAATTATACCTTTTCAGCTGCTGGTCTGGCCAACTCATTTCAATGTCCAGTAATTAGCACTTTTAGTTTATTCTACACATAGCCCAGACAAATAATATCAGCTTATGCTGGTTGAAACAATGCAGTCCTTCCATGGAAAATATATCCCAGACAAAAATGATCAGCTCTCTCATTGTTTTAAACAATTCTGCTATTTTGAGGCAATACAGTAACAACACCTGGCTCCAAGGTCGATGAAGGTTTGAATGATCCTATTCCTCTCCCTGAGAGGAACCAATCATAGTTGCAATGCCAGATTCCAGCACCATTGTTTGTGAAGAAGGCCTTAGTTGCATTGCAATTTATCAATGGCATGTAATGGCATCTCCCTGGTACCATTGTCCATGATGAGCCCCTGTCTTTTACTAAATATCCGAATTAACCCCTTGCTGCACAGCTCTGTACTGTTGGCTGCAGTATTGTGTGGTACAAATTGGGTTTTACACTCCATAACTTTCTCAGTTGCAGGGAATTCCGATCTCGTGTGGTCAATCCTTTTTGACAATGGTTTGATAACTTAGCCTTTTTCTCAAAACAAGGTTTTCATTTTTGCTTTCTATTTGAGATCTGTGGTAATTTCCCTACTCTGAATAGGATACAGAGCACTCATACGCTGTTATTAAGTTTATAAAGTGGTCTATGATATTTTAATCTGCTAGAGGTAAAATGTTAAATCTACAATAGCATTGTCAGAAACATTAAAAATGAACGACCTATTTTGGTTATAAATGTATGCTCTGCAACTGAGGTCAGAGGTTCTCATAGGTCATAAGACTATGTACTAGTATTTTAACACTATAAAACAGCCAAGTGCCAAAGAATTTTGCCTTTAATTATGAGCAAAATATTCCTGTTATAAGTGTTACAAACATCAAATCCTGGCTGCATATGTAGCAACATTTAAATTAAAATCAAGTCAGTGGGCATATTTTGATCATCATTTTGCCATTATTGTTGTTGAAATGTTATTGAAAAGAAATAGATCTACCAAATCTTACAAGCAAACCAGTGACTGTATGTTTTTATATTATTTTGTATCAATCTCTTGTGCATGCACATTGTATTTTTCTTGATTTAGTACAACAGATTACCAACAATAGCTGAATTATAAATCAAGTATCGTGATTTAAAAATTGACATTCTTAACCTTTTTTTAAACAGACCCCACATTTTTGTGAAACATGGGAAGTTTACTTCTCCCCTTTTGAAGCAGTTTTCTGGTCATTGAGAACTTGAACATGACTAATAATATCTACCCAGTTTAGCAAAATATTAATGTCTATGATAGTCAAGTGTTAAAAAAGCTGCAATTAATTCATACTTGTCACCAGCAAACATCGTAAATAAAACTTGCTAGTAAGTTGGTTTCTAGCAACATTAACATCCTTTTCCTATCAGCAATTCTGTTTGTAATTATAAAAATAAAATATTTTGTTAAGATGCTGGTTTGTCACTACTTTGATCAGTAAAAGGTCACTGAGAACCACTGTTGCAAAGCCACTTGCCAAACCAATCAGCACACTTCACATACAGTATAAATGGTTGTTTTCCCCCTTATATTGATGTTCTTGCGAGCGTCCTGATTATTGCAAGACAAAAAGCATACACATGTCTCTTTCTTTAAGCAATATTTTCAGGTTCTATCTTAAAAGATCCAAAGATTAGCCTTTAAATCCAACTTACACCTAGTTTTCTAGCCTTGAGATACAAGTTTCTTTCATATAGTTTGGGTGCATGATTTCAGCCACAAAGTCAATCTTTTTGGAGCAACTAATCAATATTGGTTTCCAAATTTGTGAGTGTTTTTGTTTATTTGATCTTCAGTTGTACCCATCTACCACACAGCTCAATTTAGTGAAGTATAAAATCCCAATTTTATTTAGGCTGTGTTGAAGCAGAGCATATGAGGGCTGCTGTGATTTTGAATTAGTCCTTTTTCACTCCAATCTCTCCTATTCAATAGTGGAGGCTTACATTATGCAACAATATATTGGCACATTCCTTCACTTGGAGGGCATTCGATCATGAAACCTGTGGTTATCCTACCAGGGGAATTAAAACTGGCTTATAGTGGGAGAGAGTGTTGGTGAGGTAATTTCCCAGGATAACTGCATGCCTATCCAAATGAGCCACCTGTCAAAATATTGAAGTGCCATGTCTGCCTTATTGGATGCAGCTCTAGCTGTTGCTGGATCATCTTACGACCCTGCATCCAGAGGCACAAGGATCCCCTTGACAGCAATGGCCTATTTACCACATTGCTCTTCCCACCTGTCGTGTCAAAGTTGAGAAATCTAGTGTGGGCCAACAGCAAACTAACTGAAAATGTAAAGCTCCTTGTGTATCAGGGTTGTGTTATCAGAACCCTCCTTAACAGTAGCGAAGCATGAACAGCATACGCAAGTCAACAAAAGAGCCGAACAGCTCAGATGAATTTTGGTATCTCCTGGCAAGGAAGTGTGCTGAATATGGAAGTACACCAGCATGCAGAGATCTCTAGCATGTTCCCTTGAGCTAGCAGCAACTCCGTTGGCTGGGCCATGTAAGACAAATTGATGGCCATATCCCCAAAGGCAGTAAATTCTTACTGCATTCTCTTTTAGCATTTTTAATTTCCCCCTAACACTTTGAAAGGAGCCTGGGAGTGTTGGCTTTCTGGCTTGACAATATTGACGGAAATTAAACAGCTGAAATGTAGTGTGAGACTAATCTGGCAACTTTTGATGAATGCCTGGAAGTAGTCCCCAGCATCTTTCATGCTAGGTATGAAGGACAGGCTGAGAAATTCCAGTTGCACAGTTTTTATGCCAATAGAAAATAACTCATGCCTACTGGTGGTATGGAGATATATTTGAACTAGAACTTCCTGGGTCAACTCATTTATATAATCATTGCACTAGTCATTTCCCTAAAACTCATATGAAAAGGAATAATCTTTGCAGGCAAATTAACTCTCCTCCCTGCATCCCAGACATCATTCTCATTCTTTCATTTCAGCCAGTGGAGTGCGACTGAGGAACTTTTGATTCCAGTCACTGAAGAACATTTATAATCAAGCTTGTTTGTGTTGCTTCGCTTTGGAAAGGGCAAACAAGGCAAGGGAATACTCATTAAATGGGAGGATATTGAGAGGAGAAGAGGAAGTGAGAGACCTTGGAGCGCATAGCCACAGGTCCTTGAAGGTGGCAGAACAGGTGGATAAGGTGGTAAAGAAGGCATATGGAATGATTTCCTTTATTGCACGAGGTATTGAATACAAAAGCAGAGATGTAATGCTGGAACTGTATAAAATGCTGGTTAGGCCACAGCTGGAGTTTTTGCATATGGTTCCGGACTCCAATTTACAGGAAGGACATAATTGCTCGCGAGAGAGCACAGAAGAGATTTACAAGAATGTTGCCAGGGCTGAAAAATTGCAGCTATGAGAAAAGATTAGGTAGGCTAGGGTTGTTTTCATTCGAACAGAGGAGGCTCAGGGTTGACTTGATTGAAGTGCACACAATTCTGAGGGGCCTAGGTAGAGTAAACAGGGAAGACTTGTTTCCCCTATTGGAGAGCTCGATTACTGTGGAGCACAGTTTTAAGGTGATTGGTGGAAGGATTTGATGGGATAATAGAAAGATCTTTTACACCCAGAGGGTGATAGTTATCTTGAATTCACTGCCCGAATTGGTGGTTGAGGCAGAAACCCTTGACTCATTTAAAGGTACCTGCTATAACCTGCAAGGCTACGGACTGGGTGGTGGAAGGTGGGATTAAAATGGGCGGCTAGTTTTTTCAGATGGTATAGACAAAATGGGCTGAATGGCCTCTTTCTGTGCCATACATTTTCTATGGTTCTGTGGAATTTACACATTTCTTAGAGGTTTAGAAGGCAATGCATCATCCCGTCATTACTGCACTGAGGTTTCAGATTAGGTTTCGTAATTAAGGCCGGGATTTTCCATTCGTTGGGTGGGCTTGGCGGGAGCGGGCGGGGTGGTCGCGGAGCTGACCGCCATCCACCATCAGCTCTGCACCACGATTTCAGGTGGGCGGGCCAACTAAGGCCCTCCCTGCGTGGATCGCAAGCAATACCACTGAGTGCTACCTGTGCGGGCGGGGGGAGGAGGGTGAGCCGGGCCTAGCACACAGTTTGCCATCTCTGTGCCTCAGGGAGATTGAAGCGCTTTTTGAAAAATTAATAAAGAGGAGAAAAATTCAATGAAACATGTCCCCTCATGTGACTGTGTCACATGAGATGAGACAAGTTTTTAAGTTCAAATGAAACTTCTTATTTAATGTGTATTAGCTTCAGGAAACCTCATCTCGCTCGTGGATGAGGTTTCCTGAAAGATGTAAAGGCCGCTTGGCCTTTTCGCCAGCCCACCAACTGCAAGGTTGGACAAGCAGTGTAAAGTTCAGGTTAATTACCTGGTTAATAGGCCTTTCGATTATCGGAGGGCACACAGCCAACTCCATTGCACGCCCGCTGAACGAAATGTGCGACTTCGCAATGACATTGGGACGCATGCCTGAGTCATCGCACGTCATTTTACATTCCGGCATGTTGGGCCCTCCCCCGTACGCAGAATGTAAAATTCTTCCTGGGGTGGTGCTTCAGCCTTTAAAGAGTTAAGTCTAACACTGCTTTAATAGTAGCTATTGAGTATTTGTGAAAGGAGCTGTGTCATGACATCACTCAGATAGAGAGATGAGAAGGAAGAATTTGAGATGAGCAGTAGGCCTGTCCTAATGTTCTGTAATCTTGTTTATAGTTAGTTATGTAAATTAAATCTTTTAAGGAAAGATTTTTGCCTTGAGCCAGATCTCTTATTAGAGTCAGACACTCAAAGTTTTCTGAGGCAACCCTATAGTACCAGAGAGCCCATGACCCTGTGAAAACCACAGCTGTCACCTGAAGGCTTGAAGGGACTAGTAGCTCCCTTGTTGTGTACTTGACAGTACACTCCTGAGTTTTCTGAAAGTTTTAAAGCAAATGCAAACATTGATGCAATAAACCCAGTCAAGAT
Organism: Carcharodon carcharias; assembly: GCF_017639515.1. NCBI lineage: Eukaryota > Metazoa > Chordata > Chondrichthyes > Lamniformes > Lamnidae > Carcharodon > Carcharodon carcharias. The sequence continues at coordinate 60,777,619 of NC_054480.1, read as the reverse complement.
GTCTGTATAAATTAGCAAAGGTTTTTCCAAATAGGTTCAAATAGTCTGAATACCTCCATATGTGATAGTACTTTTAAAAAGCACTGGAAATGGTTGTTTCCAGGCAGTACAACTGGACAAGTTCAGCACAGTGAATTTCTTCTGTTCATTCACCCAAAAGGTATATCAGAGTCCTATTTATGCCACAGGATTCCAATTTGCTTCTGTAATGAAGCTTTCACCCAGGGAGCCCCCACAAAAACAGCAGCAGCTGGTGTGAGAACAGGCGCTGTAGGTTCTGCACTTTGAATTTAATATGCTACTGCACTGTTCCTTCCAGAAATTATGACAAAGTATTTCATACTTTATACTGTAATTCCTAACTGCAACAGCCACTTGAAGGATTTTTTCCTATTTTGAAGCAAATTATAATAAGAAATGATGATCATCACAGGCAAAAAGTATTGAAGCAAACAGTTTAGTGCTAATGGTAGCAACTTAAATATATTTTGAAGTCCATTCAGTCTGTTGTAAGGTTGAAAATACCTTTTTAGGATCTCTGAATGTTTTAAATAAAGGTTTTCAATGTGAAAACAACCTATTTATACAATGGACATGACATTTAATCATGCAGCACATATTTCTAGCAGCACTTAGAAGGCTTAATTGGCTTTCTTGGGCTGCACAACCACTTGCACAAAATTCTCCAAGAATATTGACAGATTCAAGGGATAAACAAGTTGAATTGTCACTATCTTGACATCGCATGGGCCTGTCCACCATCTACTAAGCACAAGTCAAGAAAGTGATGGAATACTCTTCACTTGCTTGGATGAGTGCAACTCTAACATTCAAGAAGCTTGACATCATCCACAAAAATTAGCCCACTTGATTGGCATCCTATCCACAAACATTCACTCCCTTCACCGCTGACTCACAGTGGCAACAGTGTGTGCCATTTACATGATGCATTGCAGGAACTCACCATGCCTCCATAGACAGCACCTTCCAAACCCACCACTGCTATCATCTCGAAGGACAAGGGCAGCAGATACATGGGAACACCACCACCTGGAAGTTCCCCTCCAAGTCACTCACCATCCTGACTTGGAAATATATTGCTGTTCCTTCATTGTCGCTGGGTCAAAATCCTGGAACTTCCTCCCTAATGGCACTGTGAGTATACCTACACCACATTGTCATGAAGAGATATTAATATACATAATGTTATTGGAAATTATTTTATATTGGACTTGTTGTCACGTCTGTGTCTGTGGGTGTGAGTGTGTATTAATTGGATTAAAACCAGCTAGTCTGGGTGCTTTGATGTCTAATAGTTTTGAGATATTAAACAGTAAGGTAAAGAGTACATTTGCATTTTGTTGAATAAACCATTTAAAGACTGAGAGTGAAATCTTGCACCTAGCTAGGAGACACCAAGCAAAGTGTTTATATTTCTAATAAAATTGTTACTACGAAAGGGGTTTTATTGTTAGAAGAGATGGAGTTCAATGATACAATGAGAATTTACATTCAAAGGGAAGGCTAGGTATATAATAGAAGAGTTTTGTGTGTGGAAGTCAGAGGCATGTGATATCTAAGCAGCCTGTAAGCCTACAACTGTCAGCGAAGGAACCAACTTGAAAGGAACCTCATTTGCTCCATCCTCACAGGGATGGCGGTGGAGAAGATGACCTGTGCATGCAAAAGCTGCAACATGTATGGGAGCAGCAGCAGTAGTAGTGCCCCTTGGTCTGCAGAATGACAGGGAGATGGGACAGACACTGCAGAGAGGGGAAGTCTGAACCATGTCCTCTGCCAGATTGAGGCAAGACTTCTCAATGTTCCTTGACATTGACATATGGCTGCCTAGCAGGCCAGCCAATACACTTTGCATCTTGGTGTGTACCCCCATTCAGAGCTATTATTTATTCTGCTCCATTGAGTTCTTAATCTGAGTCCTCTGCAGCAGTATTTGTCTGCCATATCACCCTTTGGCAAATTAGCAACTGAACCATCCTTTCATCCTGGCCTGGTTGCAGCCCCCTTATGCCAGTGACTCACAATTTGCTTAACTCAATTAAATGTAGTGCCAATGTCTGAGCAGCAGCTGCGAGTGTCAGAGGAAGTGACAGGGTCTCTTCATCAGTGCTGAGCTGCTGCTCGCTTCCTTCCTCCTGGGGCTCCTAAGGCTGAGCAGGCAGGAGTTCTAGGGTGTCTGAAAGCAGGGGCTCAAATGGAGGGTTTGTGTGAGGGAAGGGGGTTGAAGTGAGAAGCAGGAGGTCAATGGTCACACCCTCTGCAGCTGGCTCATCATGCTAGATAGCAGGATGAGGGTGAGCTGGGAGCTGAGAAGGGGCATAAGGCAGGAAGATGCCACCATCCTCAATATTTTCAGTGATGTTGGATGCTGTGTGTTGTATTGCAGCCACTCCCATAATGCTGAGTGCCATCTCCTCTGTGGGTACTCAGGAGATTGTGACGGACACTTTAAAGTTGTTTCCCCAAAGTCACCTGTGCAGTGAATAATTCCATTTGCAAATAACTTGGCAGCAAAGCCTTGTTTGCTAGAAAAGACAAAGTTAGTTTATTTCCTAAAAGCAAAATACTGCGGATGTTGGAAATCTGAAACAAAAACAAAAATAGCTGGAAAAACCCAGCAGGTCTGACAGCATCTGTGGAGAGGAAGACAGAGTTAACATTTCGAGTCCGTATGACTCTCCTGATGTTTTAGTTTATTTCATGCTATGCTATGGAAGTTACCTAAGAAAAGATAAAGTTACTAACACATGCACACACACACAAATATTAATTACAGATTAAGATAAAACGATACTTATAAATGTGAATCAAGTTCAGCCTTCATTGTTCAGTGCAGGTCTGATATATTTTGAGGTCGAGATGGTGTGCTGTCTGAAGTGAAGGTTTCAAGGCTGTAGAATTGTCTCTGCAGCTGAGATGGCTTCCACTGTTGAATTTCCAGAGGCTGTTTTAACAGGTGAGCTTTGCAGATGGAATCAGGTTTACAGGGAGGAGAGAAGGTTCTAGTTCTGCAGGCATGGTACTTTTAGCTGCCTATTTACAGTGGAACCATTTGTCTGCTTCTGGATGCCTTTCTCTATCTCTGTTGCAAAGCACTTTCATTTCTGCTGCATTAAAGTTGTTTCAAGATGTTTCTTTAAGACGGTTTCTCTCCTAAGTAGCTTGCTCTGCCTTTTCTATAATTTTGACAGGCAAGCCAAGATGGCCTTGATATCAAACGAATCATGTTCCAATTAAGGAAACTGGTTGGCCCATGCCTGGAGCTTATCTTGGCTGAGGTAATTACATTTTAAATGCCCCACCCATTAACTTGAATTAACTTGAACTTTTGATGGGATAGGAAGAGACTGTTCATAGTTTCAGATAAAGCCATTGTCTGTTTGAGGAATCATTGAATTTCAAAAGTCTTTCCATGTCTGGGTATGTCTACTTGTAAGCCACTTGGAGACTTCTGGAATCTTGACAACATTGCAGTTTTAAATTCAAGTGACTCATGGCAGCCATTTTAAGGCCCACCATGTCCATTTTTAAAAGAGAATACAGTTTTCATAAAAACTATCACATCATAACTACACACTGTGACAAAATGCGGGTGTCCTTGTCCCCCTCCAGCTCTGCTCTGCTACCTTCTATTGTGTGCCACCTTGTCTTGCAACTGAAAGGACAGAACGGTTATTTTGTGTAGCACGGCATTTGAATGATGTGCCTGTCATTTTTGAACATCTGGAGGTATGCGGAAGCGGTGAGAGGTGTGTGTGAGGCTGGCAGCATTAGTAGCTATGTGAGGGTGAGGTAGACTATGTGGATGTTAGGCTTAAGTCCTGAATGCAAGGGAATGGTTTTGGGTGAGAGATGGTGGTGTGTTGCATAGAGTGCGAGAGGTTTCTGGTGTGGTGGGTAGGAGATGTTATGTGATGACACATTCTGTTATGAACTTGATTTTCCAGACAGGTTTCTCATAAGAAAAGCAAAATTTATTTACAGGGCTTTATCAGCAGTTACATGCTTCCATCAAGATCCACAACTAGACACAAACTCTACCCCTAAGGTTCCCCCCACTTAGTGCTGATTTGATTACATTGTCACGTGATACTACACAGTACAATAAGCCTTAAAGCTACTGTCATTACATTCCTTAAAGCTACAGTTACTACATTTAATTTTTTTTTTACAATTTGCATTTACAAGAACAACCACATTCTTGATATTATAAATATATACACAGTCTATGAAATTATAAGTTCACCTTCTCAGAAGGTTTCCTGATCTGGGTGGAATGTTGTAGCTTCACAACTTTAGAATCTCTTACTGAATCTGAATTTTCTGGAACTGCAGCAATATCAGGTGCCTCCTTAGGTACAGGCAATTCAGTATTATCCACTCCTACAGAGACATCTGGTATGTCTATCCTTGGTTAATCAATCACAACGGGGACCACAGGGTCTACAATACTTACAGGTGGAACATTGGTTTGTTGGGCTATCTCCCTTCTTCTCAAATGATCCATGTGTTTTTGGGTGATCCAGCTCTCCACTCCTACATGGCATGACAATGGTCCAGTCACAGAAACTGTTACACCAGGTAACCAACTCGATCCACCACCGAAGTTTCGTACAAATACTGTTTCACCAACAGTAAATTCTCGCTATTGACTATGCAAATCATTAGTCACTTTTTGATTCTCTTGACTGTTTTCTACCTTCTCCTTCAAACTGGGAAGTACCAGGCTCAATCTCATATGAGGGCGGTGCTTCATAACTTATTCTGAAGGTGTCGAACCCATAGTAGTGCGTGGGTTGTTCTATAGTGAAACAGGAAACATAGGCGTCTAGTCTCCAATGATCCTCCTGATAACAATTTCATCCCAAACTTGTACTGTTCTCTTGGTCAACCCATTAGATGAGGGATGATACAGTGCTGTATTTACATGTTTGATACTGTTTAAGCTCACAAGCCTTTGAAATTCAGCACTAGGAAATGCAGTACCATTGACACAATGACTTCTGACAATCCATGTATAGAGAAACTTTGGCGTAACATTTCTATAGTCACACCTAATGTTGGTGATCTAAATTCATACATGTCTAACCATTTGGAATGTGCATCAATTATTAGTAGAAACATGATGCATAGAAATGGACCTACATAATCTATATGCAGTCTCACCCAGGGTCGACCAGGCCATTCCCACGGGTGCAATGGGGCTGCAACAGGCAACTTCTGTATTTGCTGGCACTGGAGACAGTGTTTAACCATTTTTTTTCTATATCACTGTCTATACTTGGCCACCAGATATAGCTCCTTGCAAGCATTTTCATTTTGGAAATTCCAGGATGCACGCTATGCAACTCATTAAGAGCAGTTCCCTTCCTTCTGAAGGAACAACAACTTGCGCATCCCATTAAAGGATACCGTCCTGACTACTTCTTCAGCTGAAGAATGGCTTCAATTCGTCAGGGACTGGTTTCTGGGACCTTCCTTTCAATACTTGGTCTCGTACTGCAGAGAAGCCCAGATCATGGTTTGTCTAGTTTCTTATTTGCCTTGCACAGACTGGCGAAGAATCCAGGAATTTCTTCGCTACTATGACCTCTTGAGGAGTTGGAGCATGCTCAATGCTCTCCTGAAAAGGAAGGTAACTTAGGGAATCTGCATTGGCTATATGCATCCATGGTCTGTGCATAAAAGTATATGCATATGCTGATAAAATCAAAGCCCACCTTTGAATTTCTGCGGATGCTATGGGAGGGATAGCTTTTTCTTTGCTAAACAGACCCAAGAACCGTTTGTGATCAGATACAATAGTAAGTGTCAACCATGTACATTCTGATGGAATTTTTTAAATCCAAAACAGTTGATAATCCTTCTTTCTTGATTTGAGAATAACCCTTCTTGGCCATAGAGAGGGTTCTGGATACATAACCTATTGGCCTTTCTGAACCGTCGTCTATCTTGTGAGATAGTGCCGCTCCCACACCATTGAGGGATGCGTTGCAAGTTAGCACCAATTATTTTGATGGGTCGTGGTGTACTAACAAGTTCAAAGAGTGCAAGCGCTGTTTAACTTTCGTGAAGGCTTCTTCCTGAGGTTGGTTTTTCTTTAACAATGAGTGTGGAGGGGCTAGCACCATTGATAAGCTGGGTGGAAACAGACCATAATAATTTACCATACCCAAGAATGACTTGAGCTCTGAGGCATTTGTAGGTGAGGATGCCTTCTTAATATCTTTAACTTTTTCTTCTACCAGGTGTAACCCTTGGGTATCCACCCGGTGGCCCAAGTAAATAACTTCACTTGCCTGAAAGGTACACTTTTCCTTTTTCAAGCCCATCTCTGCTTCCAATAATCACTTTAAGACTTTCTCCAAGTTAGCCAAATGTTCTGCTTCTGTTAACCCAGTTATTAGGATGTCGTCCAGGTAGACCATGACCTGAGGTAGTCCTTGCAGCAAGCTCTCCATTGTCCTCTGGAAAATCATATAGGCTGAAGAAACACTGAAAGGCAGGTGCGTGTATTGATACAACCCTTTGTTTGTGTTTATGGTTACAAATCCTCTGAATGTATCATCCAATTCCAGCTGCTGACATGCATGACTCATATCTAATTTAGTGTAAGTTCTCCCTCCAGCTAATTTGGCATACAGATCCTCTATCCTGGGGATAGGGTACTTGTCCAACTTGGCAGCCTTGTTTACTATTAACTTGTAATCCCCACAGATACAAATGGCCTGATCCAGTTTCAAGACAGGGATTATGGGTGCTGCCCATAGTCTGGCACAAAAGCACAACAAGAAAACCCAACCATGGATGACAAAAGAAATTAAGGATAGTATTAGATCCAAAGAGGAGCTAGAAAAAGTACCAAGCCTGAGGATTGGGAGCAGTTTAGAATTCAGCAAAGGAGGACGAAGAAATTGATTAAGAGGGGAAAAATGGAGTAAGAGAGTAAACCTGCAAGGAACATAAAAGCAGACTGTAAGAGCTTCTATAACTATGTAAAAAGAAAAAGATTAGTGAAGACAAATGCAGGTCCCTTACAGTTTGAAATGAGAGAATTTATAATAGAGAACAAGGAAATGGCAAAGCAATTAAACAACTACTTTAGTTCTGTTTTCATGGAGGAAGACGCAGATAACTGTCCAGAAATACTAGGGAACCAAGGGTCTAGTGAGAAGGAGGAATTTAAGGAGATTAGTATTACTAAAAAAATAGTGCAGGAGAAATTAGTGGGACTGAAAGCCAATAAATTCCCAGGGCCCAATAATCCACATCCCAGGGTAGTAAAGGAGGTGGCCATGGAAATTGTGGATGCGTTGGTTGTCATCTTCCAAAATTCTGTAGACCCTGGAACAGTCCCGGAAGATTGGAGTGTTGCAAATGTAACCCACTATTTAAAAAAGGAGGGAGGGAGAAAACAGGGAATTACAGACTGGTTAGCCTGACATCAGTAATGGGGAAAATGCTTGAGTCTATTATAAAGGATGTGATAACAGGACACTTAGAAAATATCAACGAGATTAGACAAAGTCAACATGGATTTATGAAAGGGAAATCATATTTGACAAACCTACTGAAGTTTTTTGAGGATGTAACTAGCAGAATAGATAAGGGAGACCCAGTGGATTTGGTGTATTTGGATTTTCAGAAATCTTTTGATAAAGTCCCATATTAGTGTGTAAAATTAAAGCACATGGGATTGGGGTAATATATTGACATGGATTGAGAATTAGTTAGTAGGCAGGAAACAGAGAGTAGGAATAAATGGGTCTTTTTTTGGAGTGGCAGGCCGTGACTAGAGGGTACTGCAGGGATCAGTGCTTGGGCCTCAGCTATTCACAATATATATCAACGATTTGGATGATGGAACTATATGTAATATTTCTAAGTTTGCTGATGATACAAAACTTTGTGGGAATGTGTGCAATGAGGAGGGTATTAAGAGGCTTCAAGGCGATTTAGACAGGTTGAGGGAGTGGGGAAAATACATGATAGATGCAATATGAAGTCATCCACTTCAGTAGGAAAAACAGAATGGCAGAGTATTATTTAAATGGTGATAGATTGGGGAATGATGATGTACAAAAGGATCTGGGTGTCCTTGTACACCAATCACTTGTATGCAGGTGCAGCAAGCAGTTAAGAAGACAAATGGTATGTTGGCCTTCATTGCGAGAAGACTTGAATACAGGAGCAAGGATGTCTTACTGCAGCTGTACAGGACCTTGATGAGACCTCACCTGGAATATTGTGTGCAGTTTTGGTCTCCTTATCTAAGAAAGGATATACTTGCCATAGAGGGAGTGCAGCAAAGGTTCACCAGACTGATTCCTGGGATGGCAGGATTGTCGTTTGAAGAGAGTTGGGGCCAGCTAGGCCAGTACTCACTGGAGTTTAGAAGGATGAGAGGGGATCTCATTGAAACATAAAATTATGCCAGGGATGGACAGATTGGATGCAGGGATGATATTTCCTCTGGCTAGGGGATCTAGAACAAGGGGGTCACAGTTTCAGGATATGGGGTAGGCCATTTGTGGCTGAGATGAGGAGAAACTTCTTCACGCAAAGAGTGGTGAACCTGTGGAATTCTCTACCACAGAAGGCTGTGGAGACCAAGTCACTGAATATATTTAAGAAAGAAATAGATAGATTTCTGAGTTCTAGAGGCATCAATGGGTATGGGGAGAGCACAGGAGTACTGTGTTGAGATAAAGGATCAGCCATGATCATATTGAATGGCAAAGCAGGCTCAAAAGGCTGAGTGACCTACTCCTGCTTCTATTTTTCTATGTTTGTATGCTCATTCTGAAAATTGAACCAGCTGAATAATACCCAAAACAAAAACAGAATTACATGGAAAAACTCAGCAGGTCTGGCAGCATCGGCGGAGAAGAAAAGAGTTGACGTTTCAAGTCTTCATGACCCTTCGACAGAACTTGAGTTCGAGTCCAAGAAAGAGTTGAAATATGAGCTGGTTTAAGGTGTGGGGCGGGGGGGTGCGCGGGGGGGAGAGAGAGAGAGAGAGAGAGAGAGAAGTGGAGGGGGGTGGTGTGGTTGTAGGCAAAAGCAGTGATAGAAGCAGATCATCAAAAGATGTCACAAACAACAGGAGAAAAGAACACAAAGGTGTTAAAGTTGGTGATATTATCTAAACGAATGTGCTACTTAAGAATGGATGGTAGGGCAATCAAGGTATAGCTCTAGTGGGGGTGGGGAGAGCATAAAAGATTTTAAAATATTTAAAAATAATGGAAATAGGTGGGAAAAGAAAAATCGATATAATTTATTGGAAAAAAACAAAAGGAAGGGGGAAACAGAAAGGGGGTGGGGATGGAGGAGGGAGCTCAAGACCTAAAGAAGTTGAATTCAATATTCAGTCCGGAAGGCTGTAAAGTGCCTAGTCGGAAGATGAGGTGTTGTTCCTCCAGTTTGCATTGGGCTTCACTGGAACAATGCAGCAAGCCAAGGACAGACATGTGAGCAAGAGAGCAGGGTGGAGTGTTAAAATGGCAAGCGACAGGGACTCTTTCTTGGACTCGAACTCAAGTTCTGTCGAAGGGTCATGAGGACTCGAAACGTCAACTCTTTTCTTCTCCGCCGATGCTGCCAGACCTGCTGAGTTTTTCCAGGTAATTCTGTTTTTGTTTTTGTTTTGGATTTCCAGCATCCGCAGTTTTTTTGTTTTTATCTCTGAATAATACCCAGCTTCTCTAAACTGTTTATTTCAGTGTCAACCTTCCCTCTCACAGGCCTGGCTTTAAAAAATGAGGAGTTGCTTCAGAGTCAACATAGATCTTAGCCTGCTGGTCCTTGATTTTCCTTAGTTCCTCTTGAAAGACTTTGTCATTTTTCTTTAGCAGCTCTGGCAGTCCTCCAGCTCTCAGCTGGAAAATTTCATACCAATTTAGTTTAATTTCTTTCAGTCAATCACGACCTAGAAGGCTTGGTCGTTCACCTTCCACTACAATCACAGGGAGCTGTGCCTTCTGGTTCTTGTAATAAACAGGTACAGTGGTAATACATTTCAAATGTATGGCTTCACCAGTATATGTTTTCAATTTGGCTGAAGCCTGCTCCATATTCAATTGTTGAGTACCCTTGTTTAAATATTTGAATGTGTGCTCTCCCACTAAAGTGGTTAATGTACCAGTATCCACTGTTTTCCCTACTTTCACATGAAGTAGAGAATCTACATCAGAATTAGTGGTTTCTGGTTCTTCCACATCATGTACTTTGATCAGTTGGCTGCCTGGGAGTCCATGTCAATCTTGCTTTACACTGCTTCAGTATGAGCCCTCTTTTACAACAGTAATAGCATCCCAGCTCTTTAAAACAGTAAGTTTCAAGGATATGGTTACTTCCACATCGGTAACAATTCACTTTCAGAATTGGAGCTGAGCTCTCTCCTGCATATTTTAAAAATTTTCGGGTAGCAAGGACTGACGCCCAGCAGTCTGTTCCCGCCCCAACTAGAAAACGGTGCCATTTTGTACACCCTGTAAGGCCTGCAATTCCCAATCGGTGCTTTCTATCACAGGTGCTATTTCCATTGCTCATTTAAAATTGATATTTGCTTCAGCTAATAACCATCATTGTGCAAACCGCAGACCAAATGATCCCTTAACATATCATTTAGGGTCTCCCTGAAGTCACAATGTTCAGTTAGCTGTTTCAACTTCACTATGTATGTAGCTATGGTCTCCCCCAAGCTCTTACTCTCAAATTAAATTTGAACCTCTGCATGATTATGGAGGGTTTGGGTTGAAAATGACCCTTTACAATGTCTACGAATTCTCTGAAGGTCTTTGAATTGGAAGCATTCGGGGCTGTCAAACTATAGATTAATTTATAAATTTTATTCTCAGAGCCACTCAAGAGAACTGATTTCCTTTATTCCTCCGCCATTATTTTGTTTGCTTGGAAAAGGAAACCAAGGCATTCTATATATTGAGTCCAGTACTCTGTGGATGAGCTGAAGGGGTCGAACCTGCCAAAAAGCAGCATACCTGGTGAGTATATTTTCTCTTTCTTCTGTTTAAAACAAGATAGTCATAGTCACTGGGTGAGGGACAGCGCCAGAACTAATTTATCCTCATCGCCAGTTTTTATGGACTTGATCTTCCAAATAGGTTTCTCATAAGAAACAGTGGACTTTATTTACAGGGCTTCAGCAGCAGTTGCATGCTTCCATCAAGATCCACAACTGGACACAAACCCCACCCCCAAGGTTCCCCGCCCTTAGTGCTGATTCATTCATACTGTCATGTGGTACTACACAGTACAATAAGTCTTAAGGCCACAGTTGCTATACGTTCATTGATGTTAACCATCCACTAGGTCATTTGACCTCTTGTGGCACTGCTGCCTGTCCTTGGGTCCAAAATCCATGAGTTGATTTTCCTGGTAAGCTGTTCCCACTTTCTTCTTAGGATGGTCCTTGAAGGTTTCCTGATCCCACCATGACACCTGGCACCATGGTCTCTCTCCTCCTGACCACCAGTACCACAAATGCCCTGTGTCTACCCTGATGTTCAGTTTGCAAGAACTTCCATTGCAGAAATCTTTTTGTGCAGCTTCCCTTTAAGAGTCAGCCTATTATAAAAAAGAGCAGGTTGACTGCACCACGTGATTTGCAAACAACAATACTGGTGGGTCCTCCTGCTGTGTGCAGAGTTCAGCAGAAACATTGAGAAGGAGAAAGCAGCATTGGAGGTGCACCAGAGAGGGCTGAAATCATTTAGATGAAGTGGGCAGATGAATTCTCTGTCTTTACCAACCTCAATCTGATTAGGCATGGACAGGTTGCGAATCATGCTCCCTGCACTCAAAAATCAGAGTAGTTGGATTTCTAACTCTGATCCTTTATTACAGAGAACGCCCTGAGCCTTATGAAGAGGAGAAAAATAAAAATAACAAATGACATATCCTAAAATCTTTGGATTGACATGCCTCCTAATCGTTACCACCAACCCTCTTGGCAGAACCATATTTTTAGTGCAGAACTTGCACTAAAGTTGGAACAAAGTAAATAAGCACCAAGTTTTGGTCAAATGTTCCTTCTATCTCTTATGTCACTATAAATTTGGTGGTCAGGAATTCTGCATATCCAACAGTTGCATTCTTGACCAGACCTGATTATTCCAGGGTCAGGCTCATTAAAAAAATATTAATGGACACTCAATTGGTTTTTAATGATTTTCTGGATGCTAAACTGCCAGAAAGCTGATGATGGGACCTGCCCCTTATGCTCCTCAAAAACATGCACATCACTAAACATTGTCCTTAAACTTATTGCTGTGCAAATAAGTATAATACGGCTTTGAGTTTCTTTTAAGAGGCTTGGGCTGATAAGTGGCAAGTAACATTTGTAATACGCAAATGCCAGCAAATGACCATCTCCAACAAGAGAGACTCTAACCATCTCCCCTTGAGGTTCAACAGTGCTGCTATCACTGAATCCCCCCCCCCTGTCGACATGCTGGGGGATTACCATTGACAAGAAGCTTAGCTGGACCAACCATGTAAATACTGTGGCTACAAGAGCAAATCAAAGGCTAGGAATTTTGAGGTGACTAAACCACCTCCTTACTCCCCAGATTTTGTCCATTTTCCAAAGGCACAGCCTGGAGTATGATGGAATATTCCCTACTTGCCTGAATGAGTGTCCAACAACACTCAATAAGCTTGGCCACATAAAATGCAGAGCAGCCCACTTGATCGGCACCCCATCCACAAAATTACATAGTCACTGCTTCAGACCAGTGCACAGCAGCAGCTGTATAGAGCATCTACAAGTTGTACTTTAGCCACACACCAATCCCCCTTCAACAGCACCTCCCAGACTTGCAAAATCTATCAGCTAGAGGGACAGGGGCACCAGATGCTTTGGAACACCATCAACTGCAAATTCCACTCCAAGTCACACACCATTCTGACTTGCAACCATTTCACTGTTCCTTCATTGTCACTGGGTTAAAAACCGGAACCCCCTCCCTAACAGTACTGTGGGTGTACTTACACCTCATGGACTATAACGATTCAGGTTGGTGGCTCACAACCACCTTCTCAAGGGAAAATAGGGTTGGGAAATAAATGCAGGTCCAACCAACGCCACTTGCATCCCATGAAAGAATAAAACAATAACCTGCACCACTTATTGCTATTTTCACACTTAGATAAACACCTTTCTATTCCTTCATCCAATTCATTGATAAACATGATAAAAAGCTGAGGCCCTAGTAGTTTCCTGGGGAATAACACTCGTCACATGTTGTCAATCATTATATGTACCTTTATTCCTTTTCTCTGTTCCCTATCTTCTCCAACCAATTTTCAACCCATGTTTCAAGGTTGTCTCTAATTCAGTGCACTTTCACTTTTGATTATCACCTCTTGTGCAGGAGCTCCTCAAATGCCTCCTAGATGTCTACATGGATAACATCTATAGACACTTCCTTATCCATCATTAATGATGTCAATAAAGTTCAATTAACTTAGTCAGGTATGACTTACCTTTTACAAATCTGTACTGACTCTGATCATCTCAAATTTGTTAAAGCATTCTATCCCTAATGGCTGATTCTAGTAACTTCCTTGCAACCCATCTTTGCAGTTACATGATTTCTCTTTCCCAGCTGTTATGACCAAGCAGTTGGTACAGCTGAGTTATTTTTTAAAAATCCCAGAGGGAAACTAAACAACTGTCATAACCTATAATTTTAAGTATTATGTTTGAGATGCAACTCTAAATTCAGGAATCAGACCACCAGTTCTCGAGAGGTTTTATATTAAGCTAAATAAAACATTTTATTAATTTACACAAGTTAAATACATACACATGGCTACAAATTACTACAATCATAACTTTTAATAAATTCCCAAACTAATCTCCATTAAAGCAACAGCAACCCTTAGACTCAACCAGACACCAGGCAAAGCATTTTCACCTTACAAATTCAAAATGAAGTTTTTTTCACTTTGTTTCCTGTGGAGACGGTTGGAGGCTTACAGGTGCTTTTGATCTCACATTGCCTCTGCCTGACACACACAAAACGGTTGTCTTGTTATACCTAGCGCAGCGCATTGAATGTAAATTCTTATTGTATCACCAGCCACTTTGAACTCCACCTCTCTAACAATAAAACCCCTTTCATAATACCATTTTTATTAGTAATATGAAAATATTGCTTGGTCTCTGCTAGCTAGGTGCCAGAATTCGCCCCACTTCTTGAATGCTCTATTCAAAAAATATGCAAATGCACTCTACCTCTCTGTTTACATCTCAAAACCAGTACACATCAAAGCACCCAGACTAGCTGGCTTTAATCCAATTAAGACACACCCACAGACTAAACCTCCATTTTAAAATAAAAATATTTTCTAATAATATTATATACATTCATATCTTCATGACACTAGCCGTCATAACTACTGGAGTAATATTTGATCCAGTTTCATATCTCATAACAGGTTAGTTTGCAGGTGTTTTTTGCATGTCAACCCTAACATTTACTCTGTAGCAAGGTGGGTGTGGAAGCGCACATGTGGAAGGTTTGATTCAGTGTTTCTCGTGCACTTCCACTAATACTAGAGCAAGTTAGGAAAATGATTCTTCATTGAAGATGGCATGCATTCAATGGCAAGTTCAAGCAAGCTTAATCCTACCTCTCAAAGGGCAGAAAACTTATTTCCCCATTTGCTCTCACAAGCATGGTCATGGGAGATGGCAGCTGGACACTTTTTTTTGCAAAGCCCCATGAGATTTCACATTTCTGGTGATATTTCAGCCAGGCCACTGAATTGACCCACATGGCATTAAAAATGGTTGCAGGTGGAAAACCGGGATATGAAAGAATAATGACTGGAAGGTAGTAGCTAAAGAAGGACACATCAAATGGATAGGCTGCCATAAATTAGTAAATTAACATGGAGGGGAAATAAACCATCTTAAAGGTTGAGTTATGACTGAAATTTGATGTGTAAGTCATGAAAGACCGCAAGTCAGAATTAGAAAATGTAAACCAGATTTGCTGTGACATGGGACTTTAAAATGAAGTGAAAAATCTAGGATAGATGATAATACAACACTTCTATATAGTATCTTTACTGTAAATGTTCCAAGGCACTTTTCAGAAGCGTTATCAAGCAAAATTTGGCACCAAGCCATGTGAGATACTGGGGCAGATCTTAGAGCCTTGGCAGCTGAAGATGTGGCCTTCAGTGGTAGAGTGATTAAAATTGGGGATGCTCAGGAAGCCAGAATCGGAGGAGTGTGGGTATTTTGGAGTTAAAGGGCTGGCGGAGATTTTAAAGAAAGGGAGGAGCCATGGAAGGATTTGAAAACAAGGATGAGAATTTAGAAGCTGAGACATTGCTTAACTGGGACCCAATATAGGACAATGAGCACAGAGGTAGTGGGTGAATAGGTCTTGGTGTCAGTTAGAACATGAGCAACAGAGTTTGTGATGACCTCAAGTTTATGGAAGGTAGAATTTGGAATGTTGAAATAGTCAAGTCTGCAGGAGACAAAGGCATGGATGAGGATTCCATCAGCAGATGAGCTGAGGCAGGGATGGAGTCAGACGATATTGCAGAGGTAGAAATAGGTGGTCTTAGTGATGCCATGTATATGTGGTCAGAAATTTATTTCTGGGTTAAATGTGACACCAAGCTTATGATACAATTTGTGAATAAGTGAATAAGATAAAATTAAAAGATCTCCATGTCTCTATTTTTAAATTTCTTTTGTTAGCATTATATTCTTCATTCCTTTCCACCTCTGTGGTCTATATTCTGTTCTATACTGGACAGACTGGTTGAGTGCTCCACATATCTCTGTGTAAATTTCTTTCTGGCAAAATCACTGGCTTTTCTGACAATACATCATAATGCCTTAAAATAAATTGCATATCATCGTGAATATGTTACTTAGCAATTTTTACTTGCATTGTCATGGCTACTACAACATAATTGTAATGTGAGTAATTGGCATTGAGATCTCTGCATTACACTCTGCTGCCCTTTTCAATCAGAGTTAATACAAAAAAGAGCTCACAAATGTGTGTTGAAAATGTATAACGTAATGGACTGTGTCATTAGACTGTGATGTATTATTGTGCCTCTCCAGAAGAAAGGACTTTCAATATCAATGTAGCTCTGAAAAAAGTATTAAAGGTGGTGCCTGTGCTCAACATCAGGGTTCAAAATGCATGGAAGTGGTGGATGAAATGGTCCTTGAAAGCCCCCAAAAATCAAGTGAAAATTCAATCATGGGGACAACCAATGAGAGAAAAGTTGCTACTGTGTGTGAAAGTGACAGAAACTGTGAGGAGATGCTCCTCCAAACTCAGGCTGGTTCTCTCCCATGCTTGCTGCTGATAGGCTCAACTCCATCTCACCAGTGATCCTATCAGCAGCAAACATGGGAGAAAAACAGCCTGTAATTGGAGCAGCAGAGGGAAAGTGAGTGTGGCGCATGAGCCTGAGCACCAGAACTGCGGTGGCTCCAACCTGCCACATTCCTAGCCACCATGATTCTTATGTCATGAACTGTGCCAATAATGAGCGTCCCACTAAAGACAGGCAGGAGTCAACTTCAGATGACATTTTTGGCACCATGACTCAATGTTGACCTTGTGCCAAGTGGAGTCCGGCATCCCAGTAGCAGAACCATGACAAGGGGTACGAACTGGCTGGAAGAGGCCACAGTAAGTTTTAACAATTTGCTTAGTTTAGTACTTTTTGTGGTCCAGGAGGAGCAGGTGCGCTTCCCCAGGGTCTACAAAGAATCCTTCAGCCTGCCCAACTCTGGCCTCAATCTCGTATCACTTCTAAGCTGTCTCCCCACCTACTAATTGCTGGGAACTATTCCTGCAGGCCCTCAGCTGTGGCCTCCTGCTGCAAAATTCCCACCTCCGTCCCACCCCCAGCCAGGCAGCAAATGGGGCTCTGCTGTTAAAATTGTTCTAGGATGCTCCCTCTATCTGTGAGCTCTAAGCGTGGTACTTGGTTAGTAAACAGATTGTAGACATACTCTGGTATCTGCTTAACACTTGTTTATTAGTACTACTTCTAAACAGGTTACAGAGTAGGAATGTTGCACCTAGGAATGATGTTCCAATCTATCTTGAGAGACAATCTAATACATGACTGACTGACATCAGTCGTACATCATCATCTACATCATACCTATCTGTTAACCCTTCCCCAAGTATACCATCACACTTTAAACAACAACATGAAACTATGGCTGTGATTTTCCTGCCCTGTCCTGGCTGGAGATTTGGTAGCCCAGCCAAATGTTCATTGACTTTCGATGGGACCAGACAATTCCAGTGGTGGGTGGGGGTGAAAAATCCTGCCGATGTCTTTAACTATTTATGTGGCATTTTTGTAACTTCCTCTTTACAAGTACAGATTCTACCCAGCTCCAACTCCTACACTTCCTCTTCCCAAGTTATAATTCTGGAAGATTCAATCTCCCACAGAATTCTTGGCCTCTAGGGAAGACATCTTGGAGACATGGAAGCTTTCTTCTGCATCTGGCAGGACATCACCACCTTTTGAATAGGACCATATTTTAGCAACATTGCTGGGTAGCAGACCGTAGGTTTCTGGCTGACTGAACTGCAAGGACAATGAAGACTTTTCAACAAAAGATTGATCCAAGAGAGAAGATTGAAGAGCATTGACCTTTGGATTCTTGGGGACTAGAAGGGAAGAACTCAGGACACTCTGAGGAACTTGTTGCTCCCTCAAAGCATACAGAGGAAGACCTTCAGAAGAGGAATGATCTTCAACTCCAGGGAAGACTGTCACAGCTGTGTCATCCTTGGCTGTATTGATGACTGAAAAAGCATTGAAGATTCGGGATTTCAAAGAACTTAGACAACAAAGGAAAAAACAACCAAGACTATCAGGGAAAGAAAAAGAGATGATTTCCCAATGATTTTTTGGGAGGACTATCTACCTTCTGTAGGCAGTGGTAAGAGAGCAACACTTCTCTCTATGTAAGGTCGCTCCACTATGGGCAATAGGGGAAATTTCTGAGAATATGAGACAAGACAACCTCATCTCCTATAATGAGATGAATTTCCTGTAGACAATAAGCTCAGGGACAAGGCTGATGTAAAGGATTCTGCAGCTTCAGAAGTGCTAAAGATTCTGCTGCAGCTTCTGTTCTGATATCCAAATCTGAAGAGAAGACTTTCATCTGGGGCTGAAGAATGGGTACCAATTGACTTTTATCCCTGGAATGTACCAGCTCTTTAACAGTGTGCTCCTCTGTGGACTCTGACATGGACTCAGGAAGGCATCCTCTCTGGAAGATTCTTCACGGACAACATGAGGTAAACTAAGCAATGCATTGGTAGGTTC
Source organism: Carcharodon carcharias (assembly GCF_017639515.1). NCBI lineage: Eukaryota > Metazoa > Chordata > Chondrichthyes > Lamniformes > Lamnidae > Carcharodon > Carcharodon carcharias. The sequence goes on along the minus strand of NC_054480.1, from coordinate 60,759,226 downwards.
AGTGGAACAAAGATCTGAATGCAGCTTAGCCACCAGAAACACAGTTGACTCCTTTAAAAAGACAAGACGGACTTCATATGTTGCATCCGTCAACTGGAAAAATGAACAATCCTCCAGCACCTCAGCCTCCAACAGATCACTCAGTGCTGCAACGTTTTCTTCCACATCACTCCCTAGGAAGAGCCAATTCAGGTCTAGCGGATCTTCATGCAGATGGTCACTGAAAGGGTTAAATGATTTTAGTTAGAAGTTTCTTTTAGTAAAAATAAAGTAAAAGTAGGAAAGCAGAACGGGAGAATAGCAGATGTGTTTTAGACAGGATCAGAAATGAGACAGGCAAGCCACGCAAACAGGTCAGACCACTTGAAGTTGTGAGTGGTAGAGTTAGTCAAAGCCACATAGGCCAGGAAACTGAGGGCAGAATTTTGTCGTCGGTGAGCAGGGGGTGGGGCCCTCTCGCCAACGCGTAAAATGACGCAGGATGATGTCGGGCAGAACGCACTACGTCATCCCGTCCCATTTAAATTTTCAGGAAGGTGGGGTTGAGGCCATTGGCAGGACTATTTAACGAATTAAAGGACCTACCTGTCCAACTTTAAGGTTAGCGGGCAGGCCAGGAGCCCCGGTGGCAAGTAAAGAAAACATGAAACCTCATTCAGCGGCGGAATGAGGTTTCATGCATTGTTTTAAAAATTTTAATAAAGTTATTCTGTAAATTATGAACATGTCCCAACTTGTGATGTTGTCACATGAGGGGGACATGTAAGGGATTTTTTTTCTATTTTTAATATTTTTCAAAGTACAGGTGATCTCCCTGAGGCTGCACTTAGCTTCAGGGAGATATGCGCTCTTTCGTGTGCATGCACAGGGAGCGCATAATGCTTCCCGCCAGATGTTACGCTGGACGGGCCTTAATTGGCCCGCCCACGTAAAAAGGCGGTGCGGCCCGCTTCACTGGTGGGGATCAGCTCTGCGCCCGCTGGAGATTGGGTCTGGCCTGCCCACCCGACAGGCAGAAAATTCTGCCCTGAGACATTTTTCTTATTCATTAATGGGAGGTGGGTTTTGCTGGCTGGGCCAGCATTTATTGCCCATCCCTAATTGCCCTCAAGAAGGTGGTGGTGAGCTGCCTTCTTGAACTGCTTCAGTCTATGTGGTGTAGCTACACAGTGCTTTTAGGAAGGGATTTCCAGGATTTTGACCCAGCAATGGTGAGTGACTTGGAGGGGAAATTCCAGGTGGTGCTGTTCCCATCTGTCTGCTGCCCTTGTCCTTCTAGGTGGTAGTGGTCATGGGTTTGGAAGGTGCTGTCAAAGGAGCCTTGGTGAATTCCTGCAGTGCATCTTGTAGATGGCACACTGCTGCTACTGTGCATTGATGGTGGAGGGGGTGAATGTTTGTGGATGTTGCACCAATCAAGCAGACTGCTTTGTCCTGGACGGTGTCCAGCTTTTTGAGCGTTGCGGGAGCTGCACTCATCCAGGCAAATGGGGAGTATTCCACCACACTCCTGACTGGTGCCATGTAGATGGTGGACAGACTTTGGAGAGTCAGGAGGTGAGTTACTCGTCACATGATTCCTAGCATCTGACCTGCTCTTGTAGCCACAGTATTTATTTGTCTAGTCCAGTTCAGTTTCTGGTCAATGGTAATGCCCAGGATGTTGATAGTGGGGGATTCAGTGATGGTAATGCCATTGAACATCAAGGGGTGATGGTTGGATCCCTTTTGTTGGAGATGGTCATTGCCTGATACTTGTGTGCCGCAAATGTTAATTGCCACTTGTCAGTCCAAGCCTAGATATTGTCCTGGCCTTGCTGCATTTGGACATGGACTGCTTCAGTACCTGAGGAGTCATGAATGGTGCTGAACATTGTGCAATCATCAGCAAACATCCCCATTTCTGACCTAATTTTGGAAGGAAGATCATTAATGAAGCAACTGAAGATGGTTGGGCCTAGGACACTACCCTGAGGAACTACTGTAGTGATGTAGCTGAGATGACAGACTTCCAACAACTACAATCATCTTCCTTTGTACTAGGTATGACTCCAACAGGCAGAGCCCTGATTCCCATTGACTCCAGTTTTGCTAGGGTTCCTTGATGCCACATTCGGTCAAATATTGCCTTCTTGTCAAGGGCAGTCACTCTCACCTCACCTTGGGAGTTCAGCTCTTTTGTCCATGTTTGAACTAAAGCTGCAATGAGGCCAGAAGCTGAGTGGCCCTGGCGGAACACAAACTGGGCACCTGTGAGCAGGTTATTGCAAAGCAAGTGCCACATGATAGCACTGTTGATGACCCCTTCCATTACTTTACTGATGATGGAGAGCAGACTGATAGGGGCGGTAATTGGCCGGGTTGGATTTGTCCTGCTTTTTGTGTACAAGACATACCTGGGCAATTTTCCACATAGCCAGGTAGATGCCAGTATTAAGGCTGTACTGGGACAGCTTGGCTAAGGGTGTAGCAAGTTCTGGAGCACAAGTCTTCAGTACTATTGCCGGAATATTGTCAGGGCCTGTGGCCTTTGCATTATCCAGTGCCTTTCATTTCTTGGTATCACGTGGAGTGAATCGAATTGGCTGAAGACTGGCTTCCGGATTGCTAGAGACCTCCGGAGGAAGCCGAGATGTATCATCCACTCGGCACTTCTGGCTGAAGATTGTCACAAATGCTTCAGCCTTAACTTTTGCACTGGTGTGCTGGGCTCCTCCATCATTGAGGATGGGGATATTTGTGTAGCCTCCTCCTCCAGTGAGTTGTTTAATTGTCCACCACCATTCATGATTGGATGTAGCAGGACTGCAGAGCTCAGATCTGATCCGTTGTTTGTGGGATCGTTTAGCTCTGTCTATCACTTGCTGCTTATGCTGTTTGGCAAGCAAGTAGTCCTGTGTTATAGCTTCACCAGGTTGACACCTCATATTTAAGTATGCCTGGTGCTGCTCTTGGCATGCCCTCCTGCTATCTTTATTGAACCAGGGTTGATCCTCTGGCTTGATGGTAATGGTAGAGTGGGGGATATGTTTGACCTGATGCCCAGAGACTTCATAGCGTCCGGAGTCGATGTTGAGGACTCCCAGGGGGACTCCCTCCCGACTGTATACCACTGTACCGCCACCTCTGCTGGGTTTCTCCTGCCGGTGGGACAGGACATACCCAGGGATGGTGATGGCGGTGTCAGGGACTTTACCTGTAAGATATGATTCCGTGAGGATAACTATGTCAGTCTGTTGCTTGACTAGCCTGTGAGACAGCTCTCCCAATTTTGGCACGAGCCCCCAGATGTTAGTAAGGAAGACTTTGCAGGGTCAACAGGGCTGTGATTGCCGTCATCATTTCCAGTTCCGGTGCCTAGATCGATGCCGGGTGGTCCACCCAGTTTCGTTCCTTTTTTGTGACTTTGTAGCACTCACACAACTGAGTGGCTTGCTAGGCTATTTTAGAGGGCATTTAAGGATCAACAACATTGCTGTTGGTCTGGAGTCACATGTAGATGGCAAGTTTTCTTCCCTAAATGGTGTTAGTGAAGCTTTACAACAATTGACAATGGTTTCATGGCCATCATTAGACTTTTAATTCCATATTTTTATTGGATTCAAATTCAACCATCTGCCTTGGCGCGATTCAAAGCTGGGCCTTCAGAGCATTACCCTGGGTCTCTGCACTACTAGTCCAGTGATAATACCACTATGCCTATCACCTCCCCTGCACAGGGACTAAGAAAAGCAAGAGTTAGCTAGAGCTGCTCAGGCCGCATTGATACCAATGACATAAGTAGGAAGAGGGATGAGGTCCTAAAATCAGGTTTTAGGGAGTTAGGAAGGAAATTAGAAAGCAGAACCTCAAAAGCAGTAATCTCAGGATTACTCCCAGTGCAACATGCTTGTGAGTATAGGAATAGGAGGACTGATCGATTAAAAACATGGCTGGAGAATTGGTGTAGGAGGGAGGGAATCAGATTTCTGAGGCATTGCGACTGGCTCTGGGGCAGGTGGGACCCGTACAAGCTGGACAGGTCACATTTTAATAGGACTGGGACTGGTATACTCGCAGGGAGATTTGCTAATGCTGCTGGGGTGGGTTTAAACTAGCCTGTTGGGGTGGTGGTGGTGGTGGTGGTGGGGGGGGTTGGGGGTGGGGGGGGTGGGCAGCGGGGTGGTGGTGGGATCCTGAGGGGTGGCTGAAATTGGAAGGAAATAAAGTTGGTAACGGGAAGTAGTAGTGAGACTAAAAGGCAGGAGAAGCAAAACAGAGCATTGAACATGCTTCGAATGCGGAGCGATGTCAAAAAGACAAAGTTAAGGGCACCCTACCTGAATGTGTGCAGCATTTGCAATAAGGTGGATGACCTAACTGCACACATAGAAGTAAGTGGGTATGATATAATTAGCATCACAGAAACATGGCTGCACAGTGATCAATAACTGTATATTCAAGAATATTTGACGTTTAGAAAGGACAGACAAGGAGGAAAAGGAGGTGGAGTTGTGCTAATAATAAGGGATGGGATCAGTTCTTTAGTAAGAGAGGATCTCAGATTGGAAGAACAATGCATGGAATCTGTTTGGGTGGAGCTAAGAAACAGCAAAGGGCATCAGACATTGGTTGGATTTATTTAAAGGCCACCAAACAGTAGTGATAATGTGGGACATGTTATTAATCAGGAGATGAGAGATGCATGTAGCATGGGCAATACAGTAATCATGGCTGACTTCAATCAGCATATAGACTGAGCACTAATGCTGTGGAAGGTGAGTTTCTGGAGTGTGTTCGGGATAGTTTTCTAGAGCAGTATGTTGTGGAGCTGACTAGAGGACAGGCTATTCTAGATCTAGTATTATGTAATGAAAAAGGGCTAATTAATAACCTTGCCCCCAACTCACTGACGGAAAAATTCTAGCCAAGATGAAAGAAGAAGAAGGAGAAAGAGGACAGCTTGGATCTCAACTGGACACCGGAATGCTTTATTACGAGGTTCATAGCAGGACATCATAAAAACGTATTAAGAAAATACAGAAGGACAGGTGGGACCCTAAAGGTCCTCCACTGAATTTTTGATAAATAACTTAAAAATGAATTGATCTAAGTCACAAGAGCTGTTTGTTCTGGAGAGAGCAATGGGGAGGGAGAGAGAAAGAGAGGGGCACCCCTGGTGGGATTAATAAGCTGTGATAGGCAGGAGCAGGGGAAATGTGAGTTTCAAGTCTCGAAGATCCCTTTTATCCCCCCACTTCTACTTGAAGTTCTATTCGAGTATGAAAGTTTTAAGTTGTTAAGGTTAATGTTATATATGTGTGTGTTTGTGTGCAATGAAGTGTTTATGTGCAAGGAAACATCTGTATGTGAAGTTTAATGTGGTTACTTCCCTAAATCGTCATTTGTGCATGGAGATCAGTGCTTTAGAGTCAAAAGCCTCATATTAGATTAAAGGAAAAGTAAACTCAAACATTCCAATGTTTTGAGCATAAGATTCGAGTTGAAATTTCTGGCAAAAATCGCAATCAAAGATATTGTAAAGGTAGAACAGAGTTTTCTTTTGTTTGAGATGAACCAGCCTTTGCACCACCCCCTTGCAGATGAGCAGAGACTCTTCCCACCAGCTTCCAAGTTGATTGGGATTGATGAATTAATTTTAGTTCATAGGAGCTGGTATTCTAAAAATTCTGAGGAAAAAGTTATCTGAAATTTAAAACGAACCTAGGAAAAACAAAAAGACACATGGTCTAGGTGGTTTCTATGGCTAAAAAGGGGTTTCCTTTGAAGAAGAGATTATTAAAAATGAAAGGAAATCCGTAGCCCAACAGCACTGTTATTTGAATTTGGGACAATCTTGTGATCTGAAAAGTGCAGTGTCATTCGACAAGTTAATTTTGAATAACTAGGATGCTATCCAAAATGAAGAATATGTCTTGATAACCATGTGGGACTTTTAATCAGGATGCAAATTTATTCAAAACAAAAATAGAATTACCTGGAAGAACTCAGCAGGTCTGTCAGCATTGGTTTAAGGTGGGGTTGGGGGTGGTGGTGGTTGTAGGGACAAATAATAAAAAAATAATGGAAATAGGTGGGAAAAGAAAAATCTATACAAATTATTGGAAAAAACAAAAGGGAGGAGGAGGAATCGGAAAGGGGGTGGGGGTGGAGGAGGGAGTTCACGATCTAAAGTTGTTGAATTCAATATTCAGTCCGGAAGGCTGTAAAGTGCCTAGTCGGAAGATGAGGTGCTGTTCCTCCAGTTTGCGTTGAGCCTCACTGGAACAATGCAGCAAGCCAAGGACAGACATGCGGGCAAGAGAGATTTTTCTTTTCCCACCTATTTCCATTATTTTTAAATCTATACCTTTTATGCCCTGTTAGTCTTATTCCACCCCACCCTCGCTAGAGCTGTACCTTGTGTGTCCTGCCATCTATTCTTAATTAGCACATTTGTTTAGATAATATCACCACCTTCAACACCTCTTTGATCTTTTGTCTGTGACATCTTTTGATTATCTGCTCCTATCACTGCTTGCTTGTCCCTATAACCACCGGCCCCCCCGCCACTTCTCTCCCCCAACCCCACCCCCCACCTTAAACCAGCTTTTATTTCACCCCTTTCCTAATTTTACTCAGTTCTGTTGAAGGGTCATGAGGACTTGAAACGTCAACTTTTTTCTTCTCTGCCAATGCTGCCAGATCTGCTGAGTTCTTCCAGGTAATTCTATTTTTGTTTTGGCTTTCCAGCTTCCGCAGTTTTTTGTTTTTATTTGTGCAAATTTATACACATGGAGCAGCATTTTCTGGTCAGTGAGTGGGGCCGGGGCCTGCTCGCCGATGCATAAAATGATGTGGATGACGTTGGGCGTGTGTCCCAACGTCACCCCACGTCATTTAGATTTTCAGTTCGGCGGGCACGCCTGCTGACCTCTCAACGGCCACTTAAGGCCATTAGTGAGGTACTTAAAACACTTAATGGACCTGCCTGTCCAACCTTAATGTTGGCAGGCAGGCGAAGAGCCCAGGCAGCCTTCAGAAAAAACATGGAACCTCATCCTTGAGCAGGATGAGGTTTCATGAGGGTTTTAAAATCTTAACATACTCTTCAAATAAAAGTTATGGACATTTCCTAGCTCATGTGACAGTGTCTTTAATCTGTTTTTCACATTTGAGCTGATCTCCTGAGGCAGCCCTTTGCCTCAGGGAGATGTGTGCACTCTTTCACACGGATGCACGAAAGAGCTCACACCCGGCTCAGGGAACCCCCCAACCCGCACAGGGAGGCATAGTGCTTCCGGGTGCATGTCACACTGGGTGGGCCTTAATTGACCTGACCACGTAAAATGTTGGCGCGCCCCCAACTGGGGGTGCCGATTGGGAACCCGCCCGCTCCAGCACAACCCCCCCCAATGGGGGGATAGTGCTGCCCATGAGAAAGAGGTAGTTTTCATTTTGATTGTGTAAATGACAGTTCTTACAAAGTTTAAAAATTTGAGGTTTGGTTCCCGATAAAGTTCTCAAAAGGGAATTTTTATTTTAAAAAATTTTACATTAACACTAATTCAAATCCCGCATGATTTTTGTATTTGTCAGTCTGTTTCCAAAGTATAAAGGTAAGCTCAAGTTAAGCTGAAGACAAAGTTTGGCAGAAATCCAATTTTTGGCACAATTAATGAATCTGGGATAATTTCAAAATGCAAAAAAGGTCAGACATTAACTAGTGGGTTACTCTTGAGAAAATAAAATGTTGTTTGAGAAGAAGATAAGGGGGCGGCTCCCCCTGGACATGCCAGAAGTGAGAGATAAGGTAATGGTGAAGCTAACGCCCGAGAAACCAGGTTTCACACCCAAGTGGATAGGACTTTACGAGATAATAATGATTAGCGATATTTGCACCTGCGTGATTATGAAAGGGAAGAGGCGCTGAAAGCACTGGTCACAACTGAAGCATGTTAAGAACTGACCTTATTTTACAAACTAATCACGACCAACCAGTGACGACTGGGAGGTCTTGTACTTAAACTGCAGGAATGATGCTGCAACAACAGCGCTAAATGACTTAACAAGTGGAGGTAAAACACCACGGCAGCAATTAACTGATCGCCCTTGTCCAGCATCAAGCCCTGGGCCAAAGAATGGACTAGTGTTGATAAAAGCAGACAAAACTCTTATATGATAATGTAAACCATAAGCTGATACCTGTCATCCTAAACATCTCCGATGTTGGCCTGCCAGGGCAGTGCTCAGATTATACCCGAGCACTTTGTGCAGCTCTGGTAAAACAAGTGACAACTTGTTTTGGTCTAATAGAGGAGGGTGGCCTATGGCTGCGCCCCCTGTTCAGGGAAAAATTTGGCTAAAATGTAATCTGGCTAATGACATCACCACAGCATTTAAAACAGGGACCTCAATAGTGAATTCAATTAATTTGGCAACAATGGGCCAAAAGGTCTGGACCTTAAGCTCTCAGCTTAAGAAAACTCTGGAAAAGGAACACGGGGCCCAGGACAGGCAACTCATGCAGGCCCAGAACTGACACAGATAATTCAGAACTTAGCCACTGTACATGAGAGCCATGCTTGGATCATTAACAAATTGATTAATGTAGAGAGAAACCTCTCAGATGATGCGGTCAGAAATGACACTTGCAGCACCTATGGATCATGGATGCTCAAGCAGACATGGGAAAACCTGAGACAAATTCATGAGGGTGAGGCGCCCTGTGGATAACAAATGTGCTCTTGTTTTACCTGTTGCGACGTAAGACACATGATTTGACTGGTTGCCAGCTCAGGGCTCCAATGCATGTATATAGAACTGATACTAAGAGTGTTGTGAATAATAATATGTTAATCAGCATTGTTTTGGCAATCCCAGTTGTACCAGAATCAACGCCCACTAAGGCATTATATAGAGTAGAAAAATATTGGCATAATTGGGGAGGAATTATTATGTAAGGTATCATAATATACCGCCATATGCAATAGAGATAGAGGGTAATATAGTAAACACCACTTTAGAGAGATGCAGTGTAGAGGCCTCTGCGGTAGTGTATCCACATCCGATATATGAGACAGAAGAAGTGAGGTGCAGGTTTAATGCAACAGCCAATTGTTCAATAGAAGCTACATGGGCTACGATGGACCAATTCATGTGCATAACTGGGTACAGGGAGATATTGCATCAGCACATCACAACGAGAATACCAATATGGAAATCCATTGATATTGTCCTATAACCAGCCCTCTTGTGTGCCTACACCCACAGGTTAGACTCTGGCCTTACTTCATGAAGAACTGAGAGATTTATAACTTCAGTCTCCACCTGGGGTCTCTGTGAAAGAAATGAACTTGCTGACAGGAAGAGATATTAATGTATATATTGCTATTGGAAATTATTTTTTAAAGATAGAGGCTTAGTCTGTGCATGTTAACTGGATTAAAGCCAGCTAGTCTGGGTGCTTTGATGTATAGTAGTTTTGAGATGTAAACAGAGGTAGAGGTTACATTTGCATTTTATTGAATAGAGCATTCAAGAGTGGGAGTGAAATCTTGCACCTAGCTAGGAGACACTAAGCAATGTTTATATTACTAATAAATTGGTACTATGAAAAGGGTTCAAAGGGCCTGGTGATACAATGAAAATTTACATTCAAAGGGGAAGGCTGGGTATAACAGAAAGGAAAACAAAACAAAAATACCTCGAAAAACTCAGCAGGTCTGGCAGCATCTGCGGAGAGGAACACAGTTAACATTTCGAATCCGTATGACTCTTCAACAGAACTAAGTAAAAATAGAAAAGAGATGAAATATAAGCTGGTTTAAGCGGGGGCATGGTGGGGGGGTGGGGGGGTGGTGGTTTGCGGTGACAGGTAGAGCTGGATAGAGGGCCAGTGATAGGTGGAGATAACCAAAGGATGTCACAGACAAAAGGACAAAGAGGTGTTGAAGATGGTAAGATTAAGGAATGTGCTAATTAAGGGTAGAGAGCAGGACAACCAAGGTACAGATAGCCCTAGTGGGGGTGGGGTGGGGTGAAGGGAAGGGATCGAAATAGGCTAAAAGGTAGAGATAAAACAATGGATGGAAGTACATTTAAAAATAATGAAAATAGGTGGGAAAAGAAACATCTATATAAATTATTGGGAAAAAAGGGGGATCGGAAAGGGGGTGGGGATGGAGGAGAGAGTTCATGATCTAAAATTATTGAACTCAATATTCAGTCCGGAAGGCTGTAAAGTGCCTAGTCGGAAGATGAGGTGCTGTTCCTTCAGTTTGCTGTGAGCTTCACTGGAACAATGCAGCAGGCCAAGGATGGACATGTGGGCAAGAAAGCAGGGTGGAGTGTTGAAATGGCAAGCGACAGGGAGGTCTGGGTCATGCTTGCGGACAGACCGAAGGTGTTCTGCAAAATGGTCATCCAGTCTGCATTTGGTCTCTCTAATGTAGAGGAAACCGCATTGGGAGCAACAAATGCAGTAGACTAAATTGAGGGAAGAGCAAGTGAAATACTGCTCCACTTGAAAGGAGTGTTTGGGCCCTTGGACGGTGAGGAGAGGGGAAGTAAAGGGGCAGGTGTTGCACCTTCTGCGGTTGCATGGGAAGGTGCCATGGGAGGGGGTTGAGGTGTAGGGGTTGATGGAGGAGTGGACCAGGGTGTACCGCAGGTAACGATCCCTGTGGAATGCTGCCGGGGGGGTGAAGGGAAGATGTGTTTGGTGGTGGCATCATGCTGGAGTTGGCGGAAATGGCAGAAGATAATCCCTTGAATGCGGAGGCTGGTGGGGTGATGTGAGGACAAGGGGACCCTATCATGGTTCTGGGAGGGCGAGGAAGGTGTGAGGGCGGATGCGCAGGAGATGGGCCGGACACGGTTGAGGGCCCTGTCAACCACTGTGGGTGGAAAACCTCAGTTAAGGAAGAAGGAAGGCATGTCAGAGGAACTGTTTTTGAAAGTGGCATCATCAGAACAGATGCGACAGAGGCAAAGATACTGAGAGAATAGGATGGAGTCCTTACAGGAAGCGGGGTTTGAGGAGCTGTAGTCGAGGTAGCTGTGGGAGTTGGTAGGCTTGTTTTTGCTTTTATAACAGAAAGGAGTTTTGTTTGTACAGGTCAGAGGAGTGTAAGACCTAAGCAGCTATAAGCCTACTACTGTGTCTGCCTGATGTCTGGTTAAATCTATTGGTTATTGTTGCCTTAGTGGAGATTAATTTTGGAATTTGTTAAAAAGTAATGATAGTAATAATTTGTAGCCACGTGTATGTGTTTAATTTGTTGTAAATTAATAAATCTCTCATCTAGTTTGATATAAAAAAAACTTCTTGAGAACTGGTGCACTTATTCCAGAATTTTGAGCTGCAACTCAAAACATAACAATTGAAAAATAGGTTATGACAGTTGTTTAAAGTTTCCCTCTGGGGTTTTAAATATCTCAGTCTTTATAAATAGTTGTGTCATAACACTTGCTGCTGATTGAATAAACTTCCTCAGCTTCTGAAGTCTAGCTCTACTGGCTCTAAATAAAAGGTTGAAGATTGTGCGTCATTCAAATGATGAATATCATCTGGTTTTTTCTAGGATTCCTAGCAATATGCCAACATTGCCACTTAACAAAGATGTACATTGATTATGAAGAACATAAAGAGAGTCAACGATCTGTTGCCCATTATAGTGAAGAGGAGCAATTATCCAGCCTTTAATTGGAAGGTCTATGCAGCCTGAACCTTGCAATTTGATGTCTGAAGGATGAAGGGTCATTGGCTGAAGCCAGTCGAGATCATCTGCTAATATGTTAACAGCTGCTCCAGTATCAATTTTAAAGATGGTATTGGAGTCTTGAACTTGCTCTGTAACTGACCAATAGCCTGGACTAAGACAATCAACTTCCCCCATGGAACTTTGTAATTATGTCTTTATCTTGACCTTCCACCTTTTGAATGGAGTGTGTTTCATCAATTCTTTCTTGTCTTCTACTTCAATTAAATTTCTGAATTTGCAGAAACACTTGAACTGTCCAGGTTTTACCACAATGGAAGAATTCTGTGCACCCTCCTAGACTGTCCTGGCATCTATGCTGGGTTTACACATGACAATGCAAGCATCTCACAATGGCTGCCGGCATGGAGCTTCCCGTCCTTTCACCTGGTGTGCTGGGTTTTCTTGTCGGTGGGGCTGGTACCAGTGGGACTATCCAGTCAATGGAGTCAGATGAAGCTTCAGAGTTGTGCTGAAATATAGCCCGGTTAAATTCTCTAAGCTCAGCCTGCCTCACATACTGGACCGCTTGATCCAAAGTAAGATCATCTTTGAGTCAGAGAGTTTTTCATTCCAGACACTCATGGCTATCAAATCACAGATAAACTCATCCTTCAGTGCCCCACATCTGCAAGAGCTAGCTAGGCGATGTAGGTCAGTTAAAAATAATTCAGTTGATAGCCCAGGTCATCGTGACTGCTGATTAAAACGTTCTCATTCAATTATTAAATTCAACCTCAGGCTAAAATAAGTGTCAAAGGCTTTAAGTATGGTCTCTAAGTCCATTGTGGACTCCTGCCTAGGTGAATGTTGTCTGTTACCGGACCTATAGCCTGAAGGAAGAAACTGACTTGCAGCTTTTGCTTTTTCTCATGAAGGCCTGATGCTGATTAATACTGGAGAAAATGGTGTTTCCATAATGCCCGCTGCTGGTGTCTCTGTGGGCCTTCAAGGCAGTCAAATGAGCAGAGTAGGGGCAGGACTGCTCACCAGGGATGGTCATCGTTACCTTTCTCCAGTGTGCTTCTTCCTCCCGTAGAGTTTTTACGAGTTGATATCAACGTGTTCTTCACTCTGTGGCTCCTTTGATAACACTGATGTGTTATTTTTACATCGATGTCTCCACAGCTACCAGCATGTTTTGAGATGGTCTGTCTATCTGTGGATTCTAGGCGTGGTACTTGGTTCTTAGACTGTAGGCATACCCTGGTGTCTGCTAACACTTGTTTATTAGCATTACTTCTAACCAGGTCACAGAGTAGGCATGTTGCTCTTAAGCATGGTGTTCCAATCTCTCTCTCTTTCTCTCTCTGTCTCTCTCTCAAGAGTGTAACACATGATTGACTAATGTTAGTGGTACATCATCACTCACATCATACATTAGCATATTCCATCTGTGAAACCTTTAAAATACAGAAATCAGCAGGGTGGATACCACCTGAACAGTATTGGTCTGTGATCCACTTGGGCACTGTTCCTATCTCCCAGTAAAAATTGAGGCCAGGGTCCTTGAACTAAATGTCAGTCACTATCCAGCAACCCCTGTGAAAAAAATGAGTATGGATGTTGGTTGAGAATAGGTTGGGAATTAACTACATTGCTTATAATGAGGAATGTCCATCTGGTCTTACACAAGTAGAATAACCAATTCAATGGCATGCCAAAGCACAAATCATTGTCTTCAGAATAGATGTGGAAAAGATTGTCCAATTGACACTCCTGTGTCACCTCTGATTTGCTATATTTACTCCCATTCCCAATGCCTCCAACTTAAAAAATCTCATCCTTGAGTATAAATGGCTTTTACGCGTCCCTATTCTCTGCAACCTTTCCAGCCCTACAATCCCTCTTAATCTCCTCTGACTGTGGATTTTTTTGCATTCCCAGAGATTTTTGCAAACCACTGTTGGCCATTCCTTCAGCTCATGGTCACCATACTCTGGAATTGTCTTCCTAAATCACTCTTTGCTCAAATCTATCTCTTCGTCCAGGCTTTTGGTCACCATGGCAGGAAGGCATTGGGGGTGTGCCTGATGTCTTCCAGCTTTTTTGCAAGTTGCTCACCAGGAGTCCAATTGAGCCAATTATGTGTCAAATTAAGGGCCATGTCCTGCTTTCGTGGGCATTTTGCTGTGTCAGCGAGATTGCTCAGTGAAACCTAATGATTTCCCAATGGGCTCTGTGGGAAAGGGGGCCAAGGGGGTCATCCTTTTTAGGAACTACATGCTGCACAGATGGGCACCCTGGTGGTAAGTGGCACCCATATGGCAACGGCACACCTCATACCTTTGTCTGTATGACCACTGCCACCACCCCCCCACCCACCCCAACCCAATCAACAGGGCCTGCCAGCCTGGTCCTAGCAACCGCCCCCCCCTCCCCACCCATTATCCCTTTTTGAGGGCACCTCAGCCATTGCAAGTGCAGTCTCAGAAAGGGCCACAGCTAGCTGTGCTGCTGATGATGCTACTGAGCTGACAGCCCTTGAAGTGGGGCTGCCTCCCGTTTTCAGCCCCAGAGCCAGGACTTCAGCCACAATGGAAAAAAATCAGCCCCTTGTGTCTCAGTGAAGTTCCTTGGGACATTCTTTTTACAATACAGGTGATATATAAATGTAAATAGTTGCTGATTCTCAGATTGTTCCCCAGTTAAATTATATTATTAATGCCAGAAATAGACCCTGATTAATGCAGTTAATTCAGAATTCTTTCATGAACATTGGCTTTATTTTCTTCCTGAATATACTAAATACAGAGCCCAGTACCTAGGATATCAATAAGTAGTACATATATCAGGAGTATAAAGATCACAAACATTTGAATTCATAAAGTTAAAATGAAGAAGATACATAAAGATACATAATTAGATGAGAATGATTCATCTTGTTAGTCAAACTAGGGAAGGTCATACATAATTTCATAGGGAATGTCGTGCATAGACCAAGATAGGAGTCCATAATACAAGCATCAGGTATTGGATATCATGGCAAGTATTGTCCTCTCCCTGTACATTTGGCTTCTTTTGTTTGGTCTGTGCCCTCCCAATTTTTAAAAAAAGTGTAGCAGTCAAAAGGAGATTGATCCCTGCAAAGTCATCCTATTCTTTGAATGGATTAGTTATCAATTCAGAGATATAATAGCATGGCACTAACATCCCTTAATGTTTAGAAACCCTTGTTACATCCAGATTCAGAAAACTGTCATCACTCTGAAACACAGTGTGAACTTTTCTACAGGATTTAGTTGTCACTATTTGTAGGTTCCAGTTCCGCAGAAGGATTTGTTAGCCAAAATTACTTGGTTATTCTCTCCATGAGACTCCCTAGCCTGATGAATATTTCTCTTCTGTTTTTGTTTTGGATTTGCAGAACCTGCAGAATTTTGCTTATTGTCCCTAATTTCAAAGGTGTGCACATCAGCAAATATTCCAGATTTCTATTTATAGTAATAATATGGGGATGTTAATATTGGCCATGTTGGATCATTTGGAAAAATTTCAACTTCAGATTCAAAGTGTTCAAACTTTAAGTTTAAAAAGGGGAGTATCTCAAAATATAATAATTATTAATCACCATAAGGATTCTGTGCAATACCTTTTATTTTAATAATCTTCCTTAAGTATCACATTAAATTTCCTAAATATAAACCTGACCAACATTTCTTATTGCCACTTAATGTCCCATTTATATAATCATACAGTCACCCTTTTGTGTATAACCCTATCAGAGAAACAAAAGTGAGTCAAAACCTTTCTGTAAAACATTGAGAAGTAGATTTTAAAAGCATAGCCAAGAAATTGTTTCTGCATTTAAAAAAATAGACACAATATAAAGTCTTTCTGCAAGGTGTGCCTGAAAACAAAGGCACGAGGCTTCCCAGAAATTGAGCTTTGGTCGTCACCTTTATGATACTGGCAAGCTGCAGATGCTAATGGGGTGTCCTGATGCAACTGACCCACTGGACCTACATCGGCTGATCCGCTGGGCCTGCATCGACTGACTTAGACAGCCTCAGATGAAGACTGGACAGGGTGGCAAACAGGCACGGGAAGAATACCGGAAGGCATTGGTCCACAGGACTGATATAGTCCTCTGGGCTCCTGGTAAATTTAAAAACAAAAATGAACACTTACATTCAGTTTGCCTGCCTCCAGCTGTTCCCTCTAGGGACCGCTGATTAAGCTGCTGTAAACCTGTAGGCCATGGAGGTAAGAATGTCAAGTTCAGTGTTTCTCCCCAATTTGGTATCAGGTTGTAAATGAGATGTCGCACTACTGATCAAAATATTCAAGGGGCTGAATGGGTGACCTAAGCGTTCTGAAATCACTGGCTGCCATCAGGTACGGGAGATCCTTCTTGGAAATGGGCCACCCTGAGTCTTTTAGCTTTTGCACAGAAATTGCCTATGATGGGGACCAAATTCTACACAAGTATCTCATAGATTAGTCATCTTAAAAATACACAATAACATGTACAGTTTCCATAGCCTGAGTAACTTTGATTAAAAAGCATTTCCAAATGTGCAGAGTAAAGTACTAAAATGCAATTATATCGTGTAATGGCAAAAAATATGCAATACAGGAGGTGAGAGGTAAATCAGAGGTTAAAACATTGGACAGTGAAGTTCTTGTATCCTTTCACATCCTTCATTCTGTCGCAGTCAAAATTCACCATCAACTTTCGTAGGCCTGCTTTCTTGGGAATGATTTCAACGTTTATTGTCATTGTTTGGTTTGGCTTTATCTCATCGATGCTGAAAAAATATAAAAGAAATGTGCTGTGTAAAAGAAATGTATTTGGATATAGTAAAGAACCTCTCAATAGAGTTTAGAGATCTTGAAAATATTTACATTAATGCAAAAATTAAAGAAAGAACCAAACCAAAATCATCCTCGGCTTTTCTCATGGCTGATTTGATAATGTCAGCCTTTATTTTATTCTGCATGCCTCAGATCCTCTGTTTGGTTCAGTTAGTTATCTTGGCTAAATCTCACCAACTTCTCAGAATTTATCAATTCAAAAGAGCTTTAACTTTTTTTAATCCCTAATGTCTAATCAGCACAGCTATCTTTCCCTTGCTTCTGTTTTGTCCCTCAAAGAGTAGGGGAACTCACAAAGCTCCACAGCAAATTGTACAGAAGCACATGCTTAAGTCATTGACAAATGATGAAAATAAAGAAATCAACTCAAAAGTAAGAGCAGAGATTTTCCTTTCTGTTCTGCCTGGGGAATACTCAGGTCACAAACATAGGGATATGGAACCGAAGGCCAGTTAATGTGAGGTCCATATGCTTCCTTAGGATTTCCAGGGCTGCTAAAATTGGTGTAATTGGATAAACACCTGTAATACATGCAGGCCCAATGTTAGCATGCTAAAGTGGCAAAGGGGCCTTCCTAGATTTCCTGCTTCAGTTTCTTTTTAGTATGCCTACTGGACATCCCAATGGAGAAATGCAACAAAAAGTTGACAGTGCTGCTTATGCTGGAACCTTCTGCAGACCATAGGGTCTGTAAGATCCCATGAGAATACTGTAAAAAAGTGACAGAATGTAAGCAAAGCACCCCACCATCGACATCCCCAAACCTAACATTATCTTCATGTCAACAGTCTTATGAGTGTTACTCTCTGGTTCAGATATTGGCAGCTAGTAATGTAGTTGCGGCTCCTCCAGGCCAGGATGTTTAAGCACACTGATCCTGCAGCAGGTACAATTACTCTCCCATACACTCTGCTTATTGAGTGTACCACTGGGACCTCAAGAGAAGAACTGGCCCTAAGATTTCTGGAAATCCTTCAGACACAGCAACATCAATGCTGTGACTATCATAGCAGGTCAGAAGTCTGAGTAGTCTGCAGTGAATGACTCATCTGACTCCCCAAAATCTCTCCATCATCTACAAGTTAGGAATGTGATGGAAAATGCCCCACTTGCATGGATAATTTGCAGCTTCAACAACACTCAAGATGCTCAACATCATCCAGGACAAAGTAATCTATTCAGTAAGCACCCCATCCACCATCTTGTATATTCACCCTCTCCACTGCTGATACATCATGGTTACAGTGATCTTTAGCCATGTACAGGATGTACTACAGCAATTTTCCAAGACTTCTTTGGTTGCACTTCCCAAGACTGTGACTTCTAGCACCTAGTAGGATAAGGTCAGCAACTGCATGGGAACACTGCTCCTCCATGTCACCCATTTGTGATTGGAGTATGCTGTTTTCAAACTTAAATGTGGAATTCAATTGTATTATGATCACTATTTATCAGTGGATCTTTTACTGTGACGTTACTAATTAACCTGCCTCATTGTACATTACTAGATCTAAAATAGCTTTATCCCTGGTTAGTTTTACAATATATTGCTCCAGGAAACTGTCACTAAAATATTCTACAAACTCATCTTACAGACCATCTTTGCCAATTTGATTGGTCCAATTTATATGAAAATTAAAGCCCCCATGATTATTACATTGTCTTTGTTACAACCTACAATAATTTCTTGTTTAATGCTCTGTCCAACAGTGCAACTTATGTTAGGGGGCCTATAAACTACTCCCACCAGTGTTTTCTGAACCTTGCTATTCCTAATCCCCACCCATGCTGATTTTACCTCCTGGTTTTTGAGTCAAGATCCTTTCTCACTAATGCCCTTACGTCATCCTTTATTATCAGAGCTGCTCCTCCTCCTTTTCCACTCCACCTGTCTTTTTAAAATATTGTGTAGCCTGGGATATTTATTTCCCAATTGCTGCCTTGTAACCATGTCTCTGTAATAGTAATTAGTCTAAATCAGGGCTTCCCAAACTGTGGGTCACAACCCCCAGTGGGGTCACAAGATGAGAGTTTGGGGTTGCCAACTTCAAGACAGCAGTGGCTGCTGTGGAGTTCCGGTTGGGTGCTAACAGCTGTGAGACCCTTTTAAATTCTTTGGTATGGTCTAACTTTGGAGGCCTGATTTCTGCTCCAAAAAAGCCAATGAAAAGGTAGGTGCTTTTTTTTTAAACCCTGCAGCTTAAACAATTTGCTCTCATAAATCTCTCCCCCTTCATTCTCACAAATCTACTTCCCACACCCCCATCACCATTCTCACAGCTCTAGCCCCCATCTTGGCTCTCACTCTGAGGTACAGCAATTTTCAAGCTTCAAAATTTGGTCACAGTGGGGAAAGGTTTGGGAAGCACTGGCCTAAACCATTTATTTCTATTTGTGCCATTAATTGATCTATCTTACTGCAGATGCTCTGTGCATTCAGATAGTTACTTCAATTTTATTTTTTTGCTACTATTCTCTGCATGGACTTTACTCTCTGATGCACAATTGCTATTAAATTCTCTGCCTCTGCCTGTTTCACTCAGCTTGTCTTTATCCATATCGATACATTTTCCTATTGCCTCAACTTTTACCTTTGTATTTCTAAATCTCCCTTCACCCAAACTCTCTTCCCCGCCCCAGTTAATTTAAAGCCATTTTTCCTACTCTGACCATATTTGTTGGTGCATTCTTATGTTTGTACGCTCTGACACTTCCTTTCACGCTCTGGCTACCATAGCCCATATTGCTACCCTTGCATTGTTGCCTTGCCCTTTCTCTTTAACCTTCCAAATCCCCCACAAATGAACTCTGCCCCCCACTACTCAGTCCAAAGCCTTCTCTACAGTCCTGGTTATACGATTTGCCAGGGCATGGTCCCAGCGCATTTCAGGCAAAGACCGTCCCAATGGTATAGCTTCCTCTTTCTCCAGTACTGGTGCCAGTGCCCCATGAATCAAAACCTATTTCTCCCACAGTAATCTTTTAGCCATGCATTTAACTCTCTGGTCTTACTTACCTTATGCTCATGGCTCTGGTAATAATCCAGGATTGTTATCTTTGTTGTTCTGCTTTCTAATTTAGCCCCTAGCTGCTCATTCTCCCTCAAAAGAAGTTGAATATGGTAGATTTAATTTTCTGGGTAGATGCTAGCAATGGGGATTTAATCATGATTTAGCCTGACTGAAAAGTACATTAATTAATTACATGCAGTTATTTGCTTGCTATTTGTTGTATCACAAGAATCTGGCCCTCCAATCAGTTGGTGACTTCCAAATGAACTAATCTTAGCTGGATAGGGACAATGGAGCTGTTGTGTCTCTGGTCTATAGGCAGAGAATCCATCCAAGGCTCACATGACTGCCTAGTATTGAAGTATTATTAATGGAAAATCTGCATGTGTAAATGTTTGATGAGGGCAGGTATATGGTGAGTCTGATGGTTCTACAGCTGAGTGGTTTGTCAACACTCACTATTTAGGATCATACATGAAGAACCAACACCTGAGCGAGGTAGCAAGGGCACCTGGTGCTCAAGGAACCATTTCACAGAAAAGGATTGTTCTTTTTATCCATTACAGTAGGCACAGAAATACATTAGAATCCTAACGATGTGTTATACATTTATTTGCAATCAATTAAATGAAAAATAATTTTGCTTTTCATTCAAATTATTGCCATCCCAACCTCATTTTTTTTCTCAGTAAAACAGATTTGATCATTCAGTAGATTACAAATGTAACTTCCTTTACATCCATCTATATTATAACTAAATTGGATCAGATATTTCTATTATATGTATAGACATAGTGTGGAATACAGCAGATGTGGATGAAATTAAGTCAACCACACAGTGTGAAACTGGAGCTGCATATAGGTCCAAATAGGTTGGATTGATAGATCCCTTCTCCAAAGGGCACTAGTGAACCATTTGGGTCTTATAACAATCCAGCAGTCACTTTTCCTGGTGCTAGTCCATAAATCACTGCATATATTTCATTCAGTTTCACAATATGTGCATGGATAGATTAAAGCTTACAACTTCTGGGTTTCTCGGACAGTACCATATGAGTAGGGTACTGTGCCCTGTTGTCATGTTTAACTGCTGATCTGATCATTCCATTTTAAGCAATTGTCATAAATGGAAAGCCTTCATCACTCTGTTTCAGACATGATTTTCCCTGACCACTGAAGGTGGAAGAGTAAATAGTTCCCTGGACTGGACCTCTGATTTTAAATTGCTACACTTTCACAATTTAAACTAGACTAAAGAAATGTTTATTGGTATCTCTTAAACACATGTAAAATTGCCAATCAAACATATATTCAAATAAAGCCAAAATATTCTTGTGTTTACAGTGATGGCATGACCATTCCTTCAGAAATTAGTCACAGCCATAATAGGAGTAAAATGTAACTTTGGAAGGGGAATGAAACAGGTGCTAGTGGATTGACAAGTAAAACCACATTTGGATTTTCCATCGGTTTTACGACCTCACTGTGTGTGGAATTTTATTGTCTAATGCTTCTCCATGATCCTATTGTCTTCAAATCAATCTGGGTTTTTTCTAATCCTGTATGTATAGTTACAGAAAGAAAGAGGTACTAATGTGTGACAGAATGCAAATAATGGGGACTTATGTATGCCAAAAATGAAAAATTTGTTTGCCCTGTTGTGTGATTATTTTTTTTAGTAACCATGTTTTTCCACTTACTTGAACTGCTCCATCCCATAAATTAGATTTACTCCTTCCACAGTGAAGACACATCTGTTCAGTGGTACACGCAAAGGGTTTGTAAAGCAGATTTCTGCTGTCAGTGGTTTGTGTACAATAGGATCACCATGGATCTGCCGAAATAAATCAGTGTTAACCTTACAGTTAATTCTTATTGTTCCAAATGGTTGAAATCAGTCAAACCCATGTTTAGTGTTGTGGTGTTGGAGCTGAACATTTGCCGATTTCAAGTGAAACAAAATCCTACCTAAACTGTCCCGAAGGTGAATGCTTTCCTCTTCTACTTCTCCCTTTCGAGGACTATTGTTCTGTCATTAGTTTGAGAACTCAAAGTTTTTATCTGCAGGCTAACTATCAGGTTTCAATCTGGCATCAGTGGTTTGGGGGCTCAGTTCAATGGTTGATTACAAAAGTCATCGCAATCCTTCCCCCATTGACATTGTTCCTGTCTGAGACCTGCTGCTAACTTGAAGTGATCCTGCCCACCACCATATACTGTAGGTAGGGATTCGTGCAAGAACTGAAGTTTCTACATACATAGAAAGCAACCATATTTGGTGTTGGACTTGGGTAGGAGTGGGAAAGAGGGGAGAGGGAAAGGAGAAAGCAAGGGAAATGAGGGAAGGGAATGAATAAAGGGGACACATTTTTGGCCAGTACTTTGAGGAAAGGAAGAAGGGGAGAAGCTAAAAGTGCTTTGGGCTAAAGGAAGGATAGCTTTAACATTAACCAAGGGGGAGTGGAGAGAGTGCAACTTAAAGAAGGTCAGCTTGACCCATGTTGGAAATGGAGAAGAACGCCACATTGAATTTATGGGAATGATGGAACAGAATGTCAGTATAAACTGGGAAAATTGGAGGAAACAAATAACTGGGAAAGTTCTTGGGGCAGCTCTTGCTCCATTGAAAATCCCACTAAAGCTCAGTTTGTTTCCAAGTGGTTAGTGTTATCCAATACAGTCTTATTCCTCTTTCCATTTAGTCATTGATGAAAATAATCAAATGTAATATTATTGTTCAAATCTTATATTGTGTTCTAGAAGGTAATGTCAAAAAGTGAAGCTGGCTATTTATAGAGGGTAATTGCAGGAGGACCACTGAATGTGATCCAAAAATTGAAATATCGAAAGATTGGCAGTTCAATTATGGGTTCAATAGTGAAGATACAGTTGATGATGTTGCTGCAGTTTATTACCTGAACTGCAATATCAGGATTGATCACAAGAAGATCCTTCATTGCCATTGCACTTTCTTTTGTCACCATATCAAATGCTAAAGCAGTCAACTTGATCAAATGATGATGTTCAAGGTAATCACCATAGTGTGAGTAAGCCACTTCAAGAGCCACTGTTTCATCTGAAAGGACAATTTAAGAACAAGCAACAAGTTAAAAAAATACCAGGAGTTTCAGTGGATTAATGTTTTCTTATATTTAGGTAATATCCTTTAAGTCTCACAACACTCCATAAAGGGGAGAGGGGTTTGGAATTGGTTGAGGAGTTAAGACCATAAGATGTAGAAGCAGAAGTAGAACATTCAGCCCATCGAGTCTGCTCCACCATTCAATGAGATCATGGCTGATCTGATAATCCTCAACTCCAAGTTCTTGCCTTGTTCCCATAACCCTTGATTCTCTTACTCATTTAAAATCTGTCTATCTCAGCTTTGAATATACTTAACAACCTGGCTTCTACAGCCCTCTGCGGTAAAGAATTCTACAGATTCACTACCCTTTGAGGGAAAAAATTCCTCCTCATCTCTGTTTTAAATGGGCGCCCCCTTACTCTGAAATTATGCCCTCTGGTCCTTGACTCTCCCACAAGGGGAAACAACCTCTCAGCATTTACCCTGTCAAGTCCCCTAAGAATCTTATATGTTTCAATAAGGTCGCATCTCATTCTTCTGAACTCCAATGAGTACAGGCCCAACTTGCTCAACCTTCCCTCATAAGAAAATCTCTCCATACCCGGGATCAACCTAGTGAACCTTCTGGACTGCCTCCAATGCCAGTATATCTTTCCTTAGATAAGGGGACCAAAACTGTTCACTGTATTCTAGGTGTGGTCTAACTAGTGCCCTGTATAGTTTTAGCAAGACTTCCCTATTTTTATACTCCATTCCTTTTGAAATAAAGGCCAACATTCCATTTGCCTTCCCTATTACCTGTTGAACTTGTATGTTAGCTTTTGGGATTCATGTGCAAGGACTCTCAAATTCCTCTGTGCTGACGGTTCTACAGTCTTTCTCCATTTAAATAATATTCAGCTCCTCGATTCTTCTTGCCAAAGTGCATAACCTCACATTTTCCCACATTATATTCCACCTGCCAAGTTTTTGCCCACTCAGTTAAACTGTCTCTCTCCCTCTGTAGGCTTCTTGTGTCATTCTCACCACTTGCCTTCCTATCTATTTTTTGTGTGTCATCCACAAATTTGGCAATAGTACATTCACTTCCCTCATCTAAGTCATTAACATATATTGTAAATAATTGAGGCCCCAGCACCGATCCCCATGGCACTCCACTAGTTACAGATTGCCATTCAGAAAATGCTCCCCTTATCCTAACTCTCTGTCTTCTATTAGTTAGCCAATCCTCCACCCATGCTAATATATTACCTTCAATACCATTGGCTCTAATCTTTTAAGTAGCCTTATGTGCAGTACCTTATTGAATGCCTTTTGGAAATCTAAATATATTGCACCTACTTGTTCCCCATTATCTATCCTGCTTGTTACCTCAAAGAATTCTAATAAAGTTGTTAGGTATGATTTCCCCTTCATGAAGCCATGCTGACGCTCCTTGATTAGATTATGTATTTCTAAATGCTCTGCTATTACATCCTTTATAATAGACTCTAACATTTTCCCAATGCCAGATGTTAAGCTAGCTGGCTGATAATTATCTGTTTTTTGTCTCCCTCCCTTTTTGAATAAGGGTGTTACATTGGCCATTCTCCAATCCTTTGGAACTTTTCTAAAATCTAAGGATTCTTGGAGGATTACTATCAGTGCATCCACTATCTTGGTAGCTACTTCCTTTAATATCTTAGGATGCAACCCATCAGGTCCTGGTGACCTATTGGCCTTTAGCCCCCTTAGTTTCTCTAGTACTTTTTCTCTAGTGGTCGTTATTGTATTTATTTCCTCCCCACCTTTTGCAAATTGATTAATTAATATTTTTGGAATGCTATTAGTATCTTCTACCATGAAGACTGAAGCAAAGTGTTTATTCAACTCCTCTGCCATTCCCAGGTTCCCCATTATAATTTCCCCAGCCTCATTCTCTAAGGGGCCTATGTTCACTTTGGCTTCTCTCTTCCATTTTATACATTTAAAGAAGCTCTTTTTATATTACCTGTTAGTTCATTCTCAAAGTTTATTTTGTCCCTCCTTATTATTATTTTGGGCATCTTTTGTTGTTTTTTAAAACTTTTCCAATCCTCTGGCTTACCACTAATCTTTGCCACATTGTATGTTTTTTTCTTTCAATTTGATACTTCTTTAACTTCCTTGGTTAATCATGGTTGGTTTATCCCCTTCCTTGAATCCTTCTTCCTCACTGAGATATATCTTTGTTGAGAGTCATGAACTATTTTCTTAAATGTCTGACATTGTTCATTAACCGGCTTTTCTGCTAAACTGCTTTCCCAGTCCATTCCAGTCAACTCTGCCCTCATTCTTTTATAATTACCCTTATTTAGTTGTAGCACAGTTGTTTCCAACCCAAATTTCTAACTCACAAATGGAATGCTAAATTCTACCATATTATGGTCACTGTTTCCTAGGGGAACCTTTACTCTGAGACCATTTATTAAACCTGCTTCATTACATATTACCAAATCCAAAATAGCCTGATCCCTGGTTGGATTCACAAAATATTGTTCTAAGAAACTGTCCTGAATACATTCTATGAATTCTTGTTTGTGGTTTTCCCTGCCAATTTGATTTTCCCAATCTACATTAAGATTAAAGACACCCATGATTAATGTACTGCCTTTTTTACATGCCCTCATTATCTCTTGATTTATTCTCTGTCCTACAGTATAGCTACTGTTAGGAGGTCTATAGACTACTCCCACCAGTGTCTTCTTCCCCTTGATATTTCTTACCTCCACCCATATGGATTCTACATTTTCCAATCCAAGATCCTTTCTTGCTATTGTATTGATTCCATCTCGTACTAACAAAGCTACCCCACCACCCGTTCCTTCCTGCCTTTTGAAAAGTCACATGCCACTGAATATTTAATTCTCAGCTTTGATCTCCTTATAACTACATCTTTGTAATGGCTATAAGATCATACCCACTAATCTCTATTTGTGCTGTTAATTCATTTATTTTGTTCTGAATAATATGTGCATTTGAGTAAAGAGCCATTAATTTTGCCTTTTTACCATATGGTGGGGTGGTAAATAGTGAGGAGGATAGCCTTAGATTACAGGAGGATATAGACAGGCTGGTCAGATGGGCTGATCAGTGGCAAATGGAATTTAATCTGGATAAGTGTGAGGTGATACACTTGGGCAGGACAAACAAGACACAGGAATACATGATGAATGATAGGACCCTGGGAAGTACCAAGGTGCGCATGTCCATCGATCCCTGAACGTTGCGGGACAGGTAGATAAGTTGGTTAAGAAGGCATATGGGATACTTGTTTTTATTAGCCAAGACATAGAGTATAAGAGCAGGGAGGTTATGCTGGAACTGTATAAAACTCTGGTTAGGCCACAGCTAGAGTATTGCATGCATTTTAGGAGGGATGTGATTGCACTAGAGAGAATGCAAAGGAGATTTACCAGGACGTTGCCTGGGCTGGAGAGTTTTAGTTATGAGGAGAGATTGGATAGACTGGGGCTATTTTCTCTGGAGCAGAGGAGATTGAGGGGGGACATGATTGAGGTGTATAAAATTATAAGGGGCATAGATAGGGTAGACAGGAAGAAACTTTTCCCTTTGGTGGAGGGATCAATAACCAGGGGGCATAGATTTAAGGTAAGGGGCAGGAGGTTTAGATGGGATGTGAGGAAGAAGAGGGTGGTGGGAATCTGGAACTTACTGTCTGAAAGGGTGGTAGAGGCAGAAACCCTCAAAACATTTAAGAAGTATTTGGATATGCACTTGCGATGCCATGGCATACAAGGCTATGGGCCTAGTGCTGGAAAATGGGATTAGAATAGTTAGGCACTTGTTTGACCGACGCAGACTTGATGGACTGAAGGGCCTTTTTTTGTTCTGCAGACCTCTATGAATCTGTGACTGCCCCTTTGACTCTATTTGCTGCTTTTTAAAAATGTTTGGACACTCTGTTCCTTCTTGTCACACTCTGGGTATCAATACCTAATTAGCTGCCCTGCAAGGCTGCCATGTCCTTTTGCTTTGTAAGACTAAGCATCCCCTTTCCAGAACACCCACCCCCCATCCCCCTGTCTATTTAGTTTAAAGCATTCTCTAAAGCCCGAGTTATTCAGTTTGCCAGGACACTTGCTCCCAGCATGGTTCAAGTGAAGCCTGTCCCATTGGAACTGCTCTCTCCTATCCCAGTACCGGTGCCAATGCCCCATGAACTGAAGCCCATTCCTCACACACCATTCTCTGAGCCAAGCATTTAACTCCTTGACTCTATTTACCCTATGCCAGTCTGCCCATGGCTCAGATAGCAACCTCAACATTATTATCATGGATCTTCTGCTTTTTAATTTAGCTCATAACTGTTCAAATTCTTTCAGCAGAACCTCCTTTCTAGTCCTATCAATGTCATTGGTATCAAATAAAGCAAGGTTGAAAAGATTGGTTTAAGACAGCTTTTAAAGTTGTGGAGAGATGTAGTAAATCAATGGGTTGTTGAATGAAAATTTCAGTGTTTAAGGCCATGATGGCTGAAAGCATAATCACCAAAGATGGTGTGAGGAGGATGGTTGGGTGTGGAGTGGAGACAAGGGTGAGAAGTGAGATTTCACACTCTTAAAAAGTAGAGGATGTGAATCAAGATACAAGGTTGAAGAAGGTTGCAAAGATAAGGTAGAACAACTTTTTTGGTGGATGTGTAAGCAAGGATTTTGAATTCAATGCACTGAAGCAGTAGGTCTGGGGCATGTATAAAATGGACTTACAAGGGATAAGATGTGTGTGGTTGAGATCTGGATGAGTTGGAATTTCCGTAAGGTGGAGATCTGGAGGTTGGATAGGATGGAACAGGATGCAGTTGACTCTGAAGTCGGGTTTGGAGGTGACAAAGGTATGAATAAAGATTTCAGCAGCGGTGGAGGTAAGATAGGGGAAGAAAGGAATGAAATTTGCACAAGTAAAACAAACTCTGGTTTATTTGGCCATCTTAGAACTGGTTTCCCTGAGAATTTGCAATCATTATTTTTTCTACTTGCAGCTAGAAAGTCATGGCATGCTTTATGAATGTCTAATCTGGATGTCTATGATGAACATTTCTATTATTTCTGGAAAACCTTATTACAGATATTTCCAATGCTGGAAGTTAAGGGGATTGTTTGAAGATTTGAAGAAATCTATTTTTCACATAATAAATAAGCATGTGAATACTTCAATAAATGTAAATTACATTAACAAATAATCATTTGTATATAATTATTTATATCATTTTGCTTAGATAAAATGTGTGTGTGTGTGTCTGTGTGCATGCGTGCATGTGCATGTGCATGCATATGTGCATGGGCATACCTGGGTGCATATGTGTGTGTGTGTGCGTGTGCATGTCTGCCTGTTTGTGTGTGCCTGTGTCTGTGTCCATGTGTGTGTCTGTTTGTGCACGTATGTATGTGTGTCTGTTTGTATGTATGTGTACATGTCTGTGTGAATGTTTGTGTATCTATGAGTATGCCTGTGCGTGTGTCTCTCTCTTTCTGTTTGTCTGTGTGTGTGTGTGTGTGTCTTGCTCTCTGTGTGTGTATCTGTGTGCGTGTCTGTGCATCTCTGTGTGTGTCTCTTTCTCTCTGTTTGTCTCTCTCTGTCTGTGGTCTGTGTTTATGTGTGTGTGTCTCTCTCTCTCTCTCTGTGTATGTACGGGCAGGATTTCCTGGTCAGTGGGCGTAAAACGATGCGGGATGATGTTGGGCGGAACTCCCGACGTCACCCCGCCTCATTTCAATTTTCAGGTAGGCGGGGGCTCGGCCGAATAAGCTGTGCGCCTGCCAACCTGTCAATGGCCAACTGAGGTCATTGACAGAGTCATTAAAATAATTAATGGACCTGCCCGTCCAACCTTAAGGTTGGTGGGCAGGCTGGGAGCCCTAGCAGGCTTCAGAGAGAGCTTGAAGCCTCATCCATGGGTGAGATGAGGTTTCATGCAGGTTTTTAAAAATTTAATAAATGTTTAACTGAAAGTGATGGACATGTCCCAACTCTTGTGACAATGTCACATGAGGGCACATGTCAGGGAAATTTTATTCTATTTTTAACATTTTTACAATTGGAGCCGATCTCCCTGAGGCAGCATTAGCCTCAGGGAGATGAGTGCGCTCTTTCACGTGCATGCGCGAAAGAGTGCACTCTCGGCTTAGGGAATCTGCCCCCGCCTGCACAGGGAGCCCATAGTGCTTCTTGGCGGATGTCATGCTGGGTGGACCTTAATTGGCTTGCCCACGTAAAATGGCGGCGCACCCCCGATCGGAGGCGTGCCTGCTCCTGAACATCCCCCCCGACGGGGGGATAATTCTGTCCTATATGTCCATCTGTGTGCGTGTGTATTTACGTGTGTGTGTGTGTGTGTGTGTGTATGTGCGCGTGGCAGGATGAGGGGTTATTTGTGGGGGCA
Source organism: Carcharodon carcharias (assembly GCF_017639515.1). Taxonomy (NCBI): domain Eukaryota; kingdom Metazoa; phylum Chordata; class Chondrichthyes; order Lamniformes; family Lamnidae; genus Carcharodon; species Carcharodon carcharias. The sequence goes on along the minus strand of NC_054480.1, from coordinate 60,730,150 downwards.
GTGGTTTGTGAGGAGAATGGCGAATATTATGGATACCAGCCAATCAGAAAGAAACAAAGCAGTTCAAATATGACATTTGAACCAATCAGGAGATTTGCATATAAATTAGTGTAATGCTTGAGGTATGATGGATGGCTATCTTGATCTATGACAAAGATACAAAGAGGGTTATGTGTCCATGCCATTTAATTTCAAGTTGCTGTTAGATATTGCCATAACTAGTTACTAAATTATATCATTTGGCAAGCCTGATAATTTAAACAGATTTCATATAAACATCACATGTTTCTGGCATCATGACAGTTACAACCAGATTATGATGAAAGGTCACAGACGTGAAATGTTAACTCAGTTTTTCTACCCACAGATGCTGCCTGACCTGCTTCGTAATTTCAGCACTTTCTGCTTTTTTAATGGCCAAATCATAACAGCTTGTTTGTTACAACAGCAAATGAAGACAAGAAAGATGCAAGATCAATAATTATTCCATTACCTTCATTGGCCTGAACAGCAATTTGTTCCAGATTCTTTTCTGTAATTTGGCGCATGAGTTTTCCATCATAGCTCTTCATATGAGCATTGAAGTTAAGTTTGCAGACCATATTCGTTGAACTGCGGTTGGAGATTGTTATAAGAACTTGAGTGTCAGATCCATTGTTGATTGATTTCTCAGTCTTCACATGGACATGGAGTTTATTTTCCGGCTGGGAGCACAGTCTATTTGTGAGGTCAGCTTCAGAAACAATTGCTCTTTCTTTAGCAGAACCTAAATAGATTGAAAAATACGGCTGCATAAGATATCAATAGTTTATTTATTTTTCTGCTCTCTTTATTAACTAACTGTTCGCTCGAGTTATAAAATGTGATCTGGTAGTTGAATCCATTGCCACACAACTGGATTGATAAAACTGGAATCAAGATGTAACCAAGAACAATAGTTAAACTTTAAAAAAATCACATATTAAAATGTCTGTTTCTTTTCCTTACCCTCAGGATATTTGTAACTATGGGTAACATCATCACGGCCATTTCTGCCACAACTTTTGGTGCTGATATTCTGGCCCACATGCTGAGTTTCAACATGTATCTTTTCTTTTCTGCCATCTCTATGCATGATCCAAGATATTTGATCAGCATTGACCTCAGCAAAAACAAAGGGAACGTCATACTTCATATCCACAGCTCCTTCTTTGATTGCATTGACTGGAGCTGGTCCACAGCAAAAAATTCCTAAAGAACAAAAAAAAATTGAGGAACAACCCAAATGAACTTAAATGATCCTTACCATGATTTAATAAAATCTTTCAGGAGCCCTTACAGTCATCTCACATTAGTCTATTCAAAAATTATACACTTTTATTAAAATATAGTTGTTTGTTTTTATTTTTCAAGACTTGCTTCCTCTGCCATGCAATTTTGTTGAAATTGAGTTATTTTAGAGAGAATCTCATGGTAGGAAACACTGAAAATAGTGTGATTAAATAATGCTTAATAACTTATTCCACTGTCTCTATTGATGAGAGGACTTTTCTTATTCGTTTGCGGGATGTGAGCATTGCTGGTGAGGCCAGCATCTGTTGCCCATCCCTAATTGCCCTTGAGAAGATGGTGGTGAGCTGCCTTCTTGAACCGCTGCAGTCCATGTGGTGTAAGTACACCCACAGTACTGTTAGGAAGGGTGTTCCAAGATTTTGACCCAGCGACAGTAAAGGAACAGCAATATATTTCCAAGTGAGGGTGGTGAGTGGCTTGGAGGGGAACTGCAAGGTGGTGGTGTTCCCATGTATCCCTTGTCCTTCTAGATGGTAGGGGTCATAGGTTTGGAAGGTGCTGTGTAAGGAGCATTGGTGAGTTCCTGCAGTGCATCTTCTAGACGATACACACTGCTGTCACTGTCAGTGGTGAAGGGAGTGAATGTTTGTGGATGGGGTGTCAATCAAGCGGGCTGCTTTATCCTGAATGGTGTTGGGCTTCTTGAGCATTGTGGGAGCTGTACTCATCCAGGCAAGTGGAGAGTATTCCATCACACTCCTGACTTATCTTTGTAGATGGTGGACAGGATTTCGGGAGTCAGGAAGTGAATTACTCGCTGCAGGATTCCTAGCCTCTGATCTGCTCTTGTAACCATTGTATTTATATAGCTATCCCAGTTCAGTTTCTGGTCAATGGTAACCCCCAGGATGTTGATAGTGGGGGATTCAGTGATGGTAATGCCAAAGAATGTCAAGGAGCAATGGTTAGATTCTCTCTTGTTGGAGATGGTCATTTCCTGGCACTTATGTGGCGCAAATGTTACCTGCCTCTTGTCAGCCCAAGCCTGGATATTTGGCAGGTTTTGCTGCATTTGGATATGAACTGCTTCAGTATCTGAGGAGTTGCAAATGGTGCTGAACATTGTGCAATCATCAGTAAACATCCCAACCTCAGACCTTATGATGGATGGAAGGTCATTGATGAAGCAACTGATTTGGTTAGTCCTAGGACACTTCCCTGAGGAACTCCTGCAGTGATGTCCTGGAACTTAGATGATTGACCCCCAACAACCACAACCATCTTCCTTTGTGATAGGTATGACTCCAGCCAACCAGGTTTTCCCCTGATTCCCATTGACTCCAGTTTTGCTCAGGCTCCTTGATGCCACACTCAGTCAAATGCTGCCTTGATGTCAAGGGCAGTCACTCTCACCTCACTTCGGGAGTTCAGCTCTTTTGTCCATGTTTGAACCAAGGCTGTAATGAGGTCAGGAGCTGAGTGAACCTGGTGGAACCCAAACAGCGAGCAGGTTGTTGTTAAGCAAATGCTGCTTGAAAGTATTGTTGATGACCCTTTCCATCACTTTACTGATGATGGTGAGTAGACTGATAAGGCTGTAATTGGCTGAGTTGGATTTGACCTGTTTTTTGTGTACAGGACATACCTGAGCAATTTTCCATATTGCCAGGTAGATGCCAGTGTTGTAGCTGTACTGGAACAGCTTGGCTAGGGTCACGGACAAGTGCTGGAGCACAAGTCTTCAGTACAATGGCCAGAAGATTTTCAGGGCCCATGGACTTTGCAGTATTCAGTGCCTTCAGCTATTTCATGATATCATGTGGATTGAATCAAATTGGCATCTGTGATGCTGGGGACTTCCGGTGGAGGCTGAGATGGATCATCCACTTGGCACTTCTGGCTGAAGATTGTAGCAAATCTTGTGCTGGGCTCCTCCATTCATTGAGGATGGGGATATTTGTCTAGCCTCCTCCCCCAGGACGTTGTTTAATTGTCCACCACCGTTCATGACTGGATGTTGCAGTACTTGGATCTGATCCATTGGTTGTGGCATCACTTAGCTATGTGTATCACTTGCTGCTTATGCTGTTTGACACGCAAGTAATCCCATGTTCACACGTCATTTTTAAGTGTACCTGGTGCTGCTTCTGGCATGTCCTCCTGCAATCTTCTTGAACCAGGGCTGATCCCCTGGCTTGGTGGTAATGGTAGAGTGAGGGATAAGTTGAGCCATGAGGTTACAGATTCTGTTCAAGTACAATTCTGCTGCTGCCCCACAGCATCTCATGGATGTACAGTCTTGAGTTGCTAGATCTGTTCAAAATCTATCCCATTTAGCATGGTGGTAGTGCCACACAACACAATGGAGGGGATCCTCAACATGAGGACAGGACTTAGTATCAGTAGGAGTGACCACCTTGGGGAAATGGTCATGGAAAGATGCATCTGCAGCAGGCAGGTTGGTGAGGATAAGTATGTTTTCCCCCTTACCACCTGCCAGCTCTGTATTGCATTCTTAGATGGAGATTAGAGTCCCTCACCCAGAATACCTTCTGTGCTCTCTCCACCCTCAGTGCTTCCCAACATGGGAGGAGTACTGATTCAGGTGGGGGTACACACAGTAATCAGCTGGAGGTTTTGATGTTGACTCCCTTCTGGCTGTATACCATTTACACAGGACATAACAGGGATGGTCTGGTTCCTAGGTCAATGCTAGGTGGTCTGTCTGGCTTCATTCCTTTTTATTGACTTTTTAGTGCTTTGATACACTTGAGTGGCTTGCTAGGCTATTTCAGAATCACATATAGGCCAGACATTAGTGAACCAGACTATTTTTTTAGCAGCAATTGATTCATGGTCATCATTAGACTTTTAATTCCAGATTTTTATCTGCCATGATGGGATTTGAACCCAGGCCCCTAGACCATTACCCTGGGTCACTGGATTACCAGTCCAGTGACAATATCACTACACCACTGCCTTCCCTGAGTTACCCCCTGAGAATATTATGCTGCCCAACTGCCTGGCCTATGTTGGGCCAATAGAATATTAATGCATGACACAGCACATTCAATACAACAGTAATTAGGTCACTACTAAGAGTAAAGGTATGAACTGGTTGAGGTGCACTTTTATAGTTTATGATGTTGGAATTCCTCTCTTCACCTTCACTTTTCTCCTGTGGGGTTGGGTCCAATGCCTGCCAACCATCATAACCTGGCCTCAGATCATTTCGTGCCATCCAACTCTCTATCCAGACATGGAAGTTCCTAAAGTGCAGCAACAGTGAAAAATTTCTACGTTACTAAAATTCTGACAGAAATCATTTTATGTTTGTGTGCTTAATTAGGGAAATAAAAGACAGATGAACACTTGGTCTATCTAATAGTGACCATCAGTTATTCCAATTTTATAAGGTCAGTTATGATTTATCTACACAAGATCTGTTTTGACATCAGTGATCACTATTACAAAGTGTTTTGCTGTTATATTTTGAAATTCAATTAAATTATCCAGTTTATATTCCAACTCTTTGAAAATAGTGTCCTTAACATAACTAGGTTTGGTATCAGAATTAAAAGGAGAGGAACAATCAAAGATGATTTTAAAACTGTCCTCCTTTCAGACACTCTAAACCCTCCACCTTTTGGATCCTGGTATTTCTTTATGTGGCTCAATGTCACATTTTGTCTGATAATGCTCCTGTGTGGTGGCTTGGGAAGTTTTACTGTGTTAAAAACCATTATACAAATACAAGTAAACAATGTAAACAAATGACTGGCAAAAATAAAGAAATTTTAGTAAAATAAAAATAGAACTAACCCATAACTGAATCAACTACATCAAGTTCTCCTTTTTAAGAACTGACCATTACTCTAGAAGTTTGGAGGGAAAAAAATAACCACACGCTTTTTTCTCTACTGCCAATTGCTACCTTAAATTCCTTTCACCTGCTTCCTCCATCATCCTCTCGAAGAAATCCAAGAAGCTCATATATTTCTTTTTCAGTAAGGTAATAATTATCTACTCAGCTGCCTCTGTTACTTCCACCTTGTTTTCTTCCAACTAAGCTAAATCTTCCCCAATCTCTTTCCTACCCATCTCGCCCGTTGGCCTTTCAAGGTCCACTCTTTCACAAGACCAACCTGCTGTTTAATGGACTCCATTGTCATTTAATTCCTGATCACCTAACTTCCCTTCCTGGCTTCCATGATTGTAGACATTCTAAATGGATCCTTCAGTCAGTCCCCTCTTCTGTATCTAAACCTTCTCAAAGCCCTTCAGAAGCATGCTTCCTTTGTCCTCACTACTATCCCATCCCCATGCTCCTTTTCCTCTCTCAAGCTTCTTCACAAGCTTCTTCCACCTCCACAATCTTTGCCCATTCCTTGCAGAACTTCTTGTCTGAATCTCTCCATTCAGGATCCTTCTGCTTCCCAACCCCAAAACAGTCCTAATCGAAGTCACAAATTACATTCCCTGTAATTGTAACAATGCTTTATTATTCCTCCTTGTCCTCCTCAATCTCTCTGCAACCTGTGACATGGTCAAACATCATTTCTAATGACCCTTCTCCATTGTCCTGCTCAGTGGCACTGTGCTCATTTGATTCTCTGACCTTGCTGATGATTGCTAAAGTATCTCTGGCAACGGCTTCCCTTCCCAGGCATGCACCTTGATAATTCTGCAAGGATTCATTCCTGCTCCTCTCTTCTTCTTCACCTATATGCTGCACTCATACATCTGTATTTTTTACACTAATTTGACTCACCAAATGCTTTCGCTTTGTCTTCCATATTTTCTCCCACATTCATCATATAAAGTGTCGATTGTTAAATTCCCATTGCTGTCATGAGCAGAATTAAAGTTTGTGACAACACGAGTAGGAATTCCTAAGCACCTCAAAACTAAAAAAGGAATTAAAAAAAGCAATTAATTCATCATAGCTTAATTACACATATTTATAACTGTGGCAGTATCAGATATCTGAACAAGCTGCCAGCATCTTAATACAGTATTTGCTAATTTAGGATATTTTTTTCAGAAAAATGCCCATTAGTTTAAAATATTTTTAAATCAATGAACCTTCAATCAATATAACAAGAAAGAACTTTCATTTATATAGCACCATTCACAACCTCAGTATAACTCACAGATAAGTACTTTTGTACTGTAGTCTTTATGTTTTAATGTAAGGATACATATAGCAGCCAATCTGCACACTGCAACCTTGCACAACTAGCAATGAGTGATATGACCACATAATTTGTTTTAGTTCTGTTGGTTGGGGGATGAATGTTAGGCAAGACATCAGGAGAACTAATGTTCTGCTCTTCTTTCAAGAGAATCATTGACGTCAAGCTTGAGCTGGCAGACATTGTTCAACATCTCAACTGAAAGGCAGGATCTCCAGCAGTGCAGTATTCCCTCAGTATTTCCTAGGATACATGCATTAATCTATGGATTGGAGCTTGAACCTAGGGCCTTGTACTTTAGGTGAGAGTGTGACCGCTGACCCAAGGCTGACATCTAACAACAGCCACTTTTCTCACCAACATCTGGCATGAGAAGCATTAGAATCTTGTAGTAGGATGAACTGGATAAATGTTGCTTGTCTCCTCTTGATGTGCAAGCTTATTAAATAGCAGTGATGTTAGACAGGCTTAGTGCTGTAAATTATTAGCCCAATTTTAAAAACTCACACTGCATCTAACAAAGTGTTGAGCCAAGAGCAGAGTCTTCAAACTTAACCCATTCAAAATATTCTTCTATATTCTTTCTGTCACTGAGCAGAATTAACATTTGTGACAACATAGCTGAGAATTGGGTAGCACAATGCAGATAAATTCCAGTGGAGCAAATTGTATAGACTGGCCTAGGGAGACAATAGGCTGAATCTTACACACTCAGAATCTGGCAGTGTAACGGGACCAAATCTGCACTTGCGAGTAATGAGCCTTTTTGGGCATCCAATTAGGAGCAGTGGGCATGATGGGCAGTCAGAATCCTGACTGAGGACAGTGCATTTCATGGCAAACCAGTTGCTAGCGCAGGGACTGCACAAATCATTTTGAACAGCAAATCTGTGGAGATAAAAGGAAGTGGAAGATAGATGTTAGAAGGGGAAAGGCAGCCCTCTGATTCACAGAGTTTACGTAAGGGAAAGCTGGAAGCTGGGCACAGGGTGGGGGAGGGGGATGGGGTAATACTCTTTCCAGAGAATGCCAGTTGGCCTCACCAAACAGGCATGGCTAGAGGTCGCAGGGGCGTGAACACCCGCAGTATGGTATGGTGGACATGGATCCACTTCGGAGGTGCTGTAGTGCTGTAAATTTTGAATGAGATGTTAAACCGAGACCCCATCTGCCTTTTCTGATGGGATGTAAAAGTTACCATGACATAATTTTGAGGCAGAGTAGAGGAGCTAACCCTGAAGTCCTGGGCAATGTTTACCCTCAATCAGCATCACATAAATAGATTATCTAGTCATTATAGCAGTGATGTTTGTGGAAGTTTGCTGTGTGCAAAATTGGCTACTACGCTTCCTACATTACAACAGTGACCACACTTCAAAATTACTTCATTGACTGTAAAGTATTTTGAAACATCCAGTGTCTGTGAAAAGTATTATATAAATGCAAGATTTTTTTCTTCTTTCCTGGGATTGTCATGGGAATATTTCAACTATCGACCTTACTAATTACTATCAACTCGCTAAGCTTGTCAAAATTGCTGCTAAGGATAATCTTTAAATGCATCCCTTGTATTTGAAACAAATTTATGCATAACTATTTCAGTGCTTGACATTTCTGTCACACTGCCAACATGTAGTAGCTCTAAGTGCAGCTGCAGATAATTAATCACGTATCAAAGCAAAAGACTGAATGATTTCTCTTTGGAAATACATCATTCTAGTTTGTAATCTAGGTTAGTATGTGTACTTTACATAACTATCTATGTAGTTGCTTCTTTAAATAATCTAACTGTGCAAAAAATCTGTGCTTTAAGTCTGCATGAAGTGACCCATGTTTTGATATTATCTGGCTTCTAAGTTAATTGGAGACATAGTGGAGATGTTGTTTAACTTCCAGCTTAAATATATAGGAAAATTTAGTTGATAAAAGTGTGAAAAAAGATTTTAACACTTATAAGTAGGGGAAGAGGTAATGTGAGACAATATAAATCATTGGTTAGGCCTCAGTTAGAATAAGGGGAAGATTTTTCTGCTATAAAACTTGAACATACTGGCTTGGATGTTGTGGTCAGTAGAGAACAAAGGATGAGGTTTTGTGGAGCAGTGGGTGGATCCTAACCTCTGAGGCTGAAGCTGTGGGTATGAGTCTCAGCCCAGGACTTGATAGCCATGGAAGGTGAGTTCATAACATGGCCAAACAGGTTGAGTATCAACTTGAAGGCTTCAGCAAATGGCAGGCAGTAAGAGCAGAAGAGATCCCTGGTCTTCCTTGTGATGTAAAGAAAGTTGGAGCCTCTACCGTCAAAACCTGTAGCTCTGACTACACCAGGGATGTAAAAATGCATCTTGCCACAGGAACTCAGTCCCCTGAGTGAATTGTAACACAACACCACCAGAGAACAAGGTGCGTTCACCTCATGGTTCATTGGTCGTAGAGCAGGTTACAGAATTTCTGTGGGCTTTTACAACGTGCTTTGTAGTAATTAATGATTCAAATTACACCATGTCCTCTAAAGGTATGTCCCCTCAACCAGATTGAAGAATCCTGATTGAGACATGAGCTGGAGTTTTATGCCCACTCCCCACCCCCATCACCCCCACCCTCGCGAGCAGCTGGTCAGTGTGTGGGGAATGTGTAAAACTGGGCAGGACAGCAGGGGGTGCTGTGCCTGTCATCTACCTACATCTGCTGTTGTACATGCGCAGAGCAGGTGTCGAACAGCCCACATGCCCTTGGGCCAAGGAAGCCCTTATGTGTTAAATTATTGGCCACTTAAGGATCTCTTTCCGCTGCCAGCAAGGGAGGTGCCTCCGCCACATGGCAATACCACCTGGTATACCCTAGTATATATCTTCCGGTCATGTCAGCAGTGGGCATAATGGTGGGCGAGATCGGAAAATATGAAGGAATCTCAAAAGTCTGTTTTACACTGACATAAAATCACAGTGCAATTGTCCACTCCTGACTTTAATGGCTTGGCTGCAAATGGTAGGCAATTTGCAGGGAGGGGGAAGGGGTCCCTCCTGTACAGACACTCTGTACTCACCAAGGACCCGCCCAGCAGAGAGGGCTGTCCTCACTTGATCACCGTCCATCCTGGCTTTCCAATCACCAAGGCCCCCTTGATTTTACCCTGGGGCCTGCCTGACTGACACTGGCAAGCCTGGTCCACTTGTCAAGCCTCCATTGTGTCTGGGCCAGAGACTGGCTGCGGTTCCAGCAGTGGCCACTGTTCCCAATGGTGCTGCAGGGAGTGAAGAGTTGATGGCCCTCTGGGCTGGCTGCTCTAGGAGGGGAGTCATCCTTCCTATGGGGGTGAAAGCCAGGGTTTCAAGCAACGAATCACCTGAGCCATGCAAAATATCATCATGGCTTTCAGGCCCAGCAGAGGCAGACTCATCATTGACTTTCCAGCCGATGGGCGGGGCCATCACCTCCAAATTCATTCCCGGTCATGCAGTGGGAAAAAACATGTTCACATAGCTTTGCTACAAGTAGTGTTACACAGACCATGGGCGGGATTTTCCAGTCGTGTCAACAGTGGGCATAATGGTAGGCAAGATCAGAAAACATGAAGGAATCTCAAAAATCCGTTTTACGCCAACATAAAATCACATTAAAATTGCCTACTCCTGACTTTAACAGCAGCACGCATCTCCTACTGTGCCGTTAGAATATCATGAATGCTCATTATGAAGACAGCTCATGCCACCATTCTGGATCAAAAGGCCACACTGGTGCCTAATTGGACTGACGTGATGCACAATCGGATATAAGTGATGTACACCTGGTGAACTGCACTTCACTTGTGATTTCAAGGTGCGCTGTGTTCGAGGCTGCTCTGACTCCATGCCAGGCTGCACAGGCAAGACCAGAACAACTTCAAGGGGATTTGAGAGCCAAAGATCTACATACTAGACGAGAGGTAAGGGTTGAAATGTGTTGGAGGCCAAAGGCTTCACTGGGGTGGATGTGAGACACAACAGAGGCAAGAGAAGGTGATGGAAGGCAAAGGCTTGACTAAGGTTGGGGGGGTGGGGGTTGGTGGGTGTTGGGGGGGGCGGTGGGATGTCAGGTGTGAGAGACAAGGTAGAGGCAAGGGAAGGGGCTGGAGGGGGAGGGAAGACTGGGTAAGGTTGCACTCAGACACATAACTGGGGGGACCGGGGTGGGTTATATGTCCTTTGGGCCAGAATGGAGAATCTAGTGCAGAAGTCCAAAAGCTAGACAGGACCAGAATGGAAAGCCAGTCCTGTGCAGAAGCGCTACATTTTAGATGCCTGAGCTTGGAAAGACTGCCTTTGTCCCAGTTGAAGGAAGGGAGGGCCTGTCAGTCGCGCCTAGCATGATGTGTGCACACCTCACACATGCCAGTCCATGGGGCTTTGGGAATAAAACTGGGCCGCAGGTGGCACAGTCACAATCAGGGGAGGCATCTGCTGCCTATAGATTGGGAACAGATAATCTGGGGGCGGGTACTTGGTGTCTCATGGCGTGTGTGTAGCGGGGTGGGGGTCTCTATATGTGACTGTGCAATAAGCCTCGAGATGGAGCGGGGTCAGATCCACATGGGGCATAGCAACATCAATGTATTCAGGAGGTAAGACAGGGATATTCACCACAATGACAATGGGATCAAGGATTGGAGGGGCGGGTGGTGGGGAGGTTGCTGAGAGTGAATGGAGGGAGGATAACCTGTAAATTATGCTCCTCTAGGATGATGAGAGGGATTTCCACAGTCACACGGGGGGTGGTGGAAGCTGGTCTGGTAGTAGAACCTCCGCACCACCATTTTCCACCCTGAAGCTCTGCAAAGTTGAAAAAGAAACAATGAAAAAAACTCTGCAGGGGAGGGCTATCAGAGGTTGTGGGAGGAGTCAACCACTGCACTTGTGGGCTGATTGAAGGGGGACCCAATTGAAATCTGCATTCCCAAATTAACAGCAAGGCACAGCAGAGAGAAGTTAGGAGCATTGCAATAACAATATAGGGATGAGACTCCACCCTTGTGAAAGTTAATTTTGAGTGCCAGAGTGGTTGTTTGATAGCTATTGGCTCAAGTGCAGTGTATAGAGAAATATAGGATAGTAGGAGTGCACTTGGTTAGAAAGCCTACTCAATTTTCTCTTTGACCTGCAACCAGGAGGTCGAGTACACCCAAATTCAATAAGGAGAAAACCTGTGGCATCATTACTAGTTTGAGGAACCCTATTCTAGGGAGGATATTACAGCAATAGAAAAAATGCAGAAGAGCTTTACCAAATGATTCCAGGTATAAGAGGGTTCAGTTATGAGGTAAGAGTAGAGAAACTGGGACTATTTTCAGTAGGAGATCTTTTAGACTCTTTAAAATTTGAGAGGTTCTGAACAGCCATATAGAGATTAAACCATTGGGACCAGCCAATGAATCAGTAACCCGAAGACGTGAATTTAATAAAGAATAAAAGGAATGGCTAGAAGATTTTTTTATGTACCGAGCATTGGTGAAATGGAAGTGCCCAACCAGAAACAATGACAGAAGCGGAATTCACATCGGCTTTGAAAAGAAAAGTGGATTGATATTTGAAAAAAAAATGGATGGGAGATGATACAGATAACTCAGGGAGGCTAAGTTGCTGTGGCAACATACACTCTCCTCCTCAAGCTACATCGATCTTCTGTCGCTCTCAATGCCCTCATGAAACTGAAGCCCATTAGTTCCGTGGTGTTATCACTACAGCCTGCATATATCCTACTAAAGAAAAATAAATAATTGAAAAAAAATGTGGCAAGGGCAGGGAGATGGCACTGAGTGGCTACTGTTTCAGAGAGTTGGCAGAGGTATGACTGGTTAAATGAGCCCCCCGCTGCACCCTGCCCCCACCCTCCACCATTTCTTTGCTATAAATTTCTATGGGGGTTGAGCTTCTGCAGGTTTCCCCTGATTGTGTACCATTCAGCGGAAGCTCGACAGAAATGCTAGTGAAAGAGTGTAAAACAGTGTTTATGAGGTTTCTACTGGGTTTTACACTTAATGGGTTACTTTAATTATCCAAATATAAACTGGGATAATAATAATATAAAGGGCAGTGAAAAACAAGGGTTCCAAGCATATGTTCAGGAGAACTTTCTACAACAGGATGTTTCCAGTCCAACAAAAAGGAGGCATGCTAGCCCTGATTCTTGGGAGTGGGGTGGGCCAAGTGGATCATGTGTCAGCAGGGGAATATTTAGGGGACAGTGATCACTGTATCATAAGGTTTAGGTTGGCTATGGAAAAGGACAAGGGAGAATCCAGAATAAGAATAATTAACTGTGGGAAGGCCAACTTCAATGGTGGTAAGAACGGACCTAGCCCAGGTAAATTGGAATCAAGGGTTGGCAGGCAAAACTGTAACTGAATAATGGCAAGCTTTTAAAGAAGATGTAGTTTGAGTACAGTCAAGCTATATTCCCATGCAGGGGAAAAGTAGAGCAAACAAATCCAGAGCTTCCTTGATGAAAGAGATAGAGAATAAGATGAAGCAGAAAATGTGTGCTTACGACAGATATCAGGTGGATAACACAACTGGGAACTAAACCGAATATAAAAGATATTGAAGAAGCAAATAAGAGAAACAAGCAGAGAGTATGAGAAGAGACTAGCAGCTAATGTAAAAGGGAATTGAAGAATCTTCTGCAGGCAGATAAATATTAAAAGGAAGAGTGGGGCTGATTAGGGACCAAAAATGAGATTTATGCATAGATGCTGAGGTATTAAATTGATACTTTCCATCTGTCTTTATCAACGAAGAAGATGCTACCTGGGTCATGGTGAAAGAGAAGGTAGTTCGGACACTGAAGGGTTTAAATTTGATAAGGGGAGGTATTCAATAGGTTGTCTGTACTTAAATTTATTAGGCATCAGGACAGGATGACTTGCATCTTAGGATACTGAGGGAAGTGCGAGTAATTGCAGAGGCACTGGCCTTAATTTCCAATCCTCCTTAGAATCAGGAGTGGTTCCAGAGGACTGGAGAATTGCAAATGTTGCACTCTTGTTCAAAAAAAAAGTGTAAAGATAAACGAAGCAACTACAGGTCAGTTAGTTTAGCTTTGGTGATGGGGAAACTTTTAGAAATGATAATTTGGGGAAAAAAATGAATAATCTCTAGACAAATCCAGCTTAATTAAGGAAGGCCAGCATGAATTTCTTAAGGAAAAAGCATGATTAACTAACCTACTTGACATTTTGATGAGGTAACAGAGAGGGTTGACGAGGGTGATGCTGTTGATGTGGTGTATATGGACTTCCGAAAGACATTAGATACAATGCCACACAACAGACTTGTGAGCAAAGTTAGAGTGCATGGAATAAAAAGGACAGTAGCAATAAAAAGGACAGTAACCGACTGACAAGAAATAGTTGTTAGGTGATTGTTTTTTGGACTGGATGAACATTTACAGTGGAGTCCCTCAGGGATTGGTGTTAGGACCCCTGCTCTTCCTGTTATATGTTAGATCATGGTGTACAGGGCACAATTTCAAAATTTGTGATGATATGAAACTTAGAAGTATTGTGAACCATGAGGAGGAAACTTCAAAATGAGATAGACATGTTGGTGGAATGTGCAGACAAGCGGCAGATGAAATTTAATGCAGAGAAGTGTGAAGTGATTCATTTTGGTAGGAAGGATGTGGAGAGATAAAGTACAATAAAGGGTATAATTCTAAAGGGGGGGGGGGCAGGAGTTGAGAGGCCTGGGTTGAGAGCATGGTTATTAACAAATCCAACATTCTAGGCTTTATCTTAGGGCATAAGCAAAGGAGAAATGTTAAGCCTATATAAAACACAAGTTCAGCCTCAACTGGAGTATTGTGTCCAGTTCTGGGCACCACACTTCAGGAAAGATGGGTTCACATTCAAGAAGGTGCAGAAAAGATTCACAAGAATGTCTCCAGGGATGAGGAACTTCAGTTACATAGAAATATTGAAGAAGTTGGGACTGTTCTCCTTGGAGGAGAGTAGATTGAGAGGAGGTTTGATAGAGGTATTCAGAATCATGAAGGTCTGGACAGAGTAGATGGGGAGAAACTGTTCCCATTGGTGGAATGATCAAGAACCAGGGGGCACAGATTTAAGGTAATTGGCAATAGAAGCAATGGCAACATTAGGAAAAAATTTCATGCAGCAAGTGGTTAGAATCTAGAATGTGGTGGAGGCAGATTCAATTGAGGCTTTCAAAAGGGAATTAGGTCATTATCTGAAAAGGCAAAATTTGCAGAGCTACGGGAAAATGGCAGGGAAGTGGCACCAGGTGAAACCCTCCTTTAGAGAACCAGGGTAGACATGATGGGCCGAATTGCGTCCTTCTGTGCTGTAACCATTCTATGATTCTATTGGCAGAATTTTTCGCTCGGTGTGCAGATGTGCGCCTGACACGCTCGTGTGTTAAATAACACGTAATGACATCGGGTGACTGCCCAGACCTCATTGCACACTTGCATGATCTTTTGGTCGGCAGGCGCGTGCAAAACTCCCATTAACGGTGCAATGAACTTGTTTCCTGTCCAATGTTATGGTTGGCTGGTGGGCAAATTGGCCAGGCGGCCTTTGCATTTTTCAGGAAACCTCATCCAAGGACGGGATAAGGTTTCCATCATTAAAGTAAAAAGAAATCTATGCACAGAATTTTTTTAATGTCTTTGCTCAGGTGACTGCTTGTGTTATGTGGACATTTTTTTTTAAACTGGATTTAGAAATCTTTATTTGATACTTTTGAAGTCTTCTGCTCATTGAGGCAGCTGTCTGCCTTCAGGGAGTTTTCTGTGAGTGCCCCCCTGCGGGCCTTAATTGGCCCGCCTGCGTACAATGGGATTGCAGGTGGCGATTGGCTCCGCAACTGCCCCTGCCTGTTCGCACTGAGCCCACCCGCTGTCTGAAAAATTTAGGTCAAGATGTTTGTGTTTCCAGAACCAGTTCATGATATTGGTGATAAATTGGGCTTCTAATCTAACAATCAAAGGGTCAGTGAATCACCACTATTAAAAGAATTACAAAATATTTTTTCTCATAAACACACATTCCATGACATGTAACTGAGTCTAAGGCAGAGTTTTCTGGTCCCGCCAACCGTGGGACTGGAAATTCCCACCCAAAGTCAACGGAATTTTGGCCGCTTTCCAAATTTTCTGGTCCCGCCTGAGACGATTTCTGTCACTGGTGGGAGTGGAAAATCCTGGCCTAAGCGTTTGAATGTGTCATGTAAATATATTTCAAATGCTTTAAGATATATTTCAATGCATCAGCATGTAGAGGTTTAAAATTAGATTCCATTTCAGAATAAAATTGCTTTTCCCTCTTCCCCTCTGTACCTGTGCAGGCCACTGCTGCGAACACCCAGCACTGCCCAAACTGAACTCTTTGATAGCCACGATTGTACCACCGATGAAGGATGGCAACGCTTCCATTCCAATTCCAAGGCAACACCCCTCCAGTGTATGGGCCATCCCATTTGCCTTCAAGTATCCCATTGTCATCGTGGCAATTCACCTGTAAAAGTTAGAACAGTGAATCTGTACAAACATTTTAATGTCGTTTTTATTCTTGAGACTATCATTGAAATCCATTACACAATGTGATTATAAGGTTATTGCAATAGAAAGGTTACAGCCTTTCATTAAATTTTTATCAAAATGATTTTAGTCTTTCCTTCATTCCCCCATGGTATGAAGGGAGAACTACACACTTCTCCACTTGCAAGGTTCTTGGCTCTTTGTTGCAATTTGTAAGGTCATTGACTAGTCCACCCTATATCAAACTGAGGATCAAGGCTGCTGTTAACTGAAAGAGTGACAGTAAACTTTGTAAAAAGATTTAATGATGCTGAATTACATTATGTTGAATGACTGTTTCATTAATTTTATAAAATGCAGATTACACACAGTCACACAATAAATCAGGTTACTGGAGCCTTCCAGGCCCACAGTAAAGAAGGAGTGAGCTTGATTGCCTGAGTGGCCATTTTCACCTTAGATCTCATTTTGTTTTTAAATATTAAAAGGGTTGAGCAAGCACAACAGAAATAAACTCATAAAGCAAGAATAGGAACTAAGAGATGGGAAGGGATGTATAAAGGAGAGCCAGATTGCAAGGTGGCTAGAAAGACAGTGCTTTTGATCAATGAATAACCAAAATAGAGCCTCTGGATAATTCAAACAAGACTAAATGCTAATATTTCCGAATATCTCTTTGATTTGTTTTCCATTATCTTTCATGGTGATTTATAGAGAAAGGGAAGAACTTGCATTTATATAATGCTTTTCGAAATCTCAGGACGTCCCAAAGTATTTAATAGGTTTTGAACTTCTACGTTGAAGTGACTGCTGTAGGATATGCAGCAACAGTTTGTGCACAGCAATGCCCCACAAACAAGAATGAAGTAATGGCCAGACAATCTGTTTTTAATGATGCTAACTGAAGAATAAATATAGGTCAGGACATCAGGCAGAACTCCTGTAATTTTTTTTCTAAAATGGCACCATTGGATCTTTTACATCGATTTGAGTGGCAGATGAATTTTTGATTTAATTCCTCATCCAACAATGCTGTATTTCAAACGTCTGTCTAAACTTTGTGCTCAAATCTTCGGAATGGAACTTGAATCAGAAAATTGTGGCTCAGCCCTGAGAGTACTACAGACTGATCCAAGGTTGACATTTCCATGTAGTACTAAGGGAGTGCTGAAAAAGTGAATGGAGGATGTCCAGCAAGGCTTTAAAGCTTCATTGTGGGTTACAGTGTTTCAAGGGACAACCAAACCACAACTGACATCACAATCTCAAAATGTTTGTTATGATCTCGAAGAAGGGGTTAAGCAAACAGAAATATTAAACCAGAGAACACATGAAAACTTGAAATAAACCCTAGTGAAGGGCATCACATTGTTTATCTATGAATTATTACTCTCACCACTATCAACTGTAATGTTAACAGTGCTTACCATAGCTGTCACGACTCTGCTGATGTAAACAGGGTCATTTCTGCGTACATAGTCCCTCCCTGGGCATTTCAGGCATTTGAGATTCATGTCCAATAACATAAGACAGATATCTATGACTTTCTTTTCAAACTAAAAAAGAAAGAACATTTCCTTTACTCCACGAATACTGTTCAAAAATTGTTCAGCGATGTTAGTGTCTTTTATATCTACCATTGTTATATTCAATTATAAATATACGCTTAGTTTCAATGTTATATTGATATTCAGTTGCTACGACATTCAGTATATTGTTATGAGGTTCGCTTCTCAGTGCTGGGATATCTTGGCCAGGCGGTTCCACTGAGGCATTTACACAGCTGAAAGTGTGATGAGGCAGGCTTAATGCCCTCCCTTTGGCCATGAACCAACCCCAGGAGATTTTCCACTATCAGTTCATTTAAATAAATTTTAGTTTGCTTTTGTCAGAAATCCTATGTGCCAAGTAGCCTGCTTAGCTGGAGACATTGGGTATCCATTGCACAGTACATGCAGCAAATGTCTTCCACAACACAGTATGCGCTCATGACATGCGACAATTTTCTTCTTGAGCACTTGGATGTAGAGCATTACATAGTTGGAGCACATAAAAGAAAATTGGGAGTGATGGATCATACGCTAATAACACAGCCAGTTTTAGACAGATGCAGTTCAGTTGGGTAAATATATTAAAGTATGTTATACCAGCCTTCCTAAGTTTTATTTTCAACATTGACTCAGCATTTAAGAACTCAAAGGACAAATCTTTAAAACAGATATCTCATTATGTGCAAAAACAGGGTACAAGATTTCTGAAGGATCCGCTGCAAAATTTTACAACAAGTGAAGACGGTAATTAGCAATCACTGGGGTGTGGGGCCTGTACATTAATAACTTGCAGGGAAGATTTGGCTGAAGGGACCAACATTGACAGCACAAAACGATTCCACCTTGAGTACGAATCCAGGTTCTTTGCTTTGCCTGTATATCTTTTCTCTGTGACAGATGTAATCATTTGTTCCTGAAGGAATATAATAAAGGTTTTCTTTTAGCAGAAACCTTGTTGGCTAAAAGTGGAAGATGAATTCACCAGGGGCTTGAGGGTAAGGTTAGAGGTGGCAACAATGGTGTCTAAATCGTCAATAGTGGCAATGATTTTGTGCGGAAGGGCCACAAAGCACAGAAATTTCATCCTGACTGTTTTATATTTTATGCAAGACCTAGAGTTGGATATATTATAGTTTGTGGAAGTAAAAGTGACATTTAGAGCAGAATGAATAATATAGTAAATTGCTGAAAAAAGATATTTTGTCAAAGCTTTTAGTCTTGCACTCATCAGGACAATTGTTAGAATAACAATGTCAGGGAAGAAACAAGGCAGTGACATAATGGTACTGTCATTGGATTAGTAATCCAGAAGACCCAGGGTGATGCTCTGGGGTTCCGGGTTACAATTCCACCACAGTTGATAGTGGAATTTGAATTCAATAAAAATCTAGAATTAAAAGCCTAATGATAACCATGAAACCATTGTCAATTGTCGCAAAAACCCATCTGGTTCACTAATGGGCAATTTTAGGACAATAATATCCTTAACTGACCTGGCCTACATGTGACTCAAGACCCACAGCAAAGTGGTTGACTCTTAAATGTCCTCTGAACAAGGGAAATTAGGGATGGGTAATAAATGCTGGTGTAGTCAATGATGCCCACATCCCATGAACAAATAAAAAAAACTGTCTGGGAAGAGAGTGCTGATTGGTTGGCAAGTGGACTCTGATTGGTAGGGATGTTGCCACGGAGAATGCAGCACTTAATGATGACTGATGGTTAACTGCCAGGCATTGTTTGAAATTTAAACCAGGCAGCTTGACTCTGACTGGTTCCTGTTTTCTAGTGCATTCTCTATGACAATGCCTCTACAAATCAGAGTTTACTTTCCAACCAATCAGCATTCTCTTCTCATACAGTATAAAGTTGTTGCTTCCCCTGACATTGGTATTTTTGCGATTGTCCTGACAGGTGCAAGACAAAAAGCTTTGACAAAATGTCTATTTTCAGCAATGCTCAAGTTCTGTACTACCAAATGATTATTAATATTGTAAATGCCAAAACAGGATAATAGAAGATCTGACAATATTACCCTGAAAAACCTGATAAAACCAGCGATAGGTTGTAGATCTGAGGCAAAGTGGAACTTTCATCTTTCCTTTGACATTGGCCCCATCAAAATCCCTATGTTTAGGGTAATTTAAATGTCTTGGGCAGGCACTTCGGGCACAACTGGAGTACCTGCCTGAACATGGTGGGGGATGGGCTTTGCTGTGACACCCGCTGCCACATTAACCAGCTCCTGGGGCTCTTGAAACTTGCCCGATTCAACAATGCAATTGGCCTCCGCAAAACCAGCATGTTGAAGAATGTTGAAGAACCCCCAACTCCTCGCAAGCCACCCCCATCATGACTCTACCAATGTTAGACACTGGAACTCAGCATGTCCTTGGCACCTAGGACTTCTAATGGAGTAAATGATCAAAATTCACAAATAGAGTTTTACAGCATGGAATGAAGCCCTTCAGCCAATAGTGTGTGGAGATGCGCGGAGGTACTATGTATCCGCCCCTGAAATGCTGGGATTCTGATGGGAATGTAAAGGATTGGAACACTGGCGAATGTTGGATCCTTCCAAATTCACTTCAACCGACAGTGCAATGCACTGTCCTTCCAGAATTCTCCCAGAGTTCAGGAGTTTTGGGGCTCATTTTTCAGTCTTGATCTGTTACATCACTAGATTCTCAACCATCACTGTTATGGATCTATTAGTCACACAGATGTAAAGATTCCTGCATCCCGTGAAATGTCAGCTTTTCTGCTATTGAACAGTTGGTTGCAGAATTTGGGGGAAAACTCAAATGCCTGGAAATTATTATTGGCGACATCAGTGATCAAAATGTATTTTTTTGTTTGCTATTTTGATGTAGGCATTGACTGATTTATTTTAAATAGCTTTTTGCACCTGTTAAAATAACAGACATAAGAATGTAATACCAAGGTGTTAAATTAATATCACCCACAATAATGTGTAGGCTGCAGTTTTGTGGTAGAGGGATGGAAAACTATATTCAATATAACACCTGCAACATTTACATTTACCTTCAATGTATTCTAATTAGCTTTGGAATCACTGGTAGGAACCTTTGCAAGAGGTTGCAATTTCAACTGCACACATTCAGAGATAAATTTCTCTGAGCCTGCAAGAGGTTTAATGTTACTCCATAAGCAGGGATGAATATAGCTCATGGTGGCAGAGGCTACAGTTTGGACTCAGTGCCATCTAAAGATTTCTAAAATTGAAGCATTTGTGGACATGGAGCCAATGTAAGTCAGGAAGTACAAGGGTGATGAGTGAATGGGACTTGGGGCAAGTTTGAAAACTGACAAATGATGCAGCTCACTATTAAACAAAAATCCATAGTAAATTGTTCAAGGATTTCAAATACCTGTCCAAAGTACCATGAGCGACTTTGAATACAATGATTATCACCCATGAAGACAATCCCATCTTCATTCAGTACATATTCCTCTCGTTGTTCCTCACTGTCCAGAAAAACTTCATCCTCTGACAGGGGAAAGCATTGATTTAATAAGACACTAATCATTTGTAATTTGTAGATGTGAAATAAAAAAACTAACAAAAGATTTCTTCCGCACTAAGTCAGGAATTAGAACTTTCAATAGCAGGAATATAAGAAATAACATTTATGATCAGCAAATTGACAGGATATTTGAATACAACAATCCTACAGATCTACATTTATTTTTTAAACACCCACAGTCCAGAGATTGGATTATGCTGTTGCTGTTTTACAGACATAAAAAAGATGCCTAAGAGCCCAAGATGGTGTGCTTGTGCTCATGCTGCCCTTCATATTAGTTAGGGCTTCTCCATAGCTGTCAAGTGTATATGCCTGAAACTAGAGTTAGACGAATTGCAAATACTTAAGTCCTGCTTCAGGATCCCATGCAAAATGGACTGTGATTGGTCACAGCATGCACCCTGCGCATTGTAGCCAGTTTCTTCAGCAGAAAAATCTGTGGTCCTTAAAGGAATTGTTGGAAACTGACATCTGACGGGAAAATTTTTAAAAAAATTCTCTTATGTTATTGCAGATCTTGGACAAATACTCCTGTCTTCTCCACATTAAAATTATTGCCTGCCATGTCCTACCCCAACCACGCACTATGACCTTCTTCTCCCCAGATTTGCCTGATGTCCTCATTTGGCACCTGAGGCAGCCAATTTTGCTGCTCCCCCACACCCAGGGTAGGCTGGTTCTATCCTCATAAGGCCAGTGGAGCAGTTTGTCTCCTTAGGTACACACACACACACACACCAAGATCCTGCTCTGATTCAGGTGCCAACCAACTTCTAGCCCCATTGTTTTAAACAAATGTGATGTGATAGAACCTGTGGTGTTGCCCACTGGTGCCTAAGGATATGTTTAATGATTATAAGGAATCTGACAGGTTGATCTCCACTTGGGGATGAGTAAACACTAACAAAACTGAAGTCAAAGCAGAAAATGCTGGAAATATTCATCAGGTTGGGCAGTGTGCATGGAGAGAGAAATGCAATTAATGTTTCAGTTCAATGACCTTTCATAAGAACTTGCATTATTGACCTTATGTGAATAATGACTACTATCAATGGCAGTGCATTTGGGAAGTAGGGTTTATAATTAAATGTCCACATTGAGATACCAGGCTGGAAATTAGTTTTTCTACCATCACCTGCACTCTGCATGATCTGGGAGACAATAATTTCAGAACTGTGGAACTCTGCACAATTATCTGTTGTTGTGACATGCTGCAAAATTCAAAATGAAGGTTTCATCAGCATTGAATCCATGTGTAACACTTTGATGGGGTTGTAAATACTGGAATAATAGCTTTAAATTCAACTCTCAGAATTTTGAAACATTCCCCAATTCTCATTTAAAACTAACGTTTCAGCAGTGCATCTATGTTGCTTTGCTTTCTTGACTGCTTCAGGAAAGAGGTATAGATTGGCTTCTCCATTCCCCCACCACCCTGGCTCTGCTCACCTTCTCACCACCACATCTCCTGGCTCTGCTTATTTCACCCTCAGGTCCTTAGTCCCAATAATGTCAGAGGTGAGCCCGGGATGGGTGGAGGTGGTTGAGAGTAGAGCCAGGGATCAGTGGGGAGGAGAGTTTGCAGGGGGGAGTGCAGATGTCCCAGGGGCAGGGCAATGGAGGAGAGTGAGCCAGGTTGTCATGGAAGGGAAGGGGGCTAGAACTAAAATTTTGAATAAAGGAAACCCTGAAAGCATCTGTAAACACTCGTGAGTATTTGAAACTATTTGTAAGCTTTTGAAATCATTTGTAAACACTTGTAGGCAAAAGCAATGGGAAGTGTTTTCAAGAATTGAATTAGTTAAAAACTGCTTAAAACTTTGCTACAAGGCCTCGTGAAACCTTTGGATAAAGGCAAAACACTGTGGATACTGGAAATTTGATACAAAAACAAGAAATGCTGGAAAACCTCAGGTCAGACAGCATCTGTGGAGAAAAAGACAGAGTTAACGTTTCGACTCAGTATGACTCTTGAGTCATGTGGACTTGAAACTTTAACTCTGTCTTTCCCTCCACAAATGTCAGACCTGCTGAGCTTTTCCAGCACTTTTTGTTTTTGTTTGCTCACGAATCCCTTCACTGGTTGCTCCATTCAGCAGCCAGGAGAGGAAGTCTCAGATGCAAAAGTAAAAGTGCACTTTTAAACACTGTCAGCGGTGTATGCCTCTGCTGACCTGAAGTTCCAGGCCTATGCTTATGGCTACAAGTTTTTCTAATATCCTTGGTCTCGTTGTGCCAACACAGTATATTTACAGATCTTGCTGAGGCAAGGAATACATTAACTTTCATTAAGACTATCTTACAGTGGCTTCAGCTTGCCATGAGGTCTAAAAGAGAAAACAAGATTGAGACCAAAAATGAGATATTGCATCACTCCCTGTGATAATGTATACTGTGTCTCATTAGTATATCACACATGTTGCATTAACAACTGGACTGCACAAAGTTGGCCTATTCTTCAATTAATATAGGCCCTTTCTCATTTACAACCTGGTTCTAAATCTCTCCGAATCTGTATTAAAAGGATCCATACCAGTGCACCATGGATTGAAGAGTAGGATGAACTCCCCAAGTTTGCAGCTGCTGACTAGGCCTCCTTTTATAGCTAGAAGAGATAAGCTATATCGTCCAATCTTGGCATTTGGAGATGAGGATATGTCCAAGGTCAATCTGGTTCCAGTGTTATAAGTAACTTTTCCGATCCAACCATTTGTACTAAATGAATTCAAAGCAAACAGGACTTTGGTTCCAGATGTTGTTGAAGGTTTCGGCCCTAAAGTAAGACAAGAATATTAAATCAAGCCCAAATCCAACGAGACTGCAATTGTATGCTAACAAATCAGTCAACCCTATTTACTAGGGAATCTTCACCTTCTTCAATTTTAACAAAAAATGTGAAATTTGTTTCAAAAAGTTGTTTAAAATATATTTTGTGTTCTTTTTTGATAGCAAGATAATGAAGGTGATTTCTGCATAAACTTTACAGTTTCCCTATTGTAATATAATTTTGATAACATTATAAGCTTAACAGCTGTACACAACTTTCAGATCGCCAAGGCCTATTTCATTAATATCAATCACGTTATCTCTTGATATATGTAACTACAATATAGGGTCTCACAGCTTTGTGGTAGGGTATCCAGTAGGTTGCTAGCTTAATTACCCTGCAGTTGGGTTTTAAATCATGCTTTGCTTGTGGAAGTGTCTTAACATCCACATTGCAGTAAGGCAAGACAAAAGGAAATAGCTGAGGAAGCAGCAGGAAGATTTTTGGGTTTCAGTCTGGGGCTGTGACTCAACCAGATTTGGGATAGGAGGACTGCAATGTTTTGATCGTGGGGTCACAGAAGTGCAGTTCTAGGTGCCTGACAGGGCATGGTCACACATCTCAATGGGGAGATCCACAGGGAGAAAAGATTTTGGAAGTCAGCAAGAAGCCTAAGACCTCACAACATCTGCAAAGGTTGCTTCAAGAACCATTACATTCTCTGAAGTGTATTGGCACATTACTCAGGCCATCTGTCACCTAAGCCAGTGCTTACCATCAAGGTCTGTCATTGTGCACAACATACAAGAGCAGACAGAAGGAAGGGGTTCACAAAGCTTCTGTCTCCTCAAACCTTTTAAAAATATTCAAATCACTTAGTATCACAGCTGTGGATGGGGTTGGGAATTGGGAAGGTGACAGTCCTTTACATGCAACCAACGACATTAATATGTGACAAATTCCCATGGAATTAACGTTATATGAGATTCACCTATTGCAACCCATTTCTTTATCTTTACTTTTTCCAGATGTATAATGACAGTTAGTTCCAATGCCTGTGACTTGTGTCTCCCAAGACCCTCTCAGGGTCAGTAGTCTCTGCTGAACAAATCTAGGACTTTCTTCAGGTGAGCTGGGTAGGTGGTGTTGGAGGCAAAGGATAAGTAGGAACTTGCTGCCTGACGGGCCAGTTTGTTTTCTAACCATGTCTGAGAAGCCAAGAGATATAGATCTCACAGGTTTACACCATCACTGGTTGCATAAAACATAGGAATATAACAAGATAGGAACAGGAGTAAGCAATTCTTTTGCATGGAAGAATGCTTCTTGATTTCAGTCTTGTGTATAGCAACTGTTTTCAGGGGAGTGTTTAAGCCTTCGCATTGTAGTCATCATTGCAAGTCTCTACAAGAACCAATGGAACATCTAACAGTGTATTGTGGTATGCATTGATGTCATTGTGCATTACTTGCTGTCATAAAGCTACAGAAACTGTGCATTCACACATATTATAAATAAATTGAGAAAGGTGGGGCATGAGTTTGAGTAACTATGGAGATGCTTAACCTTCATATAAGTCATTAAACATCCTCAATTCATTCATGACTAACTACCTGTCTCAGCACTGAGTGCAGTTGTGTCGTCATCTATATATTCATCAGTGTAGGATTGCAATGTGATGTGGAATGGCTGTCCCCTCCTGACTATCAGTCGGGTGGTGTCAATCTCAGCAGTCCTGTGCTCTTGGTTGTTCTTCTCACATTGAAAGTCAACAGCGACATTCATTTCTGCAACTGTAACAGAATCCATAGGATATTCAGATTATAAAAACTAAAAGAAAATAAAACTATTAACTGTACTATTTTATTCTGTGCTGAATGGATATTGTTTCCTGCTCTGTAAGAACCTTTGATGTCAATATTTGTTATAGACTGGAAAAAAAGAGCTGCCAATTCACTACTGCTCACTTCACACAATCACACCAAGTCAAAATCTGCCCCACAGAATGATTAACATAAACTTCCAGACTGAGTTGTAGAAGCAAGGTCCCTGGAATTATTTCAGAAATAATTATATGTATTAACGGGGCAGACTTCAGATTCTTCCTTGTTGGATGAATGAAGATGAGCTGGAAGTGTTCCTTTATCATAATCATCTTGCACTCTCTTAGTACTTTTAAAAAGAGTGACACTCCCTAAGCAGTAGGGCGTTAGAATTACCAGTACTGCTGTCTTTTCAAATTACACATAAGAAAAATAATGGTTCTGTTGCCAACATTTTGAATAAGGGTCTGCTGAGCAGGTTGCTTCCACTGAACATTCCAGATCACTTGCAGTTTGTCTGATTGACAGGTTGAGTTTTTCTATAGATGACAATGATTGACAACAAGTGCATGTACACGTTCTGGGATGTCAACTTGATAAAACTTATAGTTTGAACTGAGTTCAAGTTATTTCACCTCCTTTCAGCCATGTTTATTCATTTGAGAGAAGGAATAGAATGTGATCAACAACTTATATATATTCACTTAACAAAACTATTTAAGGCCAGAATTAAATATTGCCCAAAGCAGAACTGGAGCGACAAAATTCTATGTAAGTCGGTTCCCAGCGTTAACAATGCAAAATCCTCATCCTTCTCGACATGTCTGCAGCCTTTCATTCACATAATCCTCCCTCAATGCTTCTCTTCCAGTTGAGCGGGACTGGACCCACCATTTTTCTTTCTTATCTAACCAGTCATAGCCAGAGAATCACTTATAATATTTTATCTTCTCACTCCAACATCCTTACCTCTGGCAATCTCAAGGATCTATACTTGGCCCCTCTTTTTTCCTTTTTATGTGCTCCAACTTGGTGACATCATCTGAAACCAGAGGCCAGAATTTTCCAGCCATTCCCCACCCCCACCCCCATCCCCACCCCACTGCAGCGAGGTCCCCCGCGGTGGGGCTGGCGAGCCAAGAAACCTCTATTCACATCGGCGGGGCCAGAAGATTCCATCAGCATGAGGGGCTGGAAAAGTCTGGCTACAGTGTCAGTTTTCATATGCATGCTGACAACACCCAGCTCTACCTTACCATCACCGTTCTCAACACTCCCGCTATCTTGGAAATGTCAGGCTGTTTGTCAAATATTAAGCACTTGATGTGCCAAAATTTCCTTCAACTAAACATTGAGAAGACCAAAGCCATTGACTTCAGTCCCCCTCATTAATTCTGTTCCCTAGACACTGACTCCAACTCTCTTGGCAACTGTCTGAGGGCAAACCAGGCTGTTATTTGACCCTGAAATGGATTTCTATGTACAAGCCATCACTAAGACTACTTATTACCACCCCTTTAACATCCCCCAATTCCAATTATCAACTGCTGAAACCCTCATTCATGTCTTGTTATCTCTAGACTTGACTAATATAGCACACTTTTGGCTGGCCTCCAATGCTTTATCAACAATAAACTTGAAGTCATCAGAAACTCTACTGCTGTGTCCTAACTCACACCAAGTCTTATTCACCTGTTATACCTGTGTTCACTGACGTACATTGGCTCTTGGTTAAGCAATGCATCTCATCTTTGTTTTCAAATCCTTCCATGCCTTTCTTATCTCCATAATCTCCTCCAGCTCTATAATCTCCTGAGATAACTCAAGTCCTCCAGTTCAGGCCTTATGGACATCCCTGATTTTAATCACTCCACTACTGACAACTAAACCTTCAGTTGTTAAGGCCCTGAACCTCTCAGCTTTTCTACCTCACTTTCCTCTTTTAAGATGCCCCTTAAAATCTACATCTCATCAGTCCTAATATCTCCTTATGTGGGTCAAACTGTGTTCCATAACACTATTGTGAAGTATCTTGTTATGTTAAAGTTGGTGGATAAATACAAGCTCTTATAACACTTTATTTGAAAGATGGCACCTCTGGAAGTGCAATACTCATTCAAAACAGTACTGGATTGTCAGCCTTGACCTTGTGCTCAAGTCCCTGGAATGGAGCTTGAACCCACAAGAGGTCAGAGTGTTACTACCGAGAAACCGCTCACACCATTTTAGTTTTAAGAATGGAGGAAACTGTCTCACATCAGCAAATTATGCATCCCTTACATCGTTCATTTAATATTTTATATGGTAAGTTGCTGAAAGTGCGAGCTGATAATGTTGCAGTGAGGGAAACAGAGCATCTGAGACCTGAGTGAAAAGGGCAAGCAACAGTATCTCCTTAACCAATCAGATTGAAGGATTGTGAAATTAACAATGTAAGACATGAAGAGTATGTTAACGTGGGTGAATGCAATGTCAAATCAGGTACACAATTGTACATTTTTAAGCTTTCCAACAATTAAAATTTAAGAAATGAAACTCAGTTCTTGTGATGGTTAATTTGCAATACAAACAGGTTAATGAGCAATAATGAACAATAATCATTTTGTTAAAAGTGTACTTAGACTGAAATGGAAAAGGTTTAACTTTCTGGGACAAGTTTAAATTGGATATACCATTAAAACACAGCCACCTCACATTATTCCATGCTTTCAATGATGAGGAAGATAGTAAGATGCAGTTTTTGTGAATCTAATGGTGAAGTATCACTACTCAGATGGCAACCTCTGGATTTCCATGTTTAACTGCATCTGTCCTCATCTGAACTTACTGTAGCACTCTTGTGTATGTAATAGCGAGCATTATTAGCGTTGCCATTATTTTGACAGCAAATGATAAGCCATTGCTATGAAGTTGATGCAGCAGGGTTATACTGAATGTGCTGCCGTTACTTTGGCTTGTTCTTTCTCAGTGTGGTGATCTTTGGTAGATGCAGGAGTTACAGTAGCACAGTGTTAGTCTGCAATAAGCCACCTATCTATGCTGTTACCTTTGCTGAAAAGGAGCAAACAATATTTCCTTAAATAGGAAGAGCATAAATAGAATAACATCTGGTGAAATGCTAAGTTATCAGGCGTTGACAGGCTGTCTGAATCATTTTTATAGAGCTCGATTTCCAGTGTGGAGTCTCCATAGATGGGAACGTAGGTCAGAGACGGGATTATAATATTGTGGGGCTGGTTCTGAAGCAGACACCACGGCCTAGCAAAGTTTTACACCGGTGACCCCTTGCAAAGTTATTCTTAATATCTCTGTTAAGTGAATGGGATCCCTTGTAGCTGACGTAAGCCTCTTAATTGGCGTATGAGGGCCTGAATAGATTCAATTGAATACTTGCAGTGCAGATTTACAGCATAAATTTACCAGAATGATACCTAGTCTTCAAGCATTAAATTATAAAGAGAGATTACACAAACTAGGGACGTATTTTCTGGAATTTGGAAGTTTACAGGTTGATTTGATCAAAAATTTTCAAGATATTCAGGGGAAAAAAGAGGGTAGTTAGGGATAAGCTATTTCTGCTGGGATTAGGGGGAATCATCTAAAAATAAGAGCCTAATGTTTCAGAAGTAGAATTAGGAAATACTTCTACACTCAAAGGGTGGTAGAAGTTTGGAACTTTTTTCCACAAATGGCAATTAATGCTAAGTT
Organism: Carcharodon carcharias; assembly: GCF_017639515.1. Lineage (NCBI taxonomy): Eukaryota > Metazoa > Chordata > Chondrichthyes > Lamniformes > Lamnidae > Carcharodon > Carcharodon carcharias. The sequence goes on along the minus strand of NC_054480.1, from coordinate 60,700,753 downwards.
AATTGTTGATTTTAAAACTGTGATTGATGAATTTTTGCTAACCCAAAGTTTTAAGGGACATGGAGCAGAGGCGGGTATATGAAGTTAGGTGGCAGATCAGCCATGATCTCATTGAATGTTGGAACAGGCTTAAGGAGCTAAATGGCCTCCTCATGTTCCTATATGTTCCTAACTTCCTAAACTTCAGAAAATCACATATGTGGCAAAAGCAAGTTTTCCCCGGGTACTGCAAGTGCAGGAGATAGTTCATATAGATGCAGCTTGATGAAACAAGAGAGTAGCTTGTTTGATATGACGGCACATTGCTAATTAACATTGCAAATAGCATTTATGACAAACTGGACTACACAATACTTAAAAGGTAGCAGCATGTAGTACGGGATTGTGGCTGTAGGTCAGGCTTGTTTCAACCTTTTTGTGTTGGGGGGGCCACATTTCAAATTTTTCTCATTCAAGGGGCTGACGAACACATTCCAGAAAGGTAAAGTTTGGCACAACAATAAATATGAATTTTTTAAAAATACTGAGGTGTGAAAAAAATCAACTTACTGAACTAAAAAACAATGAATAATAAAGACGGCCATTAGAGTGTAAAAGGGTGAGAGTGTGTGTGTCCAGCTCACTCACTGTCTTGGCTGCTCACTCGCTCACCCTCACCCACTCTGAGAGTGGATAAGAATGCATGCTGGTGTATGGAGGTGAGGGTGAATGAGAACTCAGATAATGGGAGTGAGCTAGACTTATGCACACACTCTGCCCCCAAAAACACGGTCTGCCCCACACACTCTTTCATCGTCTCCCTCTCCCTCTCATGCTTTTTTCCTCACTCTCCATCTCCCTCTCAAACTCTCTTTCTCCCTCTCCCTTCCTCCCCTTATACTCCCTCTCTCCCTTTTTATCCCCCTCCCACACTCTCTCCCCGTCTATCTCCCTCTCACACTTTCTCGCTCCCTCTCTCCCTCCACGCTCTCTCTCTCTCCCTCACACTGTCTCTTCCCCCCAAACTCTCCCCCTCACATTCTGTCTCTTTCTCTCTCCCCCCTTAGAAGCTCTCTTCCCTTCACAGTCTCTCTTTCCCATCACACTCTCTCCCTCACACAGTCTTCAGTCACTCACTCAGAAACTGGTGGGCTCCATTCAGTCTTGCCAAGGCCCGCTCAGGCTCGCCTGGGCCCCACCGCTCTGGCTGCCTCGCGCTGCTGGTCCAATCACATGCTGGTTTCTCTCTGCATTTGCTGCTGATAGGCTGAGTCTATCCGCAGCAAATGTAGGGAAAAACCAGCCTATGTTGGATGGCAGCTTTACAGCAATTTTCAAATATCAGTCTGTTGAGCATCAAACAAGTTTGGCAGGATGTGTTCAGAGGCCTCAGGGGGCTACAACCCGACCCGTGGACCGTGAGTTGGACAAGCGTGCGGTAGGTACTTTTGGGGCAGGTGGCATGCTGCCATCCTGCATAGCTGAACCCTTCTAAAGCAGCTGCTCCTGTGACATATTAAGAAAGCTTTGATACACCCACTGACTGATGTACTGCTGTCTGCATGATTCACAGCTGCTCTACTAGAATGTGAGAGGCCAAGACGTTGTTGAAGGATTAAGGTATTAGTATTGAAATTTAAGAATAAGGCATATAAAGATAAAAAAAAAATCTTCTTATAGCCGATGAAAGAATGGTGGAGGTAGTAAATGAATATCTCGCTTCAATTTTTACAGGACAGTGAGGTTAGTGGGAATGAATAGATGAATAGGTAAAAGAGGAGAAAAGATAATAATGGCTGAAGAAATAGTATAGTACTGAAAAATTGGAGAAATTAAAAGTGGAAAAGGTACTGGGTCCTAGTGGCATGCATCTGGAATGTTGGGAAATGTCAGAGAGAAAATTGTAGAGGCTCCTCCCATATTCTTAGACATGGAAGTGTTCCCAGAGGATTAGAGTTCTGCCAATAAGCAGCTCTGTTCAAGTAGGGAGAAAAAGTGTTAAGCTAGGTACCAATCTGCCTGACTTTAGTGGTTGGTAAATCTTTAGAGGTCATATTAGGCATAAAGCTAATGGATGAACCCTATCAACTACACCTGCCATAGCCCATTCCTGATCTGCGATCTGCAAGGTGAGAGGAAAGCTGGTCGGAAGACCAAGTGATGTTGTTTGGCATTGTATAACTGTGGTGCAAAAACAAACACAGAATTACCTGGAAAAACTCAGCAGGTCTGGCAGCATCGGCGGAGAAGAAAAGAGTTGACGTTTCGAGTCCTCATGACCCTTCGACAGAACTTGAGTTCGAGTCCAAGAAAGAGTTGAAATATAAGCTGGTTTAAGGTGTGTGTGTGGGGGGCGGAGAGAGAGAGAGAGAGAGAGAGGTGGAGTGGGGGTGTGGTTGTAGGGACAAACAAGCAGTGATAGAAGCAGATCATCAAAAGATGTCAACAACAATAATACAAAAGAACACATAGGTGTTAAAGTTAAAGTTGGTGATATTATCTAAACGAATGTGCTAATTAAGAATGGATGGTAGGGCACTCAAGGTATAGCTCTAGTGGGGGTGGGGAGAGCATAAAAGATGTAAAAAATAAATAAATAAATAAATAAATAAATAACTTTTTTTTTTCTTTTTATAATGGAAATAAGTGGGAAAAGGAAAATATATATAATTTATTGGAAAAAAAAGAAAAGGAAGAGGGAAACAGAAAGGGGGTGGGGATGGGGGAGGGAGCTCACGACCTAAAGTTGTTGAATTCAATATTCAGTCCGGATGGCTGTAAAGTGCCTAGTCGGAAGATGAGGTGTTGTTCCTCCAGTTTGCGTTGGGCTTCACTGGAACAATGCAGCAAGCCAAGGACAGACATGTGGGCAAGAGAGCAGGGTGGAGTGTTAAAATGGCAAGCGACAGGGAGGTTTGGGTCATTCTTGTGGACAGACCGCAAGTGTTCTGCAAAGCGGTCGCCCAGTTTACGTTTGGTCTCTCCAATGTAGAGGAGACCACATTGGGAGCAACGAATGCAGTAGACTAAGTTGGGGGAAATGCAAGTGAAATGCTGCTTCACTTGAAAGGAGTGTTTGGGTCCTTGGATGGTGAGGAGGGAGGAAGTGAAGGGGCAGGTATTGCATCTTTTGCATGGGCATGGGGTGGTGCCATAGGAGGGGGTTGAGGAGTAGGGGGTGATGGAGGAGTGGACCAGGGTGTCCCGGAGGGAGCGATCCCTATGGAATGCTGATAAGGGGGGTGAAGGGAAGATGTGTTTGGTGGTGGCATCATGCTGGAGTTAACGGAAATGGCGGAGGATGATCCTTTGAATGCGGAGGCTGGTGGGGTGATAAGTGAGGACAAGGGGGACCCTATCATGTTTCTGGGGGGGAGGAGAAGGCGTGAGGGCGGACTGCTGTTCCCGTCACATTCTGAAATCCACACTCAGTGCCATGCACCGTCATATGAACACACTCGACCTCTCCCTCCAGCAGCACCGCCGTACTCTTTTTCAAAGCTGCGCGTGCCCCAAGTTGCATTTTATCCTTCGGCTCATCCGATGCCTCAACAAGAAACTTTTTCTCTTTCTCTCAAGTGCTAAGGAATGCAAGCTTCAACAACTCATCGACACCAACACCCATCTAGGACCCTCCACCCCTGCCTGTCCCTCCGTCCCCACTCCATCTTCCAATCCCAACCCCAGCCGTGTATTCACTATACCCCCTGACCTTCCCCTCTCCAATGCTGAACGTTCAGTGCTCAGCAAAGGACTTAGTTTCATAGCCTTACGCCCTCACCTCAATGAATTTCGGGCTCGGCATGATGCTGAACTCTTCTTCCGCCGTCTTCGTCTCTGGGCTCACTTCTTTGGGCAGGAGTCCTCTCCCAGTTCAACGGATCCTTTTACCCATCTCCAATATTCTCCCTCCACCTGGACCCCTCCCTCTGGATTCTTACCTTCTCTTGATCTTTTCATTGAGAACTGTCGGCGCGACATTAGTCGTCTCAATTTCTCTGCTCCTCTCACCCATTCTAATCTCTCTCTCTCTGAACTTACTGCATTCCATTCTCTCAGGTCCAACCCTGACATTGTCATCAAACCCGCTGACAAGGGTGGTGCTGTTGTTGTCTGGCGCACTGACCTCTACCTCGCGGAGGCTGAGCGTCAACTCGCAGACACTTCCTCCTACCTCTCCCTGGACCATGACCCCACCACTGAACATCGAGCCATTGTTTCCAGGACTGTCACTGACCTCATCTCCTCTGGGGATCTCCCTCCCACAGCTTCCAAGCTGATAGTCGCCCAACCTCGGACGGCCTGCTTCTATCTCCTACCCAAAATCCACAAACAGAACTGCCCCGGTAGACCGATCGTCTCAGCTTGCTCCTGCCCCACAGAACTCATTTCTCGTTATCTTGACTCCCTTCTCTCTCCCCTTGTCCAGTCCCTTCCCACCTACATCTGTGATTCCTCTGACACCTTACGTCACATCAACAATTTCCAGTTCCCTGGCCCCAACCGCTTCCTCTACACCATGGACGTCCAATCCCTCTACACCTCCATCCCCCACCAAGATGGTCTGAGGGCCCTTAGCTTCTTCCTCGAACAGAGGCCCGAACAATCCCCATCCACCACTACTCTCCTCCGTCAGGCTGAACTTGTTCTCACGCTGAACAATTTCTCCTTCAACTCCTCTCACTTCCTCCAAATAAAAGGTGTGGCTATGGGTACCCGCATGGGCCCCAGCTATGCGTGTCTCTTTATGGGGTATGTGGAACATTCCTTGTTCCAGTCCTACTCCGGCCCCCTTCCACAACTCTTTCTCCGGTACATCGATGATTACGTCGGTGCCACTTCATGCTCTCGTCGGGACTTGGAAAAATTTATTAATTTTGCTTCCAATCTCCACCCCTCCATCATTTTCACGTGGTCCATCTCTGACACTTCCCTTCCCTTCCTTGACCTCTCTGTCTCAATCTCTGGTGATAGACTGTCCACCAATATCCATTACAAACCCACCGACTCCCACAGCTATCTCGACTACAGCTCCTCACACCCCGCTTCCTGTAAGGACTCCATCCCATTCTCTCAGTTCCTTCGCCTCCGTCGCATCTGTTCCGATGATGCTACCTTCAAAAACAGTTCCTCTGACATGTCCTCCTTCTTCCTTAACCGAGGTTTTCCACACACGGTCGTTGACAGGGCCCTCAACCATGTCCAGCCCATCTCCCGCGCATCCGGCCTCACGCCTTCTCCTCCCTCCCAGAAACATGATAGAGTCCCCCTTGTCCTCACTTATCACCCCACCAGCCTCCGCATTCAAAGGATCATCCTCCGCCATTTCCGCCAACTCCAGCATGATGCCACCACCAAACAAATCTTCCCTTCACCCCCCCTATCGGCATTCCGTAGGGATCGCTCCCTCCGGGACACCCTGGTCCACTCCTCCATCACCCCATACTCCTCAGCCCCCTCCTATGGCACCACCCCATGCCCACGCAAAAGATGCAATACCTGCCCCTTCACTTCCTCTCTCCTCACCATCCAAGGACCCAAACACTCCTTTCAAGTGAAGCAGCATTTCACTTGCATTTCCCCCAACTTAGTCTACTGCATTCGTTGCTCCCAATGTGGTCTCCTCTACATTGGAGAGACCAAACGTAAACTGGGCGACCGCTTTGCAGAACACCTGCGGTTTGTCCACAAGAATGACCCAAACCTCCCTGTCGCTTGCCATTTTAACACTCCACCCTGCTCTCTTGCCCACATGTCTGTCCTTGGCTTGCTGCATTGTTCCAGTGAAGCCCAACGCAAACTGGAGGAACAACACCTCATCTTCCGACTAGGCACTTTACAGCCATCCGGACTGAATATTGAATTCAACAACTTTAGGTCGTGAGCTCCCTCCCCCATCCCCACCCCCTTTCTGTTTCCCCCTTCCTTTTCTTATTTTTCCAATAAATTATATATATTTTCCTTTTCCCACCTATTTCCATTATAAAAGGAAAAAAAGAAGTTATTTATTTATTTATTTATTTATTTTTTTACATCTTTTATGCTCTCCCCACCCCCACTAGAGCTATACCTTGAGTGCCCTACCACCCATTCTTAATTAGCACATTCGTTTAGATAATATCACCAACTTTAACTTTAACACCTATGTGTTCTTTTGTATTATTGTTGTTGACATCTTTTGATGATCTGCTTCTATCACTGCTTGTTTGCCCTACAACCACACCCCCACTCCACCTCTCTCTCTCTCTCTCTCTCTCCGCCCCCCACACACACACCTTAAACCAGCTTATATTTCAACTCTTTCTTGGACTCGAACTCAAGTTCTGTCGAAGGGTCATGAGGACTCGAAACGTCAACTCTTTTCTTCTCCGCCGATGCTGCCAGACCTGCTGAGTTTTTCCAGGTAATTCTGTTTTTGTTTTTGTTTTGGATTTCCAGCATCCGCAGTTTTTTTGTTTTTATCTCTGTATAACTGTGGTGTCCCATTATGGGTGTTGACATCACAGCTTCACAAGAGGAGAGAAGGAAGTTTGGATGCAAAGCAATCGATGTCGTTATGTAACCTTTCATTTTCCCTCCACTTTGCACCCATAATTTAGGCTTGCTTCCAGAGCAGGAAAGAGGAAAATCACCTCAATTGTACTCGGTTTTAGATGGCTCACTGTAGGAAATATGTTATTACTATGGAAAATTCCAGGAAAGATTTAATGAGACGATAACAGAGATGAGTTGCTTTAGTTAAAAGGATGGACGAGAGTAATAAAGGGCTCCTTTCATTAAAACAACTAGGTTAGGTGGAGATCTGGTAGAGGCTTTGATAAGGTTAATACATTGATTGATCTGCTAATTTTTAAAAGCTATAAATTTAAGACCACTAGGGAAAGAATTAAGGGAGCAGTTAAGGGAAACATTTTTATGCAGAGGATTGCTGGAATATTAGATTACATAGAATGCCCAATCAGAAGCAGTTATGGAAGTAGAATTCGTAAGTAAAAGAACAAATTAAAAGGGTATGGAAAAAAGCCAGGTCAATGGGATTAAGTGGCTAGCTCTTTCAGAGAAATAGCACAAGAGTAATGGGCTAAATGGCCTTTTTCTAGGCTGTAAAATTCAATGAGTATCAGAGTCACTAAAAATAACAAGATTTAAGCCAAAGTGATTAAAATCAAAAGAAGAAAATACTTGTTAAAATTGTTAAAATTATTTGCAATAAAGAAAATGTGGAGGAGAATGAAGCAACAAGAACAATGCTATTTATATTAAGTGAAAAAGGCAAACATTTATTTATATCAAGCAAAATCTGACACGATTTATAAAGCAACTCAACCACCAAATGCCAACATGAATGCCACATGATGCCAATATCTACATAAAAGATGTTTGCGCAGGTCCTGCAGTACATAGGCAATGGTTTCCCACTTTCTACAATTTCTAATAGCACATTTTCTTGTTGTCTGTTTTTATATTTCTTTCCTTTCACAATACCACTTTAAAAAAAAGGCGTTTCTAAAGTATCTTCTTTCATAAACCTATTAACTTTCCTAAATGTTTCTTTTAACAAATCTTCCTTCCTTCTCTGCCCCCCAAACATTATCTTCCCAAAATAGAATGCTTCTGCTCTACTCACGTGTTGTCAAGCTTCTTTCAATTAAGCGATCTGTTCTCTTCAGTGCTCCTTCTGTAACTGTGGTGCATACCAAGAGTCTGTCAACATTCATACCATCGACTTGTCTGTAATTGGTTGCAGCATGTCTGAAAGTTCTCTTTTCTTATTTACTATGATGGGCAAGCATCAAAGTTGCCCAACCTGTTAAACCTACTTTCAAATACATTAGCTGCCTCTAGTGAGAACATAATGAATCAAGTGAACCCTTGAGGTATATAGCCAAACGTCATTTTTTTTTCTGTGCCTTTGATTCTCCTCGTCTTGCAGACAAGGCAGTTCTTGTAGCTGAGAATGTAGAATACACTACTCTCGGCTGGTCACTGTCAGTACTGCACTTGGCCAACTCTCATTTGCAGAGTCACTTAAAGTTGAAGCCAAGAGCTCAGCCACACTGAGGACAAAATCTTGATCCCTTCACAGTGCAGTATTACTTGTCAAGTTCCACAGACCCACATGGGTAGCTTTATTTTTTGGCCATTGCAAGTAGGACATGACAATGGAAGTTATGACGGAGGATAAAAAATGTCCCTATTCAAGAAAGGAAAGGATTAAAATAACTCGACTTGAAGAGCTAGCGCTGGTACAGATGCCATGGTCAATATGGTCTGCTCCTGTATTGCAATTTCTGTGATTCTAATAGATGTGTTAAATCATTCTCTTACTCTCAGAGGCCATGAGTTGAAGTTCCAATTTCTATCAAGTAAACTCCACAACAAATTGTCCTTGGTAAGATTTCATATGCTGTAGTCAACTTTACAGTCACAAAATGTTTATAACGTACAGTTGAGGGGAGGATTTAGCAGAGAATTCTAATTCACTCCACTAAGTATATTTTCTACTGAGTATTATGAGACAGTAATTTGGGCAGTGATACAAAAACCCTTTCTGAAAGTGACTGACAAAGGAAGCCAGTATGTATAAATTAGAAGTCAAATTATATCTTTGACTAGGAAACTAATTTAAACTCTCCAATGGGGTTTTAAAGGAAAAGTGAGTTAACATTCTATCCTCTCACTTTTCTTGTTCCAGGTTTACTTAAGACTGATGGGATTAAATCCCTTAGCACAAAGGCAAATGAGTCAAACAATTTCAAGATGACTTCTGGTGGATGGTTGGTGGTCCCACAATGTTAAATATTTCATAATTTGTCAATGAATGCCATCAATCTGGCAATCAAATTCCAAAATGGTCATAACTTAAAGATAATTGCAGGCAGGGGGAAAGTCATAATGAAAGAAAGCAAAACATGCATTTATATAGCATCTCATGACATTCCAAAGTGTTTTATAGCTAACCGGGTTTCTTCCAGTGTAGTCACTGTTGCAAGACAGAGAGCAATGCCTTGAAGCCAGGGCTAATGTACCTAGCTGAGAAGAGTGAATGAAGCTTCCTTTGTTTCGCTTTTAACTTGAATCATACAGATCTGAGAGTGTTTTATACTTTGATTTGAAAGAAGTAGAGTATCAACCCCAGAACTAAACACCTTCCCTATGAGCATCTGAATTCCCCTCTTCTACCCCCATAAAAATAAAATAAAATTGCCTCTTGAGAGCTAGGCATGGGCACAACACTTTCTAGTCATCACAAACTTAAAATTAAAGCAGTTCCTGCCTTACAAAGTAAGCACTAAAGTAGTGACAGGGAAGGGAAGCTAATTCTGAGCCACACCTCAAAAGCACTACAAAATGAACAAAAGGGGCTTGTTGATCTTAGATGGGAGTGGATAAAGCCTGCTGTGAGTGTGCTTAAAGAATTATATCAATTCAGTGATAAAATGGATTAGTTACTGTGATTTAAGTAACAAAGTGCAATGTAGGAAACGTACCTAATTGTAACTTGTTGATGCAGATTGCACCTAATATTCAATTGAGGTTCATTTGTTGATTAAAACCTACACTGTCGACTTATGAATTTCAGGCCATTTTGTTTATGCTCAGGAAGTTGGATCTTTTTCATAGGACCAGGTTAGGATAAAGGACAAAATCAAGGAGAGGTTTTTTGGTGGAAGATAGAAGACTGGCAATTCTGTAACACCGGGCATGTACCCAGGATTGTCACTAGAAAAACCAATGGGAAAGGCTAAAGAAAAGTAAGACAGAGGGTTATCAAGGTGTTTTACCGCAAGCAGCAGTTGACATTATGTAAAAAGCAATGCACAAGTATTTGAAAATGAAGAATATAAAAATACAGGAAAAAGGTGCATAAGTGAGATTAAAGTATCTGTAGGCTGATTTTAACCCAACCTACCCAATGGGAATAGAGTAGGTGTGTCATTAGAATGAAGAAAACCGACTTAGCACCCTGTTTTCATTAGAAATTACTGTTATTTAAAAGTTAGGACATGACTTTGGTAGCAAATGTGCCTGTCAGAAAGAGGCAGATTCTCACTAATGAATGGGAATTGGAGTCCTGTAATGTACCAAGGACACCAACGGGATTTTAACTTAATGAGGCAGAAGAACCACCGAGCGCCTATCCCGGTCAGTAAAATCTCACAGCATTGGCTTTACAAACTGACTGACATGACTGGAAGCATTTGCTTTACAATGGAGTAGCCAGAGGAAGAGGAGCCACACCTATAGGGGTGGCATGAACAACCAGGCCAATTAGCAGATAGGTTTGTTATAAGATAGCAAGTGAGGGAGGCTTCTCCTCATAGGCCTCACTCAGCATACAGCGCCCATAGGCCAAGAGTTTGTTTCCTGTATCTGAGGACCCCTGCAGCAAGTGGCTGAACTTCATCAGGTAGGCTGCTGCTGATCTATGTGACCTGTTGCAACAGTGCCTGCTGGTTACTGGACTAAACATCTCTCTGTGCCAGTCATTCAGCACATTACCTTTCCCATGGACAACAACAGCTGAAAATAGAGGCTCAAGAATTTTCAGCAGTATCTGACTTTCCTCATGTCCAGGGTATATTAGACCACACTCACCTAATTATCATGGCACTAGAGAACAAGCAAGGAGCTTTTGGAAACAAAAGGGATTTTGCTCCTTTAACATATAACCGTTATGTGAACATCACAAAAGGATAAGCTAAGCCTATACCAGCTTTGCTGGCAGAAACCGTGACAGCTTTATTTTTCTTTTATTCATTCAAGGGGAGTGGGCATCTCTGGCTAGGCCACCATTTATGGCCCATCCCTAATTGCCCTTGAGAAGGTTGTAGTGAGCTGCCTTCTTGAGCTGTTGCTGTCCATGTGGTGTAGGCACACCCACAGTGCTGTTAGGGAGGGAGTTCCAGGATTTTGACCCAGCCACAATTGTTATGACATAGCAGATGTTGTGTGCTAGGCGGATTGAATCCACAAAGGAAACTCGATCCTGCTATCACAACAGTTTTGCAATTTGTATTTATTTTGAGATGTGTGCCCTGAATTCAGTAGTAATAAATCTACCAAGACTTCAGAAATGTTTTAAGAAAACTAAATTAAATAGTTATTAACAAAAGAAAAGATTTTAAGCATATAAATAGGTCTACAAATTAATGATATAATAATTCCTAAAACCCCTAATTAATCTGGCTTCCAGTTGCACCTCATTAAGTCAACGGTAAAAGAAATAGAAAATGTTTAAACAGATGCCAGCAAGTTAACACAATACACTGGACAGTAGAATTCAAAGTGGCTTTTCCCAGCTTCGGTTTCTGTAGATAGCAGGCTTAATGCACAAATACTGGAGGCTTCTCACACTTCTTTTAGAGCTGACAATGCCTTCCTTGACACACTGCCTCATTCTCCTTTATACATGTTTCTCCCTTTTAATGTAAACCACATTATTCCCATATGCCTTTGGAACTTTACCTTTCTCATAATATGAATCTTTTCATGTTGCTATTATTATCAGTAACTTTTGGGAAAATAAATACACTGCTTGGTCTAGCCTCTCTGTCTAGGTGTAATATCCAATCATCTCTTTGAAATTCAGACTACCCTGATTTATCTAAAAATGCAAATTCTCCTCACCGCACATTCTAAGACTTCAGCCATGTTTTGTATTTAGCATTTTGAACCTAGCTTCTTTTGATGAGTCAAATCATCAAGACCAGCTGTCTCCAACTCAACTAAATCCTACACATACACACAGAGAAATTATTCAAACCCCAATATTAACCTACTTTGATAATAAATCACAATAACATTATGAGAATTATTATACTTTTGCGACACAGTGAAGGAACGGCGATATATTTCCAAGTCAGGATGACGAGTGGCTTAGAAGGTAACTTCCAGGTGGTGGTGTTCCCATTTATCTGCTCTCCTTGTCCTTCTAGAGGTAATGGTCTTGGTTTTGGAAGGTGCTGTCCAAGGAGCTTTGGTGAGTTTCTGCAGTACATCTTGTAGATGGTACACACTGCTGCTACTATGCATTGGTGGTAGAGGGAGTGAATGTTTGTGGATGGGGTGCCAACCAAGGGGGCTGCTTTGTCCTGGATGGTGTCGAATAGAGAAGGGAGATGACCTCACTCTCTGGAGAGCTGTGTCCTGGGCTATTCTTGCCACCAGTGCTTGCCAATGCTCATTAGTTCGGCATGCATCTCCATGTTACAGACCCCACTAATTTACTCCTTAACCTAGTCTGGTATCAATCACTGTGCTGGTGCTTGGGAGAGATGCAGTGCATGAGGTTGTCTCCTCTGAAAGAATGTCCTCTTCTGAGGTTTCTGAAGCTGTTGAGAAGCATCTAGAGTAAAGAGAAATAAGACAATAGACTAAGATAAATCAGGCTGGACAGTTGCAGGGAGATTCAGAGCGACTTCATGTTGGTACAAGAATTGCATGTCCTCTCTGCGGGCTCCTCTCAGGTTGCTCTGGATGACAGCAGCAGCTCCTCCACCCCTCCACCAGTGACCACGGTATCTGATGAGGCTGCGATGACTGGGGAGATGCCAGCCATGGCACTGGCCGCTCTCCCCCAGGTGGGACCAGTACAGGCTCCACTGGCCAGAGGACAACTGCCAAGGTCATCAAGGCCAACAAGACAGCAGAGTCAGCAGGCTGTCTCCAATGTTGCTGCCAGTAAATCATCTCTACACAAGTGGAACAGAATGATGCTGCATGAAAAGACACCACATGGCGACTGTGCCTATGTATGTTTGGGAACTCTCCCTTCAACACTGAGACATGTGTCTTCCATCCTCGCCAGCATGTCTTCCATCAGCATCTCCAGGGCGTTTTCTGAGAACCTGGGGCTTGCTTGTAACTCGTTAATTTTTCCCAATCCTCCTTGCAGACATTTCTAGAGATCAAAGAATACAACCTTCCTTTAGGATCATGTATTTATGCTTTTAGCAGACCTCTGAAGAGGCCCCAAAAGTTGTGCTAAACGACTAGGCAGGTTTCCTGTTCAGCCACAAATTGGGTGTCAAATTTGAATGAGGTTTGGCGATTAACATGTCCCAGAAATCAAATTTCCAGCAGTGAATAATTTCACAGTTTTCCCCTCCCTCACAACCCCTTGCCAACACCTGCCTAAAACCCACCTCAAGGTCAAAATTGATCCCTTGGCTCCAACAGGAAATATTTGCACAGATATGGCAGATTGAATGACCTCGTTCTATACAGGAGATTTTATGATTCAGGGCTGGATTTTATGCTGACTAGCTAGTGGGTTTTAAAGCAGGGTTGTTCACAGAATCCAACTCTATCGAGGAAATCTCAGGGCAGAATATTCTGCTCCTGTTGGCGGCGTGAGCGGACAATATGGCGAGAAGGCCAAAAATTGGCTTCACGCCATTGTGAAACCAGTTTGCACTCATCTGCTCCACAGGTCAATGGTGGGACCCGCTTTTTCTGCCGTGCATATCAGGAACCGAATTTCAATACTTTAGCATCACATTATAAGCCCTGCTCACCATAATCATGCCTCCATGCTGAATCATCTGGGCATGTCAGTGTGATTGCTGATGTGTTTCACAACTGTACATAAGCAATGTGCACCTGGCGGGCTGCACTTTGCTCAGACTTCGAGGTTTGTTTGCCTACCGTGCTTCGGGCAGCACTTGCAGTCATCAGCACCAGGCTTCGCAGGCAGCACCACATCAGATTTAGGGGGGCTCATGGGTGGGTCTCTATACTTACCAGACCAGCCATAAGGCTTTTCAATGGCTGTATGACTAAGACTTGCTTGAGGAAGGGGGAGAAGTGGAATCAGGCAAGGGAAGAGGCAGCAGGGCGAGGGCTGTACTGGGTAAGGGGGTTATCCTGGGGTATGTGGGGCCATGTACTGATCTGTATAAGTGGCCTCAAGATGGTGAGGGCTGAGGAAGAAGTCTCCGAAGGAAATGAGGCCAGATGGAGATGTGAGGGTGTGTGTGAGAGAGTGAGTGGTGATGTCCCTTGAGCTGACAGTGAGTGAGATGCCAGTGAATGTGTGATGGGCTTGTGAGTGTGTGACTTTAGAGTGATGAGATAGTTGTCTTACCCTCATGGCAAGGATAAGATCATTCATCCTCTTTCTGCACTGGATGACCAATCTCTCCTGTGCAACGTTTGCACTGACCGCCAATGCCACTGACTCCCGAGCTGGAGTGGTGAGATTGTTGGACCTCCTGCAGCCAGAGTGAGGGTGATGGACACTATGGCAGGCCTCCAAAAGGCATTCAAGTGATGGGTCACTGAATTCTTCCTGGCTTTCAGGGCCATGTCTTCACTGGAGCAGTCCTGGGCTGCCAGCATTGAGAACTGTGTGCGTGGCTGCAGTTTAGATATGGCACCCCGAGGGAGGAAATGGTGAGGTAACGGCTTGGCGGGTGATTCTGAGGCTGCCCACCAGCGAGACAGCGTGTTTCCTGTGGCTGCATAATTAATAAGGTGGGAAGCGGACTATCTGGGGTGAAAACCTGTGGCCAGCGGGTGAAATGTCATTTTTCACACCCTCTACCATACTTAGTGCAATTCTGCAACAGTTCCCCCTCTGTGGTTAACTTACACAACCACATAATCCATTACATTGCACAATTCTGTCGCATATCCAAAACAAATTTGTGTAATGCCACCAAAACCTTTCCTTAAAGTGTTGCATCACTCCTTAGTTATTTCACATGAAATCTGCAAAGCTTTTTTAATAGTTTCTGACTGGCCTTTTACAATCAATAATTTCTTTTGATTAAGACTGATAGTCACACACCTTAGAGGCTCTTTGCTGTGTAATAAACAAATGAGTACTTTTCAATGTAATGGTGTAACAGAACAATAGAAACTGCTCAGGCTTCTAATAAATCATTGCATCCAGAGATACGTGTCAGAGGACCTGAAAGGCGCTGACAGTGAATAGCAAGCAGAAACAGGGGAAGACCATACGACCATAAGACATAGGAGCAGAAATTGGGCCATTAGGCCCATCAAGTCTGCTCCGCCATTCAATCATGGCTGATAAGTTTCTCAACCCCAATCTCTCACCTTCGACCCGTAACCTTTGATCCCCTTACCAGTCAAGAACCTATCTCTCTTGGTCTTAAATACACTCAATGAACTGGCCTTCACAGCCTTATGTGGCAATGAATTCCATAGATTCACCACTCTCTGGCTAAAGAAGTTTCTCCTCATCTCTGTTCTAAAAGGACTTCCCTTTACTCTGAGTCTGTGCCCTTGGGTCCTAGTCCCTCCTACTAATGGAAACATCTTCCTCACGTCCACCCTATCCAGGCCTTTCAGTATTCTGTAAGTTTCAATCAAATTCTCCCTCATCCTTCTAAACTCCATCGAGTATAGACCCAGAGTCCTCAAGCGTTCCTCATATGTTAAGCCTTTCATTCCTGGGATCATTCTAGTGAGCCTCCTCTGGACCCTCTCCAGAGCCAGAACATCCTTCCTGAGGTACGGGGCCCAAAATTGCTCACAATATTCTAAATGTGGTCTGACCAGAGCCTTATAAGCCTCAGTAGCACATCCCTGCTTTTATATTCTAGTCCTCTCGAAATAAATGCCAACATTGCATTTGCCTTCCTAACTACGACTCAACCTGCAAGTTAACCTTAAGAGAATCCTGGACTAGGACTCCCAAGTCCCTTTGCACTCCAGATTTCTGAATTCTCCCCCCCATTTAGAAAATATCTATGCCTCTATTCTTCCTACCAAAGTGCATGACCTCACATTTTCCCACGTTTTATTCCATCTGCCATTTCTGTGCCCATTCTCCTAACCTGTCCAAATCCTTCTGCAGCCTCCCCTCCTCCTCAATTCTACCTGTCCCTCCAGGGAAGGGAGGGACTGAAGAAGAAAATGGAATTTCCTATGTAATCAGCAGGTTCTATTTTGGAGAGAGTTCTTAATAATGGTACTTTTTAAATGAGAAGCAAAGAAAATACAATCTGTTTTTGTTTGTTGTTTCATTTAGATTTCTGAAAAATGTTTTTTCATTAATCAAGGGAGACTGCGAGAATGTTCTCAGAGCAGAGAAGGTTAAGGTGACATTTAATAGAGGTGTTCAAAATTATGAAGAGTTTTATTAGAGTGGAGAGGGGGAAACTGTTTCCACTGTCCGTGGATCAATAACCAGATGATAACAGATTTAAGATAATTGCCAAAAGAGTCAGAGGAAACTTTCAAAAGGGAACTGGATAAATACTTGAAAGGGACAAATGAAAATCAGGCCTAAAGGGAAAGAGCAGCGACTAATTGGATACCATATTCAAAGACCTGGCACAATAGAACAAGTGGGTCGAGATATTTTGGTCCCATAAGTCAACAGATCTTTGGCCAGTCCACCAAATTTTCTGTCCCGCACGCGGCAATTCCCACCGCAGGCAGGGTGGGAAAATCCCGGCAATAGCCTCCCCTTTGCGCTGTACAATTTGATGATTCCATAATTCTTCAAATAAATTGCATTTGAAAAGACTGAACATGAGAAGTAGCTGCAAAAGCTGAATAAAAAAAAATCATAGTATAGTTGTCATAAAACACTGGAGGGTGGGAGAAGCCAGCATTGTGGCATAATTGCTGCCATTTAATATCTCTGTCACAGGTTATTTTAGCATAAAGTATTTGAGTCAGCAATTACAACTGTGACTCTAATTTATTGAACAACTAAGCATCCTTTTTGACAGTTTTTAATTGAGATCCGCAGGCAGCCTGATTGCTGACTGTGTAACTCTGGCCCATCCACAGTCAGAATCATAATTGCTTCCCTCTGCATGAGCCCAATATTCAGCTCAGCCACCCTGGGTAGGATTTTCACAGCCTTAAGTTGGCCGGAAAGGAGGTGAGCAGCAAAAAAATTGGCATAACATGGCACGAAGTTCCACCTTTGTTTCCGGTGTCAGCACTTTTCCTGGGGGGCAGGGGTGGCGGGAGAGTGGGGGAGTGCAGGCCTTTGAACCATCCGGTATTTTATGACAACTATACTATGATGACGTTTTTATTTAGCTGATGCAGCTAACTCTCGTGTTCAGTCTTTTCAAATGCAAGCACCTTAAGAGGCCAATTAAGTACTTAAGGGCCTTGATAAAAGTTTGACTTTGAGAAGTTTTGAACTTTGGTGCAAGCGGCCAGTTTTCAGGTGCTCTCAGTTATCAGATACACCCAATGCAGGTGTGGACCAAGCTGGGATGCGTCAGGAGGGCAGAGAACATTGTGATGGTTAGAGCCATGATATCTCGTGGATGAAAGGAGATTCATCTTGAGAAAACAGCTGCAGAAGCACATCAAAGGATAGGGGAGAGGCCAGAAGTAAGAACTTTGTCAGTTCAGGTAGCTGTCATCCTCCTGGTATTGGATCATTGACCTTCCCAAGTCTTGGCTGTTTTGTGGGCATTATGCACCTGTTTCTCCTATGAGGCAAAAAAGAGGGTGAGACAAGGCACTGCAGCCCTGCATGGAGGAAGGTAGCTGCTCCAGATTGTTAGTGGCAACATGTTACTGTAGTTACCTGTCCCCAGGAACACTGTGCCTCAGAGCTTCTCCAAGGGCTGAGTGAGTGTCCTGGTCTCACATTCCTGCAAAAGTGAGGAGCAGCAAGTGCTCTGTGTCCCCTCAGCTGCAGGGAGTGATGTAGGGTATATGCCCAAGGTTCTGTCCCATTCGGTCTTACCTTGCCAGATCTTAGGAGGTCATTGAAGTACTTGCTGTGGTGGATGCATGTACACCAGATCTCTCAAGTAGCAGTCACAACATCCGTTATCTGTAACCATGCCCTCTTGGTCATTGTAGGGGGCATCTTTCTTCCATCCAGAAAGGGGGTGTCCCTCCTCTCCCTCACTGTTTCCACCAAGTTCTTAAGGTCTGCATTTGAGAATCTGGGGGCCTGCCTGTCCTGTCTTTCCTGGATGGTGTTCTTGTGACATTCTAGCATTGGATCCAAAGATTTACAGAAGTAAAATGTGTTTTTAGTTTATTCAGAAGATAACATCAGCAAGCTAACATTATACAAATCTGACCAGCAATGCAGTTCTAGATAAAAGATAAGTGATGGCTGCCTTATTTGTAAGCTTGGTTGCTTCACTGTAAATGTGGGCAGGCCATCATGGAATGGCTTCCTGCTGTGAGGCAAGGTTATTAAGCAAAGCAGAAAATGCTGGAAAAACTCAGCAGGTCAAGCAGCATCTGTGCAGACAGAAACAGAGTTTCGAGTCCGTGTGACTGTTTCACTGAACGATAATCATATGGACTTGAAACATTTACTCTGTTTCTCTCTCCACAGATGCTGAGTTTTCCAGCATTTTCTGTTTTTGTTTCAGATTTCCAGTGTCTGTAATATTTTGCTTTTATCTAAGGTTATTAAGTAGTTGACCTCATTGAGCTCTTTACTCCCATGGGGTGGGATGAAGTTTGCTGTTCCCAAGTCATTATTTATGAGGAAGATATTTATTTAGATAATCTTAATGAGTTTGTTAGGAAAAGCCATTTACTTTGTGTTCAACTATCCAATCTGCCCCTCAAAAGTGTTAGTCTCTTTAAACTCACTAGTCTGCCCTCAGCCACATTATTTCCACAAGACAGTCACACCCAAATGCAAAGGAAGACAAACGTCAGCATTCCATCAATCATCGATATTCCTGGAATAGCACGCTGATCAAGCAAGGTGAAGACGCCAATAAAAATGGGACTTGCAGTGGGATTTTTTTTTAGAACTCTTCTGCCAAAGGAAGGGCACTATCCTGAGGCTGTTCAGAGGCAGCTGAAAAATATTTTACTCACCTCCTTGCAATTTTCCACCACATTGATTGAGATTATAATTGCCTCTGTTTCCACACCCTTGCTGGTTGATTAGGTGACACACTGACCCCTTAGCCTATTAACTCTACCAATGGGCTAAAATTGTGGCCGTTTCCTGTCTCCCATCGGGGCCAGGCTCAAGATGCAGAATTAAGTCTGACTCCTGATTTCCGTCTCCTCCTGGAAAATCTGGCCCACTGTCTGGCTGACGTGAATCTAAAATACATTGGTTTGGATTATGCACCGAGGGCGGCCTCCCCACATCCCAACATATATGTTAGGCGATAGTCCTGTTCTGCTTGGCTGTTTCATCTTGCTTTAATTTTTCAGATGACAGGGCTTTAGTTATTATGAGGTGAAGCTTTCACCCCTCTTCAGGAGAAAGTCTTGCCTCATTGAATTGCAGGCCAATTGGAGGAGGGCAATTCTGCACTCATGACAGCACAACCAGGAGCGGTGGCCACTGCAGCTAAGCTAAGGAGGAAAAATTGAGCAATGGACCCAGACCTTCAGGTAAGCCTGGGATCTCACCTGATCCAGGCTGGCAGGCCCTGGTGAGTTGGCAGGTGGCGGTGGGCTTTAGTGGGGCACGTTGTATAGTGGAGGGGGTAAGGGTGGGAAATGGGGAAGGAAAACTGTGCAGGTGGGGCCTCTGATTGGCACCAGGAACCCAGAAATGAGGCATTCAAACCCCTTGCCACTGCACTTTCACTGTCCAGCAGCCCATAGTGTCGAATGTGCCAGGACTGTACATTTGATGCAGACCTTTCCCACTGCCCATTAAATCATAGTGGCACAGGTGAGCAGCCCACCTGATGCCTCCCCTGCAATTACTAAAAGTGCTTTCCCACTTGCAGCCGTAAAATCCAGCCCACGTATTCCTCTTCCACTTGATGTCTGGCTGCTGCTACTTATTCCTTGAGGAAATATTTTTAAGTGCTTTCCTAGTCACCTAGTTACCAGTTACAATTGATTGAATCAGAATGAAATGGCCCTTTTTGCCCAATTATCCACCTATGCTACAAGTTTTGGACCACAAAATTTGCTTGTCTAGTGCCCATTATTTTCCAGCACTGCCTCACTGTGAGTACTTTTTTCATTCTAAAATGGCATGCATGGTATGGCCATACCAAAAGCATTCTTAGTTAGGGCAGTATTGTAGGGGAATTTGGCCTAGAACAATGGGCAGAAGGAGATTGTGACCCCCAATTAGTGTGTAATGCTGAATTGACAAGAGCCCTGCCATTCTGGAGCTCAGTGCTCCAGCTAACGATGTTCCTTAACGTTGTACAGCAGAACGTGTAGTCAGCAGCTGGAAGGACTTCCCACAGGGCAATTTAACATAATCATCAACTACTTTCAAGTTAGTTACTGATTGCTTTCTACTGATTCTGCTTCTGATTATAGAAGTGTTTAGTGTTTTCCAAAACAGATACTATCAGAACTGCTGAATAGCTTCAGCACTTTCTGTTTATATTTTTTGCTGTTTCTAAACTTTCTGAATCAGAAATAAAAGTTCTGTGCTTGAGCAAAGCTATTCTTGAGAATAAGTGCAGTAGTACTCTTGAGAGTAGTGAATGCACATGCCTGAGAACTGTATTGGCCAAATGGCCGATTTTCATTCCATGCTTTCTTGTTATAATATACAGGTCTGGCACATAAAGGGTTAATGTGGGGCTGAGTATAGCACCACCCACACAGTGATGTAAGAGAACACAGGACCCACATCTAGGGGTCAGTGTGGTGTTGGGCAGAGCCGTGTAGAGAAGCAAGCATGGAGACAGCTCTTGCTTCCACCTTTACTACGCCTATCTATATAGTTTCTATTAATTAATAAATACTTACTATTGAGCTAGTTAAGACTATGAAAACCTTAATAAGACCTATCAACTATGCCAACACCTTACGACATGGTGGCAGTGAATGGAACAACTCAAAACATCATAGGGACTGCAGAAGAAAATTGAAATCCTGTAAAATGAAAGGAAAAATCAAAGAAGCATTCTGACCTGAAGAAAAACACAAGACGTGAAGGCGCTGAAGGAAATTGCCAGAGAAAAGCTCCAGAGAATGGCTTGGAAGCTGGAGGCAGAAATTAAATTCCTCACTGCAGCAGAAGACTCCATTGAATCCAATGGTAGTTCAGCTTCAATATCCAGAGTGTGCAGAGTCAGCAGATCTAGCAAGGGTGAGCTAAAATGTAAAATTCCTGGACAACAAAAGTCCTGAAAAAGAAGTTAAATACTGTAGTGGTCAGAAATTGTCGTTTAAATTGCAATCCAAGTAACCTGATTCTCAAGTTAGCGCCTGAACACATGGCAGCCGGACTCACTCCGAACAAAGAGAAAAACATTGATTAAAAATTAATCACAATTGAATAGGCAGCTTAAACCCAGCAAAAGCCTGGATTCAAGGTTTCCCAGACCCGAAAAAAACTGTGCTCAAATGGGGAAGACTCTAACCAGTCGATCTAGGAAGCCATTGTCAAAAACATTTAAATATTGAGATCACGGATGCCATTACTGTGGGAGCCCACCAAAACTGGCAAGTGCAGGAAAACCCTTTGTGAAGAAGCGTACTGCGGCACCATCTTGGATTTCAGAACCCTTTTGAAACTAAACATGTAATTTAAACATTTTAACCATGGATCAGAATTCACTCTTCCAGATCAATTTGGATTTATCCAAGGTCCAGATCAGTCACAAAATTGAGGGCTTTGAAGAAAGAAATTCCTTAGATATATGACTGTTTCAGGTTTGGATAAAAAAACAGAAGCTGAACAAGTTAGCATACTACTTTGTTCGGTAGGTCCGATAGCCAACAATATAGTAACTAGACAAGGAATCAACAAATCGTCTGCAAAATTTGATAAAGCTTTAAAATCATTCAATGTTTAATTTAGCCTCAGAAGTAATAGTATTCTTGAAAGGACTAAATTTAATAAACGTGTCCAACAGCCAGGACAACCCGTCGACTCCTTCATTAATGAGCTGTACAGAATGCCTGAAGTCTGTGATTACAGTGACCTGAAATCTGAGCTAATCAGGGGTGGGATAATCATAAGAGTGGCAGTAAATGCAGTCTCAGACATGCTTTAAGCGACGAAGATCTAACACTTGAGAAAGCTGTGCAAATTATCAGGCAATCTGAAATCTGTTTGCAGCACAGATCCATGTTAAGGAGAGAAAGTAAATTATGGTACAAAGTAAATCCCACAGTCCAGCTAATGAAAGAGCACAGAAACAGGACACTGCAGGCCAAGGGAAGCAATACCTTAACCAACAAGTAGAGCAATCATGCCAGTGCTGTGGAGCAAAATGCCCCCACAGGCATGATCAATGTCCGGCAATTTCTGCCCAATGCTTTCAATGTAACCAAACTGGACACTTTGGGAAGCTATGCAAAGCCAAAACATCAAACTGCATAGAAGATCCCAAGAGGATTCACGAGGTTGAGATTGCACACCGAGAGGATACACAGCCATGCTTTTTGGGTGAGATCAAAGATCCTGGATTTTGGTATTGGAATGTGGACATCTCAGTTACTGGCCATCTCACAAACTTTAAGTTGGACACGGGAGCCAATATTATCCGACAAGGAGCCATGGCTGAGAAACCTCTGGCTATGACCAATAGACACACCGCTTTATGGGCCTGCAGGAATCTGACTTCTGGGCATATGCATGATTCTGGAACCATCAACGTGAGGTAGAAAGCAAATCTTTGAGCTGATGTACTTCATTCGTGCTCAGTCTTTTTCTCTCTTGCACAGAAATGCCTGCGTAACCCTGGATCTCCTCAAAATGGCAGAACAGGCCAAGACTGTCATAAACTATACTGAACTGCAAGTTCCCGAGAGCTCCAACAAGGAAGATTCCCTCGACTGGGACCTCAGTTCTGAATTGTCTGCTCTTTTAGTTCACTTTCATTACAAATGTTGGAAGGCCTTCATCCAACATGGTCAGACCAGCCAACCACTCATGTGGATACCAAGACACCTCAACTAGGTGACAGTCAAGAGAGGAACCAGCAACAGGAAGAGCCGCAACCTCCAGCTCCAATGCCTGTTGGGGAGATAAACCCTGAGACCACAGAGCAGATGCTGCAATCCCCAAACAGCATGACAGTGCCACAAATAATGCTGGAACTGAATAGCAGCCATCTATTGATGACAGCAGACCACACAGTGAAATACAAAATTGAGCTTACCACCAAATCACACCCTCACTACAGGAAAACCCATCTTCCATCCCAGTGTGTGTTATGGTAAGCCGCACAAAGGAAGTAAAAAAAACGGTAGAGATTGACCCCAGAGTTCATCCATCCAATAAAGAGTGGGCTAAACCACCCGACATCTATCACTACATTTGGGAATCGACAAGGAGCGATTCAATGCCAAAGAGTGGAAAAAGAGAATTAAAAGGCACCCAGATGCCAGAACATCCTCTAATTCAATAAAGTTCACCTGCTGAGACAGAGCCAACCATTCCTCCCACAGTAGTGAGAACAAGATATGGAAGGAAGCCTTCAGGCTGCCTGAACCCATGAACTCAGAGACTTGAGGTTGGTGGGGCAGTGTTGGGCAGAGGGGGGGGTGGGGGGCGCAGTGTGCAGGGTGGGGAGATGGGGTAGTTGTAATGATGTAAATATATGGGGTAAACTGGGATAACTTGTAAATACGTTGGATAAATACTTGGGTGAGGTGTAGTTTAAGGGTGTGGCACATAAAGGGCTAACGTGAGACTGAGTACAGTACCACGCACATAGGATCATAGAGAACACATGACCCACACTTAGATGTCAATGTATTATTGGACAGAGCCATGCAGAAGCAAGCTTGGAGACAGCCCCTAGCTTGGACCTTTACTGTACCTATATATATAGTTTCAAGCAGTCAAATATTCACTGTTGAACCATCTAAGACAACAAATACCCCGACCTACCGAACTATACCCAACACCTTACAACCTTACATGTTCTTGATACCAAGCTCTAATGCCAATACATCAGATTGTTTAATATTTTACTGCAATAGTTTACATTGTTAAGACATTGAAATATTTGTCCTAAGCATGGCATAGATGAGAGTATGTTTGTGTTTTATAACCTTGATCCATTTCATCATTATACAGATGCAGCATAAAGGAAAGGAAACATTTGTATGTTTTGAGTATGTCTACAATGTAGAGGTTGAAATTATGTTTAAAGTATAAGCAAAAGAAAGCATGTTGAAACAAAGCTGACTCTGGCCCCACCCTCAGAAGTCATCGGAACTGCTTTGCACTTTCATCACTGTTTTTGATGACAAATTTTCATCTTCTCTAAAAAGAAATAGGTTTCATATTTCTCACCCTTTAGTCATTCAGATTTGTTCGTGCATGTTTAAGCACTAACTTAAGACAGAGTAAGAGAAAGAGGCGGGGGGGGGGGGGTGCAGTTGGCTCAGTTGACTAGATAACAAGCATGCAGATCATATTAAACCAACAGCACAGAATGTGTTCAGTATGGACATAATTATGTTACAGGTATTTTAGTGCAAATATATTAGCTATTGTGAATTGTAAGTTGCATAGACTGAAGAAGAAAAAGCAATCAGGTACCTGAAGTTTGAACACAATATGAACAGGTCATGCTAGTTATTTGCTCAGAGTGCACCTCGGGAAGTTATGTTAGATTCGTAAAGTGTGCAGTGCTGGTAGAATGATACTGGAGTTTAAAGGATTAAATTATGCCGACAGGTTGCATTAATAGGTCTTGAATGTCTGTGAGGTTATAAGGTTGAGGGGCGACTAAAATGATAAAGGGCAGATAGAAAGAGACTATTTCCTGTGGAAATCCCAAATACGAGGGCTTAATCTTAAAATTAGAGATAAGTTATTTCAGAGTGAAATCAGGAAGCAATTTTTCACATGAGGCGTAGCAGAAATCTGGAACTCACCATCAAAAATCAGTAGATGCTTGAACAATTAAAATTTGCAAGACTGAGATTGAGCGATTTTTGTTGGGTTCAGGGTATCGAGGGATCTGGATCAAAATTAGGTAAATGGGGTTGAGGTACAGATCAGCCATGTTCTGATTGAATGGCGGAACAGGCTCCAGGGGTTGAGTGGTCTACTCTTGTTTCTATTTCCCTTGAAATGCATTGATTTTTTCCTTCTAACTTTGGTAAGCTTGTAGGCAATTATACAGGGGAGTTTAGAAGAATTGCAAGCACACTTCATATTTAATCAGGCAGCTGTGGTATTCTGTATGGCAAGTCAAGAATATATTCCTTCAGTAACCTCCACGAGAGTCAATATACTTTAAAATTTAAAAAAAATAATTAGACACCCAAACCCTCGATATGAAGATGCGTACGGGTAGAAATGAACCTCCAGATACAATAGGAGAGAGGGAAAGGCAACCTCACTGATCAAACTGTATGAAAAAGTCAGAAAAAATTAATAAAAACTGCACTCAATGGAATGTAGCTTTGAGAGGCTAAGTTAGGTAGACTATGAGTACACAACAGATAGCGCAGTTAAGGGTTCAGCAAACCAAGGGCAGGAATTTTCACCCCGCAGGCAGCCGTGTGCCCAACCTGAACAGGAGTGAAATAGCGTGCAATGACATTGGGAGAGTGTCCCGACATCATTGCGCACTCGTGCGATCTCTCGCTCGGCGGGCGCACGCTCGAGAGGCAGCAGCACGTCTGCCGACAATTATGAGGTCTATTAAGGCCCTTAAGCAATTAATTAATTTGCATTTTTCACTGCCTGCTCAACCGTTCAGTTGATGGGTGGGCGAATAGGCCAGGCAGCCTTTGCATTTTTTACGGAACCTCATCCACGGGTGGGATGAGGTTTCCAATGGTTACTCAAAGAACAATTTTAAAAATTTTAACATCATTTTTTACATTCCCCTCTTCATGTGACTGAGTTACACTTGGGAACATGTTTATATCTTTTGTGAAATATTTACTTTTGTGTTCAAAATTCTTCAGCTCCCTGAGGCAGCTCTGTGCCTTCAGGGAGTTTTCAATGCACGCCCCCTCCTCACACATGCGCAGACTTCAGCGCTCATGCTCCTCCCACCCCCCACCCTGGCAGCGCTGAGGATCTTAGCACATGTTTCATGCTGGCTGGCCAATTAACGGCCAGCCAGCGTGAAATCGTGGTTGGAGCCCAATTGTGGGCAGCGGTACATTTCACAGCCGTTTCCGGGCACACCTGCCTGATGAGGGGAAAATCCTGCCCCAAGAGTTCAAAAAGAGAATAACAGAAACTGGGCAGGAATATATTTTTGATGATCACCATTGTTGCTATTAAAATTAACTTGAAAAATTGTCAAAGATGAATAAATATGAAAATGGATTTGAACTTAAGCTTTTATTGGAACTCTGGGTGTGGCAACACAATTCCTAAGCTGCAGAGTCCAGTATAGCCATTGACCACACTATCTATCCTGTTCAAACACCTCTCCTTCATTGTCTAACTCAATGGATTTCCCTTGCTTAGTTCCAGTCTTATCTATCCATATAAAACTACAGCATCTTTGACAATGGTTTATCAATCATTCCTGCACCATTATCTCCAGAGTTTCCCAATATTTTGCCCCTTTTGCTTCCTTGTCTACATGCTGCTTCTTGGCAATATCAACCTCAGGCACAGAGTCAGCTTCCAAATGCATGCTGACAATACACAGTTTTACATCTCCAATAGCTCTCTTACCCTTCCATGGGCTTTAAGCTCTCTAAATCCTTTTCTGACATTTAGTTTTGGATAAGCCACAATTCTCTCAGATAAACATTGGTGAGACCAAAGCGCCTACCCTAACCCCATCTGCTTTCCAACAATTCCTTCCCTCTCCCTAATTTTTTCTCCCGGGTTGAACCAGACTGTTTGCAACCTTGGAGTCCCTTTGACCTGGAGCTATGTTTCTAATCCATATCCTTTTTAACACAAGACTCACTTACTTTGACCTCAGTAACATTGCCCATTTCCATCCAACTCAGCCCATCTGCTGCTGAAGCACCCATCTTTCAACCTACCTTTGCTACCAATAGGTTCAATTATTCCAAAGCTCTTCTAGGTGGTTTCCATCCACCACCCTCCTTAATTTCAATTCCAAAACTGCTGCCTACATCCTATCCTATACCAAGTACTGTATACCCATCATACCTTTCTCCACTGAAGAATCTTTGTTCCTGCCCTCCAACACATCAAATTTATAATTTAAATTCCTTCATGGTCTCAGAACTCAATTTTTTGTAACCTCTTTCATCTCTATAATCTGATCATCCCTGAATGCTTCATTCGTCTCACCTTAGTCTCTTGGCTTTCAGCTACTTACGGTATATGAACTAGAATTCCTTCTTTAAGTATCTCCACCCCTCCAACTCCCTCTCTGCTTTTAAAAGTCCCTTTAAAACCCATCAATTTGACCAAACTTTTGGTTACTTCTCCTAATATCTCTGACCTTTTTTCATTATCATTTTTCCTCTTACACCTCTGTGATGCATCCTGGATGGATTTTCCATGTTAAAGATGACAAATATAAATGGGAGTTGATGGTGTAAAGTCTACTGCATGCTACTTAGATTAATTCTTAGGAGTTGGAAATTTACCTTGCATGTCTTTCATGATCATGCACCTTTTAATAATGGCAAAAATTCAAAACATAAATGAGCAAATTTAATTTTGATCTCAAATATTTAGTTTACTCTCAACTCCTTTAAGGATCAATGCTACTTAGATCACCAAATGCAGAATGCTTACCAGTTCCTGGAATTTGCAATTTCTTGATTAGTCATGTAAATATTCTCATTTGAAAGATTTTCCTGCTTATTTCAGCAACATACCTTTGCTTCACATCCCTCTCATCTCACCACACCCTTTCCCAGCTCGCTCCTAGGTACCTCAGCAAGTTAATTATTTTCAGAGCAATTTTACTTCACATTGCCTGTAGTGAAATTCAGATGATCCAAATATCAGATTGAATACTTACTCTCCCAAAATTTACATTGTAAGATTTTGTTTTGTTTTGTTTATTAATGAGCTGTTGTTTCACTTGTACCTGACACCTGGCATCATCATTATCACTCTAATACCTTCCAGTACAATACTCCCAATGCATCTTCTCTCTCTAATTTAGCTGATAGATCAGATTTGGCTCTTGAACTTCCAATGAAAATTCATGCCTGGAAATAAGCAACCATTCACATATGAACATCAAAACTGATGGCAGAAAGAGGACCAGTTGGTCCATCAAGCCTGCCCCACGCCATGATGGCTGGACCATCATGAGGAGACACACTTCCCTCACCAACCCATCCATGTAATTCAGTTTTAATTTAACTAAATTAGTTGAAATAGGCAAATGTAAAGACAATCACAACTACCTGAAATCATTTACTGTAAGTGAAATAGTTTTTGGGCAATAAATGCTGGCTTAGCCAGTGACGTCCACATCCTATGAATGAATAAAAAATAGAAATATTTGCATCTTTACAGCATTGTTCATGACTTCAGGATGTTCCAAAGTGACTTACAGCCAATGGAATATTTCTTTAAAGATCTGAGGGGAGAAATTGTGCTTTGTCACATCTGTTTCTTAGGTGCTATTTAGCCTTCTAAAGTTTGAAAATGGTGCTCGGAGTACTTGCACACATTTCTGGCAGGAAGTGTGCTGAATGCCATTTTTAAAGGATTTTGTACTTGCATGCCTAATAACATTGGTAACCTGCAGAGGAGACAGACCATGACATCAATCAGCATGCATTGCTGATTTGACACCAGTGCTGCTATTTTGGAGCTCCAGGCTGCAGCCAATCCCCTGTCCCTCAGCAACCATTTTGCGAGCATTTGTCTGGGCCTCTGGACTACCACAATGCTACTGTCACTCCAGGTTAATTGTTGGTTTGTTTCTTCAGGCTCTTCCTGTAATTCCGCTTATTTAGGGAACTTTTTCACAATTGTCTATAGCTTCAAACGTGTACAGTGAGTGATCTGGCTGGTGCTGAAGTACTTGTTGCTGATCTAAGTGGCTTGTGCTGAAACGTGTTCCAGACATAGGTGGCTTAGCTGGTAGGCCTTTCTCTGGAAATTCAGCATAACTGGGAGGATGAAGAAAGGCCAGGGCAGAGAAGGACAAGATATAAGGAAAGGGAGGAGGAGGAATGGGGAGAAGGACTCTTATCAAAGGAAATGTTCACGCAGAGTCCTTAGGGAGCAATTCTCTTCCCTGAATTTCGGCGAGGACCAACATTTGAAATGTGGATGCTTCACTCCAAAGGTCATGACAGAAATCTGCCAACTGCTGTAGGCACAACTCCAACCTCAGAGCAGGAAAAGGACAGCATTGCCTGTAGGAATCAAGGTGACCATGGCTCTGAACGTTTATGCGTAAAGCTCCTTAATGTTTTGCTCCGATTGCAGCTTTTCCCATGGTGTAGGGTATCATTGATACACTTATTTCTTTGCATTTTCTTCCTGTCAACTCTGCCATTTTCTTGGACCGAAAGGGATTTCACACCCTAAATGAGCAGCTTTTGCGCTACTATTGTCAATATATTGTGCTGATTAATGCCCATTCTCAATGTAGCAATCACGATTTCTTCATTCTGCTGCAGCCCTTTGTGCCAGCTGTGTTTAAATGGCACAGTAAGTCAAATGTTGGCTACTGGGCAAAAAGGGCTGCTCACTCATGATATGGCTTAGGACTCCAGCCCAGAAGCCATGCACATGCACATAGCAGGCATACAGTGAAACCATGCTGCCACAAGAAATATTTTAGAGCATATGATTGGCATTATGAAGTAATGTTTGCACTGCCTGCTCCACTCTGGAGAAGCCCTGCAGTGCTCAGCTGAAAGTGTGTCAAAATTTGTGGTGGTGTGCTGCATACTGCTCAATCTGGCTATTATAAAAAAGTAGCCTTACAACCTCTCTTTTGCTTGTCTTTTGTGGTGAAGATGACCATTATCCTCATCTGTGGTGTTTGGTATCATTCCATCCAGAAGGTCTTGAAGCTCAAAGGACAGGCTACCAAAGAGGATTGAGTTTTGGATGAGTTGCTGGCTTGGGATTTCCTCTCCTTGTGTATTCTCTCTGCCTCTGATATGAGCATGATTTCGAAGGATGCTGCAGCATTTTTCACTTGGTTGCACCAGGAGCAGTGATCCTGGGAGAACTTTTCCTAGGATTTAAAATCGGGATCAAAACTCCTAAGTGAAGCCATCAGAGTTTCCTTGTAGCTTCCTTTGACTGCCATGAGAGTACACGCCAGGCTGAAGCTCTCCAAAGAAGATTTGCTTTGGTAAACGAGTGTCAGGCATTCTGGCTCCATGACCAGCCCAGCTCAGTTGTGACTGTCTCAGTACGATGTGGATGCTTGGCGTGCCAGCTTGGGTGAGCACCTCAGTGTCAGGTATTTTGTCCTGCTGACTGAAGGCAGCTCAAGTGAAAGTAGTTCAGCTTCTTGGCATGATGCTGGTACAGAGTCCAAGTCTCACATGCATAGAACAGAGTGAGTAGGACTATTGCTCTGTAGGCTTTCAGTTTGGTTGGCAGTCTTATTCCTCTTCATTCTCAGGCTGCTTTTAGAAGTCAGCCAAAGGTTACTTTTGCTTTGACAATTCTTGCATTTGTCACATCATCAATTTAGACATCTCAAGGTAGTATGCTGCTGAGATAAGTGAACTTATCCACAGCTCTCAGGTCCTGGTCATGGACTGAAATCTTGGGCAGGAGATAGGGCTTTCTTGGGGCTGGTTGGTACACTATCACCAAGTATTAGATGAGAAACTGAGGGATTGGGGGCGATATGGTGGTATAATGTTAATGTCACAGGGCTAGTAATCTAGAGAGATAATGTGGAATTTTCTGCCCCTGTATGTGGTGGGTGTGTTTGGCAGTGCTAGCGGAAAATATTGCGAGATGGCCCTGGTCACTTTTCCCACCAAGGTAAATCCAGGATGCGATTGTTCCACAGCCTCCCCCACCACCCCCCCCCACCCCCGTCAGTGGCGGGCCACGTTTCCTGCTGTCCAATGTCGGGAACTTAATTTTAATGTATTTTCTCGCATTATTATGCTCGCACGCCAGAATCAACACCCCCACCCCCACGTCAAATTTAATTTCCATGTTAGTGTGACTTCAGAAATTAATGATTTAGGTTATCTTTAAAAGGCGCGCACCTGGTGAGCTGAACTTTGATGGAGGTGAGTGCACACAACCTTGCGCAGTGCTTATGAGGATCATCAGTAGGACATCAAGGAAGAGGCGCAGCACATTTGGGGGCACAGGCAAGTCATTTTTTCCCGGTTGGCTTTCAGTGCGGTGCCAAGGCAAGGGCTCCAGTGTGGGTGGAGCTGGGGGTGAGTGGGGGGGTGTAGCACAGATTGATGGAATTACACAAGCACATGCTGGTGGGGAGAGATGGGCGGAGCTTGAGGAAAGCAGCCATGCACTTGGATAAGTTTGTCAAAAATGAACATTGTTCCACAGCTGAGATCATTCAGCAGAAGTTCCATTAACGTGTTTAGAGTTGGGCCTCTGAAGCTTTTCTGCCCACTTAAGCAACACAGAAGTATAAATGCTTCAGAACTTTTCACTCCTTGAGTGCAGGCTGAAAATTATTGAGTTTTAGGGACATCCGAACAATAGGACAATTGGGTAAATTGTAGATTTCCCCTGGCAAAAGGTGTGCATGGAGGCACTCAGAGCCCCTTGCAATGTATTTATTCAAGTTTGGACCAGTAGCCCACATAGTTCAGGCTAACAGTGCAGCCTTACAGTGTGGGTGAGGATAATGCCTGTGCCTGAGCTGAGAACACAGCATGCAGTTGAGTGGCCGAAGCTGCCGCCAATTGGTCTAGTGGACTGGGCAGGAGGTGAGTGGGGTTTCGGACAGCCAATGAGCCCACTACACACTGGCCATCCAAGTAGTGGCCAGCACTCTCCTGCATGTGTAAAGGGGCCTTGAGATGCAGTCGGAGCTGAACACATAACCAAGAGAGATCCTTAAGAGACATGTGCTAACACTCAGGTCTTTCTCTTTGATATTACAGGAGGAGAATAGCTGGTTCATGGAGCCTGGTGATTTAGCAGTATGCCTCATGGGAGTAGAGAAGAAGGAGAAGATTGCGATGGAGGCGTCTGGTGAGCAACCATCACAAATACATCTTACAGGTCTGCGCACGGTTCCCAGAGGGTGTCCACGGCTCCTACATCCTCAGCAGGTCTCAGATTCCTGACACCTTCCAGGGTCCACAGAGGCTGCAGATTTGGCTCCTCAGGGATAAGGGCTATCCACAGAGGCTGTGGCTGATGACACCTGTGCGGCAGCCTCAGACTGCAGCAGAGAGATGGTATAAAGAAGCTCATGCTGCAACCTGGACATTGGTGGCGCACGATTGGCATCTTGAAAATGAGGCACCAGTGTCTCGACAGGTCTGGTGGAGCTCTCCAATACTGTACCCAGCGGGTGTCGCACAACATTGTAGCTTGCTGTGCACTACACAACCTGGCGCTGTAAAGGGGGGAGGACCTAGCTGAGGAGAAGATGGAAGAGCTGCACGTCTCCTCTGATGACGAGGATGTTGAAGGGGATGAGTGTGAAGAGGTCTTGGAAGGCAAGGATGCCAGCAATGAGGCCATCACACTGGCCAGACAAGGCAGGTGCACTTGTGAGGTTCTAATAGCCGCAAGATTTGTGGAGGATGATGATGAGATGCAGTGAGGACACTCTTGACATCCTCACATTGCATCTGTGAATGTTTGACTCTAGTCTGGCTAATGGCAGCGCATATACTCTCTGTGATCGGGCTCATGTCATGGAGAAGCAGCAGAGGCCATAATAGTCGCAAGATGCCAGGAGGATGACGATGACATGCAGCGAGGAGACTCCATAGATCTTCACATTGCATCTGTGAACACCTGAATCCTATCTGGCTGAGGGCAGCTCTCTTGCACTCTGTGATCAGGGTCATATCATGAAGATAAAACCAAAAAACTGCGGATGCTGGAAATCCAAAACAAAAACAGAATTACCTGGAAAAACTCAACAGGTCTGGCAGCATCAGCGGAGAAGAAAAGAGTTGATGTTTTGAGTCCTCGTGACCCTTCCACAGAACTGAGTGAATATAAGGAGAGGGGTGAAATATAAGCTGGTTTAAGTGGGGGGAGGGAGGGGCAGAGAAGTGGGGTGGGGGGGGGGCGCAGTGCAGCGTTTGTAGGGACAAGCAAGCAGTGATAGGAGCAGATAATCAAAAGATGTCACAGACAAAAGAACAAAAGAACACAGAGGCATTGAAGGTAGTGATATTATCTAAACGAATGTGCTAATTAAGAATGGATGGTAGGGCACTCAAGGTATAGCTCTAGTGGGGGTGGGGTGGAAAGGCTAGCAGGGCATAAAAGATTTAAAAATAATGGAAATAGGTGGGAAAAGAAAAATCTATATAAATTATTGGAAAAAACAAAAGGAAGGGGGATGAAACAGAAAGGGGGTGGGGATGGAGAAGGGAGTTCAATATTGTTGAATTCAATATTCAGTCCGGAAGGCTGTAAAGTGCCTAGTGGGAAGATGAGGTGCTGTTCCTCCAGTTTGCATTGGGCTTCACTGGAACAATGCAGCAAGCCAAGGACAGACATGTGGGCAAGAGAGCAGGGTGGAGTGTTAAAATGGCAAGTGACAGGGAGGTTTAGGCCATTCTTGCGGACAGACCGCAGCTGTTCTGCAAAGTGGTCGCCCAGTTTACGTTTGGTCTCTCCAATGTAGAGGAGACCGCATTGGGAGCAACAAATGCAGTAGACTAAGTTGGGGGAAATGCAAGTGAAATGCTGCTTCACTTGAAAGGAGTGTTTGGGCCCTTGGACAGTGAGGAGAGAGGAAGTGAAGGGGCAGTTGCTGCATCTTTTGCGTGAGCATGGGGAGGTGCCATAGGTGGGGGTTGAGGAGTAGGGGGTGATGGAGGAGTGGAGCAGGATGTCCCGGAGGGAACGATCCCTACGGAATGCCGCCGGGGGATGGGGGGTGAAGGGAAAATGTTTTGGTGGTGGCATCATGCTGGAGTTGGCCGATGATTACTTAGGTGCTGCTTCATGCTCTCGCCGGGACTTGGAAAAATTTATTAATTTTGCTTCCAATCTCCACCCCTCCATCATTTTCACATGGTCCATCTCTGACACTTCCCTTCCCTTCCTTGACCTCTCTGTCTCAATCTCTGGTGATAGACTGTCCACCAATATCCATTACAAGCCTACCGACTCCCACAGCTACCTCAACTACTGCTCCTCACACCTCGTTTCCTGTAAGGACTCCATCCCATTCTCTCAGTTCCTTCACCTCTGTCGCATCTGTTCCAATGATGCTACATTCAAAAACAGTTCCTCTGACATGTCCTTCTTCTTCCTTAACGGAGGTTTTCCACCCATGGTCATTGACAGGGCCCTCAACCGTGTCTGGCCCATCTCCCACACATCCACCCTCACGCCTTCTCCTCCCTCCCAGAAACATGATAGGGTCCCCCTTGTCCTCACTTATCACCCCACCAGCCTCCGCATTCAAAGGATCATCCTCCGCCATTTCCGCCAACTCCAGCATGATGCCACCACCAAACACATCTTCCCTTCACCCCCCCCGTTGACTTTCCATAGGGATCGTTCCCTCTGGGACACCCTGGTCCACTCCTCCATCACCCCCTACTCCTCAACCCCCACCTATGGCACCTTCCCATGCCCACGCAAAAGATGTAACACCTGCCCCTTCACTTCCTCTCTCCTCATTGTCCAAGGGCCCAAACACTCTTTTCAAGTGAATAAGAATTTCACTTGCCTTTCCCCCAACTTAGTCTACTGTATTTGTTGCTCCCAATGCAGTCTCCTCTACATTGGAAAGACCAAACGTAAACTGGGTGACCGCTTTGCAGAACACCTGCAGTCCGTCCGCAAGAATGGCCCAAACCTCCCTGTCACTTGCCATTTTAACTCTCCACCCTGCTCTCTTGCCCACATGTCTGCCCTTGGCTTGCTGCATTGTTCCAGTGAAGCCCAACGCAAACTGGAGGAAGAGCACCTTATTTTCCGACTAGGCACTTTACAGCCTTCCGGACTGAATATTGAATTCAACAACTTTAGATCTTGAACTCCCTCCTCCATCCCCACCGCCTTTCTATTTCTCCCCATTCCTTTTGTTTTTTCCAATAATTTATATAGATTTTTCTTTTCCCACCTATTTCCATTATTTTTAAATCTTTTATGCCCTGCTAGCCTTTCCACCCCACCCCCACTAGAGCTGTACCTTGAGTGCCCTACCATCCATTCTTAATTAGTACATTCATTTAGATAATATTACCACCATCAACGCCTCTGTGTTCTTTTGTTCTTTTGTCTGTGACATCTTTTGATTATCTGCTCCTATCACTGCTTGCTTGTCCCTACAAACACACCACTGCGCACCACCTCCTCCCACCCCACTTCTCTCCCCCCCTCCCCCCACCTTAAACCAGCTTATATTTCACCCCTCTCCTGATATTCACTCAGTTCTGTGGAAGGGTCATGAGGACTCGAAACGTCAACTCTTTTCTTCTCCGCCAATGCTCCCAGACCTGCTGAGTTTTCCAGGTAATTCTGTTTTTGTTTTTTTTTTCATATCATGGAGAAGCAGCTGTGAAACTTTAAGTGCACCTAATCCTTTGGCAGCCTTCAGCACCTGTCCCCTTCAGGAGCACACCGTCACTGGACACAGATGCTGAAGGGATGGGAGGGCCAGCCCCACCTCAAAGATGGTGAAAGCACACAGAGAGAATCACGGACTCTGTGACGCCGGCCCATGACATTCTGGCAGCAATGACAAGCACTGCCGAGGTGCAGGCATCACTGATGTGTCCAGTGACTGCGAAGCTAACCGTTACTTTGCTCTGAAGGTTACCCACTGCACAGGGAAGAGGTCCTTGACTGAAACACCTGCCTTCATCTTGTACAGGAACCAAGGTTTCACATCTGAATGACATGAACACTGCTCATCATAACAAGGAGCCATAGACAAGGAGAAATTCTTGGGAGTTTATTTACAATTGTGAATGTTAGTTACAAGTGAAGAACACCCATGCCCTGGCTGTGCAACTATATCTTCTTAACCTCCTCTGACATCCACAGCTGAGGTGCAGGCAGCTTGCTAACTACTATGCCCTCTCTGTGATGACCTCGGTGGGTGCCTTCTGCAGGGCCGAGACCTGGAGGGCCCCAGCCATTTTTTGGGGTACCGCACTGTGGTAGTGGCACGCTCCTTGGCCTGCAGAGCTGGAGCCGTGGGGATCAAAGGAAGAAGAGAATTGGATGGGCTGGACACTCCCGGAGTCACCTGGGTTGATGGCACCATGGTGTGCACCTCCTTATCCTCCTCCCTAAGGGTGCCTGAGGGCCTTTGGCTGAAACCTTGAGAGTAACGGTCAGCTGGAATGATTTCAAGATGTCGTGTCCCCTCTCGTATTGACACTGATGGATGCTAGCAAGTGCCTCAATGATGGAGTGCAGCCCCTGCAGCAGTGCAGGACCAATGTCCTGGACCAAGGTCTCCATGGCGGCCACCATCTTACCAGTTTTGACCTCAGTGCGTTGGCATGCCGGCGCTATCACGTCAGATCCAGATGAACTCCTCCATCGTGTCTTGCAATCGGAGGAATACAGCAAACTGCCCTTCCTGATGTTCTTGAGCTTGTCTTTGCAGCTACAGGAACTGAGGTATGACCGAGTCCAGAGGGTCCTCATCTGACTTGAACAGCAGATTCCTGGCTTCCAGCACTCCTCCGAGTGCTGACACCCTTGGATTTCGCTGCCTCCACCTGTTTTGGATCTGACTGTGCAGTGTGCACACCAGACTGTGACTCCGCGACTAATCTAGAACTATTTCCCATCGAGGTGTGTGTATCTACGCTGGTGGAGGGTATGGGTGAGCGCTATGACAGATCTTCCATTGGTGTGTCTGTGGATTCCTCTTCCGAGGTGTCCTCAGGGCTGGAGTTGATGATGTGCTTCATCACCACCCTCAGCTGTTTCACTGATGTGCCTGTGAGAGAAAAGAAAGATAATTATTGCATGGCAGGGGACTGTGAAACAGGAGACACAACTCACAGTATGGTTGTCTGATGGATGTTGCTGTGTAGGATCCTCACCTGGTTGAGTGCCACTGACCTCACCGCCAGTGCAGGAACTGTCTATATCTTCTCCAGCCAGCTGGATGGCTGATTTTCAAAGGCCGTGAGGACCATCAGCTCGGGCATGCCTTCCCCAGTCTTGGACGTCTCCCTCTTGTTGTGGACTAGCTTATCCTGCATGGAGACAATGTAAGTAAGGTGCCTGCCAGGCCAGATGAGAAGGATGCCTGGCATGTGTGGCATGTCAGTGGTGCCATGGACGGCATGAGGTTATGGTGGACGTGGGAGATGAGGTGTTTGTGAGAGAGTGAGTGGTGATATTCCTTGAGCTGGCAATGAATGAAACCCTGTGGATGTGTGATGGGTTTGTGAGTGTGAGAGTTGAGAGTGATGAGGAGAATGACTTATCCTGGCAGAACGGAAGAGATTAATCGTTCTTTTTTGGCACTTCGTGGCTGTTCTCTTTCGGAGTACATTGGCCCTCACCATCACTGCCACCACCCCCCATGTTGGATTGGTGAACTTTCTGGCTGGTCTTTGCCTAGAGCAGGTAGAAGAGTTTGCGGTGGGCTTTCACTGCACCCAGCAGGCGCCCCCAGAGAGGCATCGTTAAATTTGTCGGGGGGGCGGTGTCGTCTTCTTTACTTTCAGAGCCACCTGTCACCTAGAGCAGTCCTGGTCTGTAGACATGAAGTAGGCTGTACTCTGAGGTATTTAAATATGGCACTCAGAGTGAGGAAGTGCTGAGGTCATGGCGTGGCAGGCAAATCTGATCCCGCCCACCAGCAATCTGGCAGGTTTCCTGTGTTTGCGTTATTAATGAGGCGGGACATGCTGGGAAGCGAGCAATACAGTGCAAAAACCCACCCTTGCGGCCGGCGGGAAAAATGTCTTTTGTCACATCAACTACTGTAATTAGTGCAATTCAGGGAAAATTTTGCCTAGAGAAAAATGCTCTGGAGAAATTGGTTCAACTCCCTGCTTATGGAAGCTGGTAGAATTTAAATTCAATTAATAAAATTTGGTTTGAAAGCTAGTCTCAATGACTGTGATCATGAAATTGTCATTGATCATCATAAAACCCATCTCAATCACTAATGTCCTTTAGGGAAGAAACCTGCCATCTTTACCTAGTCTGGCTTACATTTGACTCCAAACCAATAGCAATGTGATTGACTCTTAATGTCCTTCTGAAATGGTCTTCTGTGATTGTGGGATATTTTAAAGCAGACTTGTGTGTGAATGATTCTGTATGAGTGTCTATTTTAATTAAACTGGATAAAAACAAAAACAAAAAACTGCGGATGCTGGAAATCCAAAACAAAAACAGAATTACCTGGAAAAACTCAGCGGGTCTGGCAGCATCGGCGGAGAAGAAAAGAGTTGATGTTTTGAGTCCTCGTGACCCTTCAACAGAACTAGGTGAATCCAAGAAGAGGGGTGAAATATAAGCTAGTTTAAGGTGTGGGGTGGGGGGGGTTGGGTGGGGGGAGAGAGGTGGATGGGGGTGGTGTGGTTGTAGAGACAAGCAAGCAGTGATAGGAGCAGATCATCAAAAGATGTCACAGACATAAGAACAAAAGAACACAGAGGTGTTGAAGTTGGTGATATTATCTAAATGAATGTGCTAATTAAGAATGGATGGTAGGGCACTCAAGGTATAGCTCTAGTGGGGGCGGGAGGGCATAAAAGATTTAAAAAGATTTAAAAATAATGGAAATAGGTGGGAAAAGAAAAATCTATATAAATTATTGGAAAAAACAAAAGGAAGGGGGAAGAAACAGAAAGGGGGTGGGGATCGAGGAGGGAGTTCAAGACCTAAAGTTGTTGAATTCAATATTCAGTCCGGAAGGCTGTAAAGTGCCTAGTTGGAAGATGAGGTGCTGTTCCTCCAGTTTGCGTTGGGCTTCACTGGAACAATGCAGCAAGCCAAGGACAGACATGTGGGCAAGAGAGCAGGGTGGAGTGTTAAAATGGCAAGCGACAGGGAGGTTTGGGTCATTCTTGCGGACAGACCGCAGGTGTTCTGCAAAGCGGTCGCCCAGTTTCTGTTTGGTCTCTCCAATGTAGAGGAGACTGCATTGGGAGCAACGAATACAGTAGATAAGTTGGGGGAAATGCAAGTGAACTGCTGCTTCACTTGAAAGGAGTGTTTGGGCACTTGGACGGTGAGGAGAGAGGAAGTGAAGGGGCAGGTGTTACATCTTTTGCGTGAGCATGGGGAGGTGCCGTAGGTGGGGGTTGAGGAGTAGGGGGTGATGGAGGAGTGGACCAGGGTGTCCCGGAGGGAACGATCCCTACGGAATGCCACCAGGGTGGGGGGTGAAGGGAAGATGTGTTTGGTGGTGGCATCATGCAGGAGTTGGCGGAAATGGCGGAGGATGATCCTTTGAATGCGGAGGCTGGTGGGGTGATAAGTGAGGACAAGGGGGGCTCTATCATGTTTCTGGGAGAGAGGAGAAGGCATGAGGGCGGATGCGCGGGAGATGGGCCGGACACGGTTGAGGGCACTGTCAATGACCGTGGGTGGAAAACCTCGGTTAAGGAAGAAGGAGGACATTTCAGAGGAACTGTTTTTGAAGGTAGCACCATCAGAACAGATGCAATGAAGGCGAAGGACCTGAGAGAATGGAATAGAGTCCTTACAGGAAGCGGGGAGTGAGGAGCAGTAGTCGAGATAGCTTTGGGAGTCGGTAGGCTTGTAATGGATATTGGTGGACAGTCTATCACCAGAGATTGAGACAGAGAGGTCAAGGAAGGGAAGGGAAGTGTCAGAGATAGACCGTGTGAAAATGATGGAGGGGTGGAGATTGGAAGCAAAATTAATGAATTTTTCCAAGTCCCGATGAGAGCATGAAGCAGTACCGAAGTAATCATCGATGTACTGGAGAAAGATTTGTGGAAGGGGGCCGAAGTAGGACTGGAACAAGGAATGTTGCACATACCCCATAAAGAGTCAGGCATAGCTGGGGCCCATGCGGGTACCCATAGCCACACCTTTTATTTGGAAGAAGTGAGAGGAGTTGAAGGAGAAATTGTTCAGTGTGAGAACAAGTTCAGCCAGACGGAGGAGAGTAGTGGTGGATGGGGATTGTTCGGGCCTCTGTTCGAGGAAGAAGCTAAGGGCCCTCAGACCATCCTGGTGATGGATGGAGGTGTAGAGAGATTGGACATCCATGGTGAAGAGGAAGCGGTTGGGGCCAGGGAACTGGAAATTGTTGATGTGACGTAAGGTGTCAGAGGAATCACGGATGTAGATGGGAAGGGACTGGACAAGGGGAGAGAAAAGGGAGTCAAGATAACGAGAAATGAGTTCCGTGGGGCAGGAGCAAGCTGAGACGATCGGTCTACCGGGACAGTTCTGTTTGTGGATTTTGGGTAGGAGGTAGAAGCAGGCCGTCCGAGGTTGGGCGATTATCAGCTTGGAAGCTGTGGGAGGAAGATCCCCAGAGGAGATGAGGTCAGTGACAGTCCTGGAAACAATGGCTTGATGTTCAGTGGTGGGGTCATGGTCCAGGGAGAGGTAGGAGGAAGTGTCTGCGAGTTGACGCTCAGCCTCCGCGAGGTAGAGGTCAATGCGCCAGATAACAACAGCACCACCCTTGTCAGTGGGTTTGATGACAATGTCAGGGTTGGACCTGAGAGACGGAGTGCAGTAAGTTCAGAGAGAGACAGATTAGAATGGGTGAGAGGAGCAGAGAAATTGAGACGACTAATGTCGCGCCGACATTTCTCAATGAAAAGATCAAGAGAAGGTAAGAATCCAGAGTGGGGGGTCCAGGTGGAGGGAGAATATTGGAGGTGGGTAAAAGGATCCGTTGAACGGGGAGAGGACTCCTGCCCAAAGAAGTGAGCCCAGAGATGAAGACAGCAGAAGAAGAGTTCAGCATCGTGCCGAGCCTGAAATTCATTGAGGTGAGGGCGTAATGGTATGAAACTAAGTCCTTTGCTAAGCACTGAATGTTCAGCATCGGAGAGGGTAGGTCAGTGGGTATAGTGAATACACGGCTGGGGCTGGGATTGGAAGATGGGGTGGGGACGGATAGACAGGCAGGGGTGGAGGGTCCTAGATGGCTGTTGGTGTCGATGAGTTGTTGGAGCTTGCATTCCTTAGCACTTGAGAGAAAGATAAAAAGTTTCTTGTTGAGGCATCGGATGAGACGAAGAATAAAATGAAACTGGGGGCACGCGCAGCTTTGAAAAAGGGTACGGCGGTGCTGCTGGAGGGAGAGGTCAAGTGTGTTCATATGGCGGCGCATGGCACTGAGTGTGGATTTCAGAATGTGACGGGAACAGCAGTCCAAGAAACGTTTCATGTCCTGGAGATACCTGTAATCCTGGTTGGGTTCGAAACATGAGGGGTGGAATTTCAGTTGAAATCCATGTGGGGTAAGTCGGAGACGGAGACAGTCACTGAGAAAGGAGATATGGCTGCGAAAGCAGGTTTTAGTAAACACCTTGTCAAATACCAGGAGAGAAATGGAAAGCAATGAAGGTGAACAAGGCAAAAGAGAGATATGGAAATCTTGTCGCAGAGATGAACAGAACTTCTTCAAGATAGGCATTTCTTGAAGAGCAGTGGCCGTCAATTAAACACAGAGACAAAAACAAAAACAAAAAACTGCGGATGCTGGAAATCCAAAACAGAAGCAGAATTACCTGGAAAAACTCAGCAGGTTTGGCAGCATCGGCGGAGAAGAAAAGAGTTGACGTTTCGAGTCCTCATGACCCTTCAACAGAACTAGGTAAATCCAAGGAGAAGGGTGAAATATAAGCTGGATTAACGTGTGGGGGGTGGGGAGCGGGGGGGTGGGTGGTGTTGGGTGGGGGGAGAGAAGTGGAGGGTGTGGTGTGCTGTGGTTGTAGGGGCAAGCAAGCAGTGATAGGAGCATATCATCAAAAGATGTCACAGACATAAGAACAAAAGAACACAGAGGTATTGAAGTTAGTGATATTATCTAAACGGATGTGCTAATTAAGAATGGATGGTAGGGCACTCAAGGTATAGATCTAGTGGGGGTGGGGGGCGCATAAAAGATTTAAAAATAAAGGAAATAGGTGGGAAAAGAAAAATCTATATAAATTATTGGAAAAAACAAAAGGAAGGGGGAAGAAACAGAAAGGGGGTGGGGATGGAGGGGAGAGGTCAAGACCGAAAGTTGTTGAATTCAGTATTCAGTCCGGAAGGCTGTAAAGTGCCTAGTCGGAAGATGAGGTGTTGTTCCTCCAGTTTGTGTTGGGCTTCACTGGAACAATGCAGCAAGCCAAGGACAGACATGTGGGCAAGAGAGCAGGGTGGAGTGTTAAAATGGCAAGTGACAGGGAGGTTTGGGTCATTAGTCTTTTGATGATCTGCTCCTATCACTGCTTGCTTGTCCCTACAACCACACCACCCCCACCCACTTCACGCCACCCACCCAACCGCACCCCACCTCACCCTCCGCCCCCCACCTTAAACTAGCTTATATTTCACCCCTCTGCTTGGATTCACCTAGTTCTGTTGAAGGGTCATGAGGACTCGAAACGTCAACTCTTTTCTTCTCCGCCGATGCTGCCAGACCTGCTGAGTTTTTCCAGGTAATTCTGTTTTTGTTTTGCATTTCCAGCATCCGCAGTTTTTTGTTTTTGTTTTTATCTCTGTGTTTAATTGATGCCACTGCTCTTTAAGAAATGCCTATCTTGAAGGTGTTCTGTTCGTCTCTGCGACAAGACTTCCGTATCTCTCTTTTGCCTTGTTCACCTTCATTGCTTTCCATTTCTCTCCTGGTATTTGACAAGGTGTTTACTAAAACCTGCTTTCACAGCCATATCTCCTTTCTCAGTGACTGTCTCCATTTCCGACTTATCCCACGTGGATTTCAACTGAAATTCCACCCCTCATGTTTCAAACCCATCCAGGATTACAGGTATCTCCGGGACATAAAACGTTTCTCGGACTGCTGTTCCCGTCGCATTCTGAGATCCACTCAGTGCCATGTACCGCCATATGAACACACTCGACCTCTCCCTCCAGCAGCACCGCCGCACCCTTTTTCAAAGCTGTGCGTGCCCCCAAGTTTCATTTTATTCTTCGTCTCATCCGATGCCTCAACAAGAAACTTTTTATCTTTCTCTCAAGTGCTAAGGAACGCAAGCTCCAACAACTCATCGACACCAACAGTCATCTAGGACCCTCCACCCCTGCCTGTCTATCCGTCCCCACCCCATCTTCCAATCCCAGCCCCAGCCGTGTATTCACTATACCCACTGACCTTCCCCTCTCCGACGCTGAACATTCAGTGCTTAGCAAAGGACTTAGTTTCATACCCTTACGCCCTCACCTCAATGAATTTCAGGCTCGGCACGTTGCTGAACTCTCCTTCCGCCGTCTTCGTCTCTGGGCTCACTTCTTTGGGCAGGAGTCCTCTCCCCGTTCAACGGATCCTTTTACCCACCTCCAATATTCTCCCTCCACCTGGACCCCTCCCTCTGGATTTTTACCTTCTCTTGATCTTTTCATTGAGAACTGTCAGCGCGACATTAGTCGTCTCAATTTCTCTGCTCCTCTCGCCCATTCTAATCTGTCTCTCTCTGAACTTACTGCACTCCATTCTCTCAGGTCCAACCCCAACATTGTCATCAAACCCGCTGACAAGGGTGGTGCTGTTGTTGTCTGGTGCACTGACCTCTCCCTCGCGGAGGCTGAGCGTCAACTCGCAGACACTTCCTCCTACCTCTCCCTGGACCATGACCCCACCACTGAACATCAAGCCATTGTTTCCAAGACTGTCACTGACCTCATCTCCTCTGTGGATCTTCCTCCCACAGCTTCCAAGCTGATAATCGCCCAACCTCGGACGGCCCGCTTCTATCTCCTACCCAAAATCCACAAACAGAACTGTCCCGGTAGACCGATCGTCTCAGCTTGCTCCTGCCCCATGGAACTTATTTCTCGTTATCTTGACTGCCTTCTCTCTCCCCTTGTCCAGTCCCTTCCCACCTACATCCGTGATTCCTCTGACACCTTACGTCACATCAACAATTTCCAGTTCCCTGGCCCCAACCGCTTCCTCTTCACCATGGACGTCCAATCTCTCTACACCTCCATCCCCCACCAGGATGGTCTGAGGGCCCTTAGCTTCTTCCTCGAACAGAAGCCCGAACAATCCCCATCCACCACTACTCTCCTCCGTCTGGCTGAACTTGTTCTCACACTGAACAATTTCTCCTTCAACTCCTCTCACTTCCTCCAAATAAAAGGTGTGGCAATGGGTACTCGCATGGGCCCCAGCTATGCCTGTCTCTTTATGGGGTATGTGGAACATTCCTTGTTCCAGTCCTACTCCGGCCCCCTTCCACAACTCTTTCTCCAGTACATCGATGATTACTTTGGTACTGTTTCATGCTCTCGTCGGGACTTGGAAAAATTTATTAATTTTGCTTCCAATCTCCACCCCTCCATCATTTTCACATGGTCTATCTCTGACACTTCCCTTCCCTTCCTTGACCTCTCTGTCTCAATCTCTGGTGATAGACTGTCCACCAATATCCATTACAAGCCTACCGACTCCCACAGCTACCTCGACTACTGCTCCTCACACCCCGCTTCCTGTAAGGACTCCATCCCATTCTTTCAGTTTCTTCTCCTCCGTTGCATTTGTTCTGAAGATGCTACCTTCAAAAACAGTTCCTCTGACATGT
Source organism: Carcharodon carcharias (assembly GCF_017639515.1). NCBI lineage: Eukaryota > Metazoa > Chordata > Chondrichthyes > Lamniformes > Lamnidae > Carcharodon > Carcharodon carcharias. The sequence continues at coordinate 60,656,140 of NC_054480.1, read as the reverse complement.
CCTCCTTCTTCCTTAACCGAGGTTTTCCACCCACGGTCGTTGACAGGGCCCTCAACCGTGTCCAGCCCATCTCCCGCGCATCCACCCTCACGCCTTCTCCTCCCTCCCAGAAACAGGATAGGGTCCCCCTTGTCCTCACTTATCACCCCATCAGCCTCCACATTCAAAGGATCATCCTCCGCCATTTCCGCCAACTCCTGCATGATGCCACCACCAAACACATCTTCCCTTCACCCCCCCTGTCGGCATTCCATAGGGATCATTCCCTCCGGGACACCCTGGTCCACTCCTCCATCACCCCCTACTCCTCAACCCCCACCTATGGCACCTTCCCATGCCCACGCAAAATTTGTAACACCTGCCCCTTCACTTCCTCTCTCCTCACCGTCCAAGGGCCCAAACACTCTTTTCAAGTGAAGCAGCATTTCACTTGCATTTCCCCCAACTTAGTCTACTGCATTTGTTGCTCCCAATGCAGTCTCCTCTACATTGGAGAGACCAAATGTAAACTGGGTGACCGCTTTGCAGAACACCTGCGGTCTGTCCGCAAGAATGACCCAAACCTCCCTGTCGCTTGCCATTTTAACAATCCACTCTGCTCTCTTGCCCACATGTCTGTCCTTGGCCTGCTGCATTGTTCCAGTGAAGCCCAACGCAAACTGGAGGAACAGCACCTCATCTTCTGACTAGGCACTTTACAGCCTTCCGGACTGAATATTGCATTCAACAACTTTAGGTCTTGAACTCCCTTCTCCATCTCCACCCCCTTTCTTTTTCTTCCCCCTTCCTTTTGTTTTTTTCCAATAATTTATATAGATTTTTCTTTTTCCACCTATTTCCATTATTTTTAAATCTTTTATGCGCCCCCCACCCCCACTAGAGCTATACCTTGAGTGCCCTACCATCAATTCTTAATTAGCACATTCGTTTAGATAATATCACCAACTTCAACACCTCTGTGTTCTTTTGTTCTTATGTCCGTGACATCTTTTGATGATCTGCTCCTATCACTGCTTGTTTGTCCCTACAACCACACCACACCCTCCCCTTCTCTCCCCACCCCCCCGCCCACCCACCTCCCCCCACCAACCCCACACCTTAAACCAGTTTATATTTCACCCCTCTCCTTGGATTCACCTAGTTCTGTTGAAGGGTCATGAGGACTCGAAACATCAACTCTTTTCTTCTCCGCCGATGCTGCCAGACCTGCTGAGTTTTTCCAGTTAACCCTGTTTTAATTAAACTGGAGACGATTAATCTGCAAGGTTTAAATTATTGAAGAAGTTAGGTGTAAAACCGACATTTGAAATGGGGATGAGTAACCTAGGGTGAGGTCTCAGCAGGGATGGTGTGAATAAAATTTGCATTTTTACATAAGTGGAAAAGGTGTTTGATTTCCAACAGGATCTGGAAAATGTTTACAATTGGCAAGGTAAATAAGGCAAGGTTATTAAGTTGATTTTTCCCAAAATGCTGGCCATAATGAGAACATGAAAGATTTTTACATTCTGGCAAAAGTAACTTCTAAAGATAAAAGGAAAAAGTGGGATTTACAGATCAAAAAGAGAGAAATGTATTTAAAGGAGGGTGGAAGGCTGTGTGAGGGGTGGCTGTGTGAGATCTTGAAAGCTGACTGTGTGAAACAAACTTAAGGAAAAAGCCTCTAGCCACCCTGCAGAAATTTGCTGTTCCAGTAATCAAAGTTGTGTTAAAAGCCTTTGGAAGCCTTTGGGTTCCTGTGGTAATATTGCTGGATTACTTTATAAATTTGGAATCTATTTGGTCTGTTGCCTTAATCTTTTACATCTCTAAAAGTGGTATTGGACTCATTACATCTGACTTCAGTGCACAAGCCTTCTTGTAATAAATACAAATTGCGAAATCATTGTAATAGTGTGGCCAAGTTTCCCTTGTGGATTTGGTCAGCCTGGCAAATACCACTTGCCTTATTATAACAGTAGCAAGACATTCAGCTCAAGGGCCATTAGAAATGAGCAACAAATGTTGACTTTGCCAAAGACTCCTACATCCCATGAAAGAATAAATAAAATAAGGAGGGGAGGAATAGGAAGTGGCTGAACAAGAAGAGGAATAGAGAGAGAGTCTCTTCCTGCCCGGGCTCCATGTGATCAATTAATTAATAAGCAATGACCGTGGATTTACCTACAGCTCCCCATTCACCAACAGCCCTTTGTGTTCTTTTTTCTATCAGTGACCATCACATTGCCTTTTTTTCCACAATTCAAACATAAAGACCAACACAAAGCACAAATTCCAATCCAATTTGAGCAGCTTTTCAAAATTCATTTATAGGATGTTGGCGTCACTAACTAGGTCAACATTTACTGCCTATTTAAGAACATAAGAGCATAAGAAATAAGAGCTGGAGTAGGCCGTTCAGCCCCTCAAGCCTGCCCCGTCATTCAATAAGATCATGGCCGATCTGCCCCAGGCCTCAACTCCTCTTTCGTGTCAGCTTCTCATAGCTCTCAACTCCCCAATATTTTATAAATCTATCTACCTCCTCTTTAAATACTTTCTGTAGTCTAGCCTTCACAACTCTCTGGGGTAGAGAATTCCTGACATTCACTACCCTCTGTGAGAAGGAATTCCTTCACATCTCAGTTTTAAATGAGTGTTCCCTTATTCTGTAACTATGTCCCCTAGTTTGAGATTCCCCCACTAGTGGAAACACCTTCTCAACACCCACCGTATCAAGCCCCCTCAGAATCTTGTAAGTTTCAATAAGATCACCTCTCATTCTCCTAAACTCTAATGAATAAAGGCCAAACCTGCTTAGCCATTCTTGCTAAGTCTACCCCTTTATCCCAGGAATCAGCCTAGTGAATCTCTTTTGAACTGCCTAAAACGACAGTAAATCCCTGCTTAAATACGGGGATCAAAACTGTACACAGTACTCCAGGTGCAGCCTCACCAACATCCTGTACAGTTGTAACAAGACTTCCCTATTTTTAAACTCTAGCCCCCTAGCAATACAGGACAAAATTCTATTTGCCTTCTTAATTACTTGCTGGACCTGCATGCTAATCTTTTAAGTTTCATGCACAAGAACACCCAGATCCATCTGTGCTGCACTTTTTTTGGATCTCTATCCATTTAAATAATAGTCTGCCTTTTGGTTCTTCCTACCAAATGCATGACCTCACACTTTCCTACATTAAACTCCATTGGCCAGGTTTTTGCCCAGTCACTCAACTTGTCTATATCCCCTTGTAGATTCCTTATGTCCTCATCACAACATACCCTCCCATCTATTTTTGTATCATCAGCAAATTTAGATACATTACACTCTGACCCCTCCTCCAAGTCATTAATATAGATAATAAATAATTGAGGCCCGAGGACAGATCCTTGTGGTGCTCCACTGCTTACATCTTTCCAACCTGAAAAAGACCCATTAATCCCAACTCTCTGTCTTCTGTGTGTTAACCAATCCTCAATCCATGCTAATACATTACCCCAACACCGTGAGCTCTTATCTTGTGCAATAACATTTTATGCGGCACCTTATCGAATGTCTTCTGGAAATCCAAATACACTACATCTACTGGTTCCCCTTTATCAATTTGCTTGTTATATTCTCAAAGAATTATCCTCAAAGCCCTTGAGAAGGTGGTAGTGAGCTGCCTTCTTGAACCGCTGCAGTCCATGTGGTGTAGGTACACACACAGTGCTGTTGGGGAGGGAGTTCCAGGATTTTGACCCAGTGACAGTGAAGGAACGGTGATATGTTTCTAAGTGAGGATGGTGAGTGGCTTGGAGGGGAACTTGCAGGTGGTGGTATTTCCATCTATCTGCTGCCCTTGTGCTTCTAGATGATAGTGGTTGTGGGTTTGGAAGGTGCTGTCTAAGGAGCCTTGCTGAGTTCCTGTAGTGCATCTTGTAGATGGTACACACTGCTGCCACTGTGCATTGGTGGTGGATGGAGTGAATGTTTGTGGATGGGATGCCAATCAAGCAGGCGGTTTTGTCCTTAATGGTATCAAACTTCTTGAATGTTATTGGAGCTACACTTAACCAAGCAAATAGAGAGTATTCCATCACACTCCTGACTTTTGCCTTGTATTTGGTGGACAGGCTTTGGTGAATCAGGAGGTGAATTACTCGTCGCAGGATTCCTAGCCTCTGACCTGGTCTTGTAGCCATCGTATTTATACTGCTAGTCCAATTCAGTTTCTGGTCAATAGGATATTGATAGTGGGGGATTCAGTGATGGTAATGCCATTGAATTTCAAGAGTTGATGGTTAGATTCTTTCTTGTTGGAGACGGTCATTGCCTGGCACTTGTGTGGCGCAAATGTTACTTCCCACTCGTTGGCTCAAGCCTGAATATTGCCGTATTTGAACATGGACTGCTCCAGTATCTGAGGAGTTGTGAATGGTGCTGAACATTGTGCAATCATCAGTGAGAATCCCCATTTCTGGCCTTATGATGGAAGGAAGGTCATTGGTGAAGCAGCTGACGATGGTTTGCCCAGGACACTACACTGAGAAACTCCTGCATTGATGTCCTGGAGCTGAGATGATTGACCTCCAACAACCACAAACATCTTCCTTTTTGCTAGGTATGATTCCAACCAGTGGAGAGTTTTCCCCTGGTTCCCATTGACTTCAGTTTTGCCAGGACTCCTTGATGCCACATTCGGTCAAATGTTACCTTGATGTCAAGGTCAGTCACTCTCACTTCACCTCTGGAGTTCAACTCTTTTGTCTATGCTTGAACCAAGGCTGTAATGAGATCAGGATCTGAGTGGCCCTGGCTGAACCCAAACTGAGTATCAGTGAGAATGTTATTACTAAGCAATTGATAGCACTGTTGATGACCCCCTCCATTACTTTACTGATGATAGAGAGTAGATTGGTTGGGCAGTAATTGGTTGGGTTCGATTTGTCCTGCTTTTTGGGTACAGGATATGCCTGGGCAATTTTTCACATTGCCGGGCAGAAGCCAGTGTTATAACTGTACTGGAACATCTTGGTTAGGGGCATGGTAAGTTCTGGAGCACACGTCTTCAGTATTATTGCTGAAATATTGTCATGATCCATAGCCTTTGCAGTATCCAGTGTCTTCAGCCGTTTCTTGATATCATGTGGACTGAATCGAATTGGCTGAAGACTGGCAGCCATGATGCCGGGGAACGCCAGATGTCCACTCTGCATTTCTGGCTGAAGATTGTTGCAAATGCTTCAGCCTTATCTTTTGCACTGATGTGCTGGGCTCCTCCATCATTGAGAATGGGGATATTTGTGAAACCTCCTCCTCCAGTGAGTTGTTTATTTGTCCACCACCATTCATGACTGGATGTGGCAGGGCTGCAGAGCTTAGATCTGATCTGTTGGTTGCGAAATCGCTTAGCTCTGTCTATCACTTGCTGCTTATGCTGTTTGGCATGCAAGTATTCCTGTGTTGTAGCTTCACCAGGTTGACACCTAATTTTTAGGTATGCCTGGTGCTGCTCCTCCTGCCCTCCTGCACTCTTCATTGAACCAGTCTTGATCCCCTGGCCTGGTTGCTAGATCTGTTTAAAATCATTTAGCATGATGTTAGTGCCACACAACACAATGGAGGGTATCCTCAATGCGAAGACGGGATGTCGTGTCCCCAAGGACAATGCGGTGGTCACTCGCACAGGTGCTGCCATGGACAGATACATCTGCAGTAGGCAGGTTGGTGAGGATGAGGTCACGTATGTTTTTCCCCCTTGTTGGTTCCCTCACCACATGCCACAGGCCCATTCTAGCAGCTAGGTCCTTTAGGGCTCAACCAGCCCGGTCAGTGGTGGTGCTACTGAGCCACCCTTGGTGGTGGACATTGAGGTCCCCCAACCAGAGAACATTCTGTGTCCTTGTCCCCCTCAGTGCTTCCTCCAAGTTGTGTTCAACATGGAGGAGCACTGATTCATCAGCTGTAGAGGCAGTGTGGGGTACATGGTAATCAGCAGGAGGTTTCCTTGCCCATGTTTGACCTGATGCCATGAGACTTCATCGGGTCCAGAGCCAATGTTAAGGACTCCCAGGGTAACACTTTCCCCTCTGTATACCACTGTGCTGCCACCACTGGTGGGTTTGTCCTGCCAGTGGGACAGGACATACCCACATATGGTGACGGTGTCTTGAATATGATCTGTAGGTATGATTCCGTTAGTATGACTATGTCAGGCTGTTGCTTGACTAATCTATGGGATAGCTCTCCCAATTTTGTCACTGGCCCCCTGGTGTTAGTAAGGAGGACTTTGCAGGGTCGATGGGTTTGAGTTTGCTGTTGTTGCCCCAGGTCAATACCTGGTGGTCTGTCTAGTTCCATTGCTTTTAGACTTTCAGCGGTTTGATACAACTGATTGGCTTGCCCGGCAATTTCAGACAGCATTTAAGAATCAACCATTTTGCTGTGGACCTGGAGTCACATGTAAGCCAGACCAGGTAAGGACAGCAGATTTCCTTCCCTAAAAGACATTAGTGAACCAGATGGGTTTTTAAGAAAATTGACAATTGTTTCATGGTCAGTATTAGACTTTTAATTCCAGATTTCTATTGAATTCAAATTCCGCCATCTGTTGTGGTGGGATTTGAACCTGGGTCCCAGGGAATTACCCTGGGTCTCTGTATTACTAGTCCAGTGGAGCAAGAAGGGCTGGTTTCAGCCTGCAACATCTGGGCCTCGTCTGCAGCTGTCTGGAATGGCTGGCTGAGAGGCAACAACATGAGAATGGCAGAGTGACAGAGGTGTGAGCATGCACGCTGTCATCCTTTGCTCTATGGAATCACTGCCACTCTCCAGGGCCTCAGCAATCCTAGTAGTCATTTGAAAAACAGATCACCGGGGTGTTGGGATACTCTGATGCCCATCTGGTAACTGGAGCCATAGTAGCAGCAGTCTCAGTTTCCACTGCCGCTCTCAGGCTTTTGGTGAAACCTGCTTCTGCTGCAACAGATGCTGTACATCGGCTGTCAGAGCTGGAGCATGGCTGATGCTTCAGATGTGCTGATGGAGGTGACAACCTGTTCCACGTTGGAAATCCCTCTGCTAATTTGGTGGACATTGACATTGAGCGCTGGCTTTCCAGCAGAGCTCCCAGTGCACCAAACACTTGGATGTGTGCAGCTATCAACCTTGCTCTGTAGCTTGGCACATCAAAGACCTCTTCAACAGAATTAGTGTGTGACCGTACCATCTGGCAAGCTGGCCCCTGTGCTAACTTTATTCCCTCCCTGGCTCCTATGGACTTGTGCTCGATATCTAGTCATGTGCAGATCCCTCCTTTATTCTTGTCTCTAAAATGCATGCAATGTCAGTCTCTGAGGTGAAGGTTCACTCAGCTTATGGAGAAACAGAGTGACGGTGTATCTTCATCTTCACTTTCTTCTTCCTATTTCCTCACTGCCTGAGCAGGTTCCCATTCTTGAGTATCTCAAATGAAAAGAAACAAGAGTTGGGTTATTGTGAGGGGACAAAAGGATGTACGAACGACATACTTACCATTGCAGCTTATTTTGTCAAAAAGTGAGGGATGAGGGACAAGTAGGATGAGAGAAGGAGGATTAACTTTGCACATCATCATTCACTGGAGCCCCACTGCTAACCACAGCCTCAGTGATACTCCTCCAATTAGGTTTAAAATACACAGGCCACTTCTCCCCCTCCAGTTCATTCCTGTTCCTTTCGGTTTTGTGCCATCATCATCTGTAAGAAAGGGGATGTCAGTGAGTGCCATTGCCAGTATATGTGAGACGTCAGTGGGGCGTGTGAGACTTGCAATTGTGCTAACTGTGTGAGGATGAGGTGAAGCTTTGAATGTTAGGCATATATTGTGATTGATTAAGAATTTTGATAGAAGAGAGCTATTGTTCATGGGATGTGGCTATGGCTGACAAGGCTTTAGCTGCTTCATCATTAATCTTTCCTCTAACACAAGGCCAGAAGTGGGGATGTTTGCTAATGATTTCACAGTGCTCAATATCATCTGCGGCTTCTTAGATCCTGAAGCAGGTCATGTCCGCATGCAGAAAGACCTTGACAAATTCAGGCTTGTGCTGAAAAGTGGCAAATAACACACGTTCCACACAAGTGCCAGGTGAGAGAGAATCTAACCATCTGCTTAGACATTCAACAGCTTTATCAGGTGGAATTTAGTGCCCTCCCTGCGATGAATTTGGTGGCAGGGATGCATTTAATTAGGTGGGAGGGTGGCAGGTGAGGATCCAGCCATCTTCCTGCCTCTATCCTGATTAAAGTCCAGCATGTGAAGGCCTATGGGTGGCTTTCCTGCCTTGCAACCAACTGAGGCACTTAAGTGACCAATTAATGCCCACTGAAGGAGCTCACCCTGTTTCAGCTGGTAATGGCCCAGCAGTGAGTGGGGAACTCGCCATGTGGGGAGCATGATAAGCAAACTCTGCTGTGTTTGCTTTTGGGCTCCCAGGAGAGTTCCTCGTCCAAAGGCACTCAGTGCCTGCTGGAAGGACACAGCATCGGGAAGGGGGGCCTGCTGAAAGCCACCTCTCCCTGTCCTTGCTGCTGACCACCTGAGCCCCGCTGTCTGCTATGATGACGACCTCGCAAACCCCCGCCTGCCATCACTCACCTGTGCCTGGGCCCCTCCTCGATCTGAGGTCTCGGTTGGGTGTAGTACCAGCCTCTGTTGGTTGGCAGCTCTTGTGAGTAGGGTGTCGGCGCCCAGGGTCCTTGATCCCAGGGGAAGGCCCACCACTGGTCTGTTAAGTGGCTGAGGGGCACTTAATTTGGTGTGCCTTCTTTAAAAGAGGCAATCCAGAGGTCTCATGAGCTCGAGTGACTCCCAGTGCATCCACTAAATCCAGCTCGCCATTGCTGAATCCCCCACCATCAACATCCTGGGGGTTACCATTGACAAATTAATTGGGCCAGTCATGTAAATACTGTGGCTTATGAGCAAATCAGAGGCTGGGAATGCTGTGGGGAGTAACTTTGTTTCAATTTATTTTTTCAAGGGATGTGGGAGTCGCTGGCAAGCCAGCATTTGTTCCCCACTCCTAAATGCCCTGAACAGAGTGCCTTGCTGGGTCACTTCAGAGGGCAGTTAAGTGTCAACCACATTGTCATGGGCTTGGAGTCACAGGTAGGCCCGACCAGCATTCATGAAGATATTTATGTATATAGTGTTATTGGAACTTATTTTAAATTGGACTTGTAGCAGGGTTTGTGTCTATGGATGTGTGTGTGTGTGTGTCTTAATTGGATTAAAGCCAGCTAGTCTGGGTGCTTTGGTGAATAGTTGTTTTGAGATGTTAAACAGTAAGGTAGAGGATACATTTGCATTTTGTTGAATAAACCATTCAGAGACTGGGGGTGAAATCTTGCACATAGCTAGGAGACATCAAGCAATATGTTTATATTTCTAATAAAATTGGCACTATGAAAGGGGTTTTATTATTAGAAGAGGTGGAGTTCAAAAGGCCTGGTGATACAATGAGAATTTACATTCAAAGGGAAGGCTAGGTATATAAGGAAAGAGTTTTGTGTGTGTAGGTCAGAGGCATGTGAGATCTAAGCAGCCTGTAAACCCTACAACTGTCTGCAAAGGAAACCAATTGCAAGGGACCTCATTTTGGATTGGTAAGATGAAATGTGCTTTGTCCGGTGTCTGTTTACACAGCCTATAGGTTGTTGTTGCCTTGGTGAAGATTTACCTGGGAGGGATTAACTTGAGGATTTGTTTAAAAGTTATTATGATAGTAATTTGTAGACATGTGTATGTGTTTAATCCCTTATTAAATTAATATATGTTTAATTTAATTTATATAAAAAGCCTCTGGAGACTTGATGGTTTCATTTCTGAATTCAGAGCTGTATCTCAAACATACCAATTGAAAATGTAGGTTATATGTAAAGTTGCTCTCTGGGATTTTAAATAACTCCACCTTTACCAACTGCTGTGTCATAATATCAAGTAAGGCTGGCAGATTTCTTTCCCTAGAGGGCATTAGTGAACCAGTTGGGTTTTTATAACAATCAGTGATCAATTATGGTCATTGTCACTGAGATTAATTTTTCAATTCCAGATTCATTGGTTGAATTTAAATTCCATTAGCTGCTGAGGTTGGATTTGAACCTACCCTCAGGTCATTAGTATAGGCCTGTGAATGCCTTGGTCTAATGACATTACCACTACACCACCATCTCCCTCACTTTTTGACTTGTGTTTTGTGGACCAGCTTTGAGAGATAAGAGTGTGATAAATATTTGCCCTTGCCAGGCTGAGTGGAACTCCAGCAAAATTCAAGAAACTTGACATCAACCAGGACAAAGCATCTCATTTAATTTAAACCCCATCCACCATCTTAGACATTCACTCCACAACTGGCGCACAGTGGCAGCAGTGTGTACCATTTACAAGATGCTCTGCAGCAACTCAACAAGGCTTCTTTGACAGCACCTTCTAAACCTGCAAACTCTACAACCTAGAAGGACAAGGGCAGCAGATGCATGGGAACGCCACCAGCTGGAAGTTGCAATCCATATCATGCACCACCCTGACTTGGAATGGTATCGCTCTTCCTTCACTCTCAATGGGTCAAAATCCTGAAATTCTCTTCCAGGGTGTTCCTACATGACATGGACTGCAGAGGCTGAAGAAAGCCAATGATCACCACCTTCCTGAGGATGATTAGGGATGGACACTAAATTCTGGCCTTGTCTGTGATACTCACATCCCATGAACAAATATAAAAGACTCAGTTCCACACTGTGCTTCCTGGTTATTAAGTGAATCTTGCTTCAATATTTGTCATAAGACTCTTCATTTTTATTTGATTTTAACTTACATTGATGTTTTTTGTCAACCAGGGCCCGTTATCTTTCGAAGTTCTGTCTTTTCCCTTCAAAGCCTAGTTTGTATCTAAACTATCTCATTCTTAAAAGTCTTCCATTGCTCCACTGCTGCATTACCCTCAATTTGCCTTTTCCAATCTATCTATGCCATGTCCCTTCTTAAATCACTGAAATTGACTCTTCCTCAGTTGAGTGTTCTCACCTTCACTATTTCCTGGTCTCTTTCCATAATTATTCTAGGGCAAATTATGTTGTGGTCACTGCTGTAGCTCTCCATTTAATTGCCTGACTTTGTTTCCCAGAACCAGATAAACCAGTGGCTCCTTCCTTGTTGGACTGAAGATACAGTGATTGAGAAAATCCTCCTGTTCCATGATAGAAATCACTCACCTTCCTCAGCACTGTGATTTTCCCCGTCTAATTTCAGGTAATTATCTTTGTTTCAGTGTCAATTTTTCCCCCATCATGCTGCTGTGATTTGCCTTGAAACATCTTTCTATGTTGAAAACACATATAAATTCAAGTTGTTGTCAGTGTTCTTTAAATTGGAGCATGGTGGGGAATGCTTCAGTGCAGCCTTTGTGCATATTTGAATGTGCAACCCCAGCTAATCCATTGGGCTTGGTAGGAGTGGACAAATTACTTCCTCAAAGCAACAAATGAAATTTTCCTGGCATGGGCATATAACCGCAGATATGGAAATGCTTGGTTGATAAAACCAAAGTCCCAAAGATTTGTTCAAATATCATTGTTCAGATTATTGGACAAGATGAAGAGCAAGATTTAAGTTGTTGGTGCTATTTTTTACATTGAGGCTGTTCAGCTTGTTTTGTAAGCTTTCAAGATAGGCCAAATGCAGGATTAAGAGGGACTGTGCATTGTTGAATTTCTTATACACTGCTCACCCAGCTATGGGGAAATATCTCCATAACCCCTTAACATTAAGGAAAATAACTATAGGTTTCTCCATGAATGGTATTAAAGAGACAATAGGACCATAGAGTGTATCAAATTACACATTAGCTGAGAGCTAATTTGTCCTGCAAGTACAAGTTTAAAAAGTGTCAGCTCTTGTTCTGTGATGTAAATTACAATGCCTTAGATCTGTTATAATATTCAGTTAATATTCCCTCTATTGCTCTGAACGGTCAAAGGGTATGTAATGGGTAGTGTAGTGGCTCTGATACTGGACTCAAAGCGGTCAGTGCCTTCCCAAATGAACCTTCCCCATTTTGGTTGGCCATAAACCAGGGACTCCTGTGAGTGAGTAGGGGTGTTTGGTCTCTTCAGGGAAGCCTTGCGGACATCCCCAAAAAGTTTGCGCTTCCTCAAGGAAGCCTCCTTCCATGACTGACTTCCAAGTGGAGCAGTTGCTTTGGGGATCTGATGCCAGGCATACCAACTACATGTCCCACCCAATAGTGCTGGTTTTGAATGATTAGCGCCTCGAAGCTGGGCACGTTGGTTTAGGAGTGTACACTGCTGATGGACCTCTTTCTTGCCACTGGACTTGGAGGATCTTGTGAAGGCACCGCTGGTGGTGCTTCACCAGTGCTTTGAGGTGCCTGCTGTAGGTTGTCCTAGTCTTTGATGGATATAGAAGCATAGGGATCACTACTGCCTGTGAAACCATTACCTTAGTGTCTGGTTTGAGATTCTGGTCCTCAGTCAGGCGAAGGTGATGATGAATTTCGTCTGCCTTAGTTGAGAGGAGGTTCCCAGGTAGAGAAAATGGTTCACATTTTCCAGGGTCTCGCTGTTGATCTTAATCGATGGAGGAAGGTGTTGTGCTGTGGGAGGTGGTTGGAAGAGGGCCTTAGTTTTCCAGGTGTTTAGTGGAAAGCCCATTTTCTCATATGTTTTGGAGAAAAAGTTGACAATGACCTTCAGCTCAGTACCTGAGTGAGCGCACACACATGGGGCTCTTTCATGGGATGTAGGTGTTAGTGGTAAGGCAAGCATTGTTGCTCATCCCTAGTTGCCCTTGAGAAGGTGGTGATGAGTCACCTTCTTGAACTGCTGCAGTCCATCTGGTGCAGTTATACCCTGAGTGCTGTTTGGAAGGGAGTTCCAAGATTTTGACTGAGTGACTGTGAAGGAACAGGAATATAGTTCCTAGTCAGAATGGTGTGTGGCTTGGAAGGGAACTTGCAGGTGGTAATGTTCCCATGCACCTGCTGCCCTTGTCCTTCAATGTAGTAGAGTTTGCATGTTTGGGAGATGCTGTCAAAGGAGTCTTGGTGAGTTGTTGCAGTCCATTTTGCAGGTGGTGCACATTGCTGCTATTGTGTCCTCAAAGAACTGTATGCCTATGGGAAGGAAGAGCAAAGCATTATGACAATGTTGATCTACTCATTTGCTGCACGATCACCTTCATAATTTAATGTTCTTTCCACTCCCTGCAGCCCACAAACAGGTTTTCAAAATACAGCTGATCAAAGCAAGAATGTGATACTCAGCTTTACACCCATCCAAAATCTGATCTGGCAATATAAATTGTTATTGCATTGTGATTACACTGTTGTTTTGATGTATATCTGCTGAAAACCCTGGCTCAGCTTAAAATTAATGCTTCATTTGCAAAAAACCCAGCATTTTCTATGTCCAGTTTACTGCATTAAGCATGTTAGAGAAACTGCAATCATAACATTTTGCAACATAGCCAGAATTACCTGGAAAAACTCAGCAGGTCTGGCAGCATCGGTAGAGAAGAAAAGAATTGACGTTTCGAGCCCTCATGACCCTTCAACAGAACTGAGTGAATATTAGGAGAGGGGTGAAATATAAGCTGGTTTAAGGTGGGGGTGGGGGAGAGAAGTTGGGTGGGGGGGTGTTGGTGTGGTTGTAGGGACAAGCAAGCAGTGATAGGAGCAGATAATCAAAAGATGTCACAGACAGAAGAACAAAGGTGTTGAAGGTGGTGATATTATCTAAACGAATGTGCTAATTAAGAATGGATGGCAGGACACTCAAGGTACAGCCCTAGTGGGGGTGGGGTGGAAAGGCTAACAGGGCATAAAAGATATAGATTTAAAAATAATGAAAATAGATGGGAAAAGAAAAATCTATATAAATTATTGGAAAAAACAAAAGGAAGGGGTAAGAAACGGAAAGGGGGTGGGGATGGAGGAGGGAGTTCAAGGTCTAAAGTTGTTGAATTCAATATTCAGTCCGGAAGGCTGTAAAGTGTCTAGTGGGAAGATGACGTGCTGTTCCTCCAGTTTGCATTGGGCTTCACTGGAACAATGCAGCAAGCCAAGGACAGACATGTGGGCAAGAGAGCAGGGTGGAGTGTTAAAATGGCAAGCGACAGGGAGGTTTGGGTCTTTCTTGTGGACAGACCACAGGTGTTATGCAAAGTGGTCGCCCAGTTTAAGTTTGGTCTCTCCAATGTAGAGGAGACCGCACTGGGAGCAACAAATGCAGTAGACTAAATTAAGGGAAATGCAAGTGAAATGCTGCTTCACTTGAAAGGAATGTTTGGGCCCTTGGACGGTGAGGAGAGAGGAAGTGAAGGGGCAGATGTTGCATCTTTTGCATGGGCATGGGGAGGTGCCATAGGTGGGGTTGAGGAGTAGGGAGTGATGGAGGAGTGGACCAAGGTGTCCCGGAGGGAACGATCCCTGCGAAATGCTGCCAGGGATGATGAAGGGAAGATGTGACACAATGATTGAGCTTCCACGGTCTCTGGGGTGGAGAATTGAGAAGATGTGACACTCTGGTTCACTCCTGCCATTTATTCTTAATTAGCACATTCGTTTAGATAATAAATCCACCTTCAACACTTCTTTGTTCTTCTGTCTGTGACAACTTTTGATTATCTGCTTCTATCACTGCTTGCTTGTCCCTACAACTACACTACCGCACCACCCCACCCCCCCCCTTCTCTTCCTCCCCCCCCCCCCCCCACAAACCTTAAACCAACTTATATTTCACCCCTCTCCTAATATTCACTCAGTTTTGTTGAAGGGTCATGAGGGCTTGAAACGTCAACTCTTTTCTTCTCCACCAATGCTGCCAGACCTGTTGAGTTTTTCCAGGTAATTCTGTTATTGTTTTGGATTTCCAGCATCCGCAGTTTTTTCTTTTTATAACATTTCGCAAACCATCCCAAATCACTTTCAATACTGAATGCTTCAAATTTAATATAGACTTTTTAGCTCCTGCCACCAAAACTCTGAGACACACTCAATAATCCAAGAAAGCCTGAATATGAAAGTGTGCAATGCCTAAACTGAGAAAAAATAGGTTTATCACAGTGCTGAATCAACAATGGCATCAATTCAAAGCTTGTCAGAACAATCACTGGGCCAACAACATGACAGAGCAATATATAAGATAAGGATGGCAGCCACACATGACACGGCTCTGTATACATCCAGACAATTTTAGGAGAGAGGCAAAGGTGTTGTGGTAAAACCTTTTTACTAGTAAAACCCAGGCTAAAGCAATGGGGACATGGGTTCAAATCCAACCATGGCATCTGGTGGAATTTTAAATTTGTCGTAGTGTGACCTTGCTGCCTATTTGTAATAGAGTTGATCTGTAGACAACTTCCTTAATGGAAACATTAGGTTTATTTACAATACAGCCAGCAGCAACTACACGTCTACTTTCAACTCTATCTCTACCTCTACATGGACTGTAGAGGTAGCCCTCACTGCTAACACATTGGTTTACACAGATCATGTGATCTTATGTCACAGGACTATTCTTAAAGATACAGTCTAACATCTAACAAAACCATCATTACTACAAAATTCAATAAATAAAATCTGGAATTGAAAGCTTACTTCAGTAATGGTGACTGTGGAACTAACATTGATTGTTGTGAAAACCCATCTAGTTCACTAATCTCCTTCAGGTAAGAAAATCTGCCACCCATACCTCCTTTGCCTGACATGTGGCTCCAGACCCCACAGCAGTGTAGCCGACTCTTAACTGCCCTTGAGATGGCCAGGCAAGCCATTCAGTTCAAGGGCAATGAGAGATGGGCAACAAATACTGGCCTTGCCATATCCCAGCTGTTCACAATATACATCAACGATTTGGATGAGGGCACCAAATGTAATATTTACAAGTTTGCGGATAACACAAAGCTAAGGAATGTGTGTTGTGAGGAGGATGCAAAACGGTTTCAAGGGGATTTGGACAGACTTAGTGAGTGGGCAAGAACATGGCAGATGGAATATAATGTGGAAAAACGGAAGTTATCCACTTTGGTATCAGGAACCGATGTACAGATTATTTCTTAAATGGTAAGAGATTACAAAGTTTATATGTACAAAATGACCTGGGTGTCCTTGTCAACAAGCCACTGAATGCTAAAGTGCAGGTGCAGCAAGCAATTAGGAAGACTAATGGTATGTTGACCTTTATCACAAGAGGATTTGAGTACAGGAGCAGCGCAGTCATGCTTCAACTGTATAGAACCTTGGTTAGATCGCAGCTGGAGTACTGTATGCCATTTTGGTCCCCTTACCTTAGGAAGGATATTATTGCCATAGAGAGAGTGCAGCAAAGGTTCACCAGACTTGCTACTGGGATGGTAAGGCAGTACTATGAAGAGAGATTGGGGAAACTGGACCTGTATTCTCCACTGTTTCGAATAATGAGAGATGATCTCATTGGAATCTGCAGAATACTTAAAGGGATAGACAGGGTAGATACAGGTAAGATATTTTCCCTGGCTGGGGAGTCTAGAACCAGGGGACAACATTTCAAAATATGGGGGAAGCCACTTAGAACTGAGATGAGGAGAATTTTTCTTTACTCAATCTTTGGAATTCGCCACCCCAGAGACTGTAGAGCTCAATCAGTGAGTATGTTTAAAGCAGAGATTGACAGATTTCTAAATACCAAATCTATATAGGGATATGGGATAGCGTGGGAAAAAGGCATAGAAGTGGATGATCAGCCATGATCATATCGAATGGCAGAGCAGGCATGCTGGGCTGAATGGCCTACTCATGCTCCTGGGTTCCTATGTTCCTATCCCAAAAAGGAATAAATTAAGTTCTCAGTAATTCACTACTTTCCAGATTAGCATGGAGATCCTGAAGCTCCAGTCTGTCACTCTAGGCTCAGATAGAGGCTGCATTCTGTCTCTTCCCAGAAATGGAATCACTGAAACCAATGAGAATTTCAGCATCCCCATGCCATTTGCTGTTAGATATCACACAAAAAAATTACTCATTGTTCAATCAGGTGCAACTGGATTTTTAATACAACGCCATTAATAGAATTTGATAAGCAACAGAACTGGCCCAGCAAGATAAGTTTATATTTGCGGACTGATATTAAATAATGAACTATTACATTTTTTAAACCAATTTTTTAAATTCTGAAAAAGTGCCTTTTTCAGAATTTTTAACTCATGGTTTATCTAACGATCAGGAAACAGAGATTTGGGACAAACATGCCATTTTCAGATTGACAAACTGTTACTAGTGCTGCCTCAAGTATTTACGCTCTGTATTAATGACATGGATTTAGGGACCGATTGTATTATAGCCAAACTTGCTGATGATAGAATGCTAGATAGGAAAGCAAGTTGTGAGATTGATACAAAGGGCATTGCGAACCCAAACCAATCTCTGGTGGGCGGGGAGCCGAACCCCGCCGGAGAAGCGGGCTGTGCAGCCATTTTACGTGGGTGGGCCAATTAAGGCCCGCCCAGCGTGACGTCCGGCGGGAAGCGCTATGCGCTCCCTGTGCAGGCAGGGGAGGATTCCCTAAAAGCAAGAGTGCAGCCTCAGGGAGATCGCTTCCAACTTGAAAAATACTAAAAATAGAAAAAAAAATTCCCTAACATGTCCCCCTCATGTCACATGAGATGGGACATGTTCATAATTTACATAATAACTATATTAAAATTTCTAAAACCCTGCATAAAACCTCATCCCAGCGCAGGATGAGGTTTCATGTTTTCTCTAGTTGCCGCCGGGGCTCCTGGCCTGCCCATCAACTTTAAGGTTGGATGGGCAGGTCCTTTAATTATTTAAATGATCCTGTCAATGGCCTCAATTGACCAATGACAGGTCGGCGGGCCCGCATTTGATTTTGCTGCGCCCCAGCTTTCCTGAAAATTTGAATGGACCAGGATGATGATGGGGTTTCTGCCCGACGTCATCCCGCGTCATTTTGTGCATCAGTGAGCGGGCCCCGCCCCCTGCTCGCGACGGCAAAGTTCTGCCCAAAGAGTCTGGGTGGAATCATCCAGTTCTGTTGGCGGCGGGTGTCATGGGTTTGTGAATGGACAATACGAGAAGGCCAAAAATTGGTTTTACGCCATTGTGAAACCAGTTTACAATTGTTCGCTCCACCCGTGATCTGCTTTCCCCGTTGCCACACATTGAGAACCTAATTTCAATACTTTAGCATCACTTTATAAGCCCTGCTTGCCGGAATCATCCTGCAATGCTGGATCATCCAAGCACATTGGTGTGATTGCATGACAACATGTTTCACAACTGTACACAAGCGACAAGCACTTGGTGAACTGCACTTCGCCGGGGACTTCAAGGTTTGTTTGCCTACCTTGCTTCAGGTAGCACTCACAGTCATCAGCGCCAGGCTTCACAGGAAGCACCACATCATTTTTAGGGGGGCTCATGGGCAGGTCTCGACCTATCAGACCAGCTGTAAAGCAGGGGCAGTTTTTCAATGGCTGCAGGGCTAGGACTTGCTTGGGGTAAGAGGAGAAGTGGCTCAGGCAAGGGAAGAGGCTGCAGGGTGAAGGCTGTACTGGGGAAGAGGGGTATCCCAGAGTGTGTGTGGAGGCACATGTTGATCTGTGCAAGTGGCCTCAAGATGGTGAAGGCTGAGGAGGCAGTCTCCAGAGGAGATGAAGCCAGATGGAGATGTGAGGGTGTGTGTGAGAGAGTGAGTGGTGATGTACCTTGAGCTGGCAGTGAGTGAGAGGTCAGCAAATGTGTGATGGGCTTGTGAGTGTGTGAGTTTAGAGTGATGAGGTGGTTGCCATACCCTGGCGGCACGGATGAGATTATTCATCCTCTTTCTGCAATGGATGGCCAACATCTTCTGTGCAGCATTGGCACTGACCATGACTGCCACTGCCTCTTAAGCCAGAGTGATGAGGTTGCTGGACCCCACGCAACCTGAGCGAGGGTAGAGGACATCATGGGGGCTTCCAAAAGACATTCCAGTGAAGGATCACTGAACGCTTCTTGGTTTTCAGGGCTATGTTTTCACTGGAAGAGCCCTGGGCTGTGAGCATTGAGAACTGTTTGCGTGGCTATAGTTTAGATACGGTACTTGGGCTGAAGAAACTTTGAGGTGATGGTGTGGCGGATGATTTAGAGGCGTGTTTCCTGTGGCTTCATAATTAATGAGGCGGGAAGCGGACGATACAGTGCGAAAACCCACCATTGTGGGTAAAACGTCGTTTTTCATGCCTGCTACCACACGTCATGCAAATCTGGGACAGTTAGAACCATAGAAACATTACAGCACAGAAGGAGGCCATTTGGCCCATCTTGCCCATGCAAGCCCGATGACACCTCTCCTCGATTCCATTGAGTCGCGATGTCTGCGGCGACTTCTCCCAGAATGCTTCAGTCACTTCTCACTAGCACCTTCTGTTGGATGCTCTTCCTCATGTTGAGTGCAAGAGTCCTTCTCCTCGATCCCCTTCTGAGTCACGGTGTCTGCGGTGACTTCTCCCAGAATTTAAAAAAATATATATACTTTATTCATTACATATCTGGAAGAACATTACAAAACATTTCAAAATTGCCATCACAAAAAGTACAATCAAATTCAACTTTTACACATGGATCACGAGGTGCATCAATACAATCAATGAATATTACAATAATTTCAATATGGTCAATGCAGACAATCAGATAATGGTATTGGAGTTATCAACATATATCATGTTGCACTCTGAGGTGCTTCAATACAATTATAATACAATTAGTATTCAATGCAAACATTCATTGTGAGCTGTACAGCCCGAGGGGCTCTCAACAGTTCCCAGTCCCTTGGTGCACTGTGGCAGAAAGGTCTTAGACAGCGACCTTTCCCCATTGTGCCTTTGCGGTGGCTGCCACAAGCTTTAGTGCGTCCCTCAGCATGTAGTCCTGGACTTTGGAATGTGCTAATCTGCAACAATTGGTCGGGGATTACTCTTTGTGCTGGAAGACCAACAAGTTTCTGGCAGACCAAAGAGTGTCTTTCACCGAGTTGATGATCTTCCAGCTGCAGTTGATGTTTGTCTCAGTGTGTGTCCCTGGGAACAGCCCATAGAGCACAGAGTCCTGTGTCACAGAACTACTCGGGATAAACCTCGACAGAAACCACTGAAACTCTCTCCAGACCTTCTTCGCAAAGGCACAATCCACAAGGAGGTGAACAATGGTCTCATCCCCGCCACAGCCACCTTGAGGGCAACGTGCAGAGGTGGTGAGACTCCTGGCATGTTGGAAGGATTTGACAGGAAGGGCCTTTCTCACCACCAGCCAAGCTATGTCTTGGTGCTTGTTGGAAAATTCTGGCGATGAGGCATTCTGCCAAATGACTTTGACAGTCTCTTCGGGGAACCGTCCCACAGGATCCAACCTCTCCTTTTCCCGCAGAGCCTCTAAGACGTTACGTGCCGACCACTGCCTGATGGACTTGTGGTCAAAGGTGTTTCTCTGCATAAATTTTTCCACGAGGGACAGGTGGTACAGCACGGTCCAACTACTTGGTGCGTTCCATGGCAGCGTGGCCAGACCCATCCTTCGCAACACCAGGGACAGGTAGAACCTCAGCACGTAGTGACACTTGATGTTTGTGTACCGAGGGTCTGTACACAGCTTGATGCAGCCTCACACAAAGATGGCCATCAATATAAGGGTGATGTTGGGCATGTTTTTTCCTCCCTTATCTAGAGGCTTGTACATCGCGTCGCTGCGGACATGATCCATTTTCGACCTCCAGATAAAGCGAAAGATGGCTCGGGTGATTGCCATCACACAGGAGTCTGGAATGGGCCAGACCTGCGCCACATACAGCAACAGCGAGAGTGCCTCACACCTGATGACCAGGTTCTTACCCGCAATGGAGAGGGAGCGTCGCTCCCACTTGCCCAGTTTCTTTGCACCATAGACGTTCGCTCCTTCCAGTTTCTAACACATGCTCCAGTTCCTCTGAACCATATCCCCAGCACCTACAGGCCGTCAGCCCTGATGGTGAAAGGGACAAAGGATCAGTCAGCCGAGTTCCAAAAAAACATGGACTTGCTCTTCCCACGATGTACCTTGGCTCCCGAGGCCAGTTCAAACTGGTCGCAGATGTGGATCAGTCTGCACACCGACAGCGGATCCGAGCAGAAGACGGCAACATCATCCATGTACAGGGAGGCTTTGACCTGAGTGCCTCCACTGCCTGGGATCGTCACTCCTCTTATGCCTGGATCCTTCCTGATGGACTCAGCAAAGGGTTCTGTGCAACACACAAACAGGACAGGGGAGCGAGGGCTGCCCTGCCTGACTCCAGATTTAACAAGAAAACTATCTGATTCCCACCCATTGATTGAGACTGCGCTACTGATGTTAGTGTAGAGCAGTTGGATCAAATTGTGAATTCCCTCCCCAAACCGCATTTTGGAAAGCACATCCCCCATGTAGGTGTGAGATATTCTGTCAAAGGCCTTCTTCTGATCCAGGCTGATGAGGCAGGTGTCCACACCCCTGTCCTACACATAAGCAATTGTATCCCTGAGCAGCGCTAGGCTGTCAGAGATCTTCTTGCCCAGCACGGTGCAGGTCTGGTCAGGGTGGATCACCAATTCCAGAGCGGCCAGATTGGCGATGGCCTTGGACAGAATCTTATAGTCCACATTCAACAGTGAAATGGGTTGCCAATTTCTAATTTCCTCCCTTTCCCCCTTGTGCTTGTAGATGAGGGTGATGATGCCTTTCCTCATGGATTCTGACATGCTGCTGGCCAGAAGCATACTCTCGTACACTTCTAGCAGGTCTGGGACAAATCAGTCCCACAGAGCCAAATAGAACTCCGCCGGCAAGCCGTTGCTTCCGGGAGTTTTACTCTTCTCGAAGGACTCAAGGGCCTTATGCAG